>NC_092026.1:19540440-19869190 GCF_042242105.1 Pempheris klunzingeri | reverse complement strand
AGTGTTTGACCTCACAAATGCTCTTGTGGCTGACTTGAAGCAAATCCCTGCAGGCAGGCTCCAAAATCTTGTAGAAAGCCTTCTGAGAAGCGTGCAGGATGTTATAGCAGCACATTACGGCCCAGGGTTTTGGAATGGCATGTGTAGCAATTACATAATATGTGGGCAATATTTCTGTGTCTGCATACCTTTGGCCATAAAGTGTAGATATTTTTATTGTACAAACATGCATATGGATACAGTGATGCTTTTAATCTCAAAGGCCACTTTATAAAGGATGCAAACAGAGAGGAGGTACAAAGGCACACTGAGGCACTCTGTCATACAGGCACACCCACTCCCCACCTCTGACTCCATTGCATGCCCAAAAACATGTCACCCCATAGGTGCACTGACACACAGAGGCAAGCAAAGTCACCGCTTACCAACTGCACAAACACACACAGACACACATACTCTCTATCCCTTATGCACACACACACACACACACACACACCTATCCACTCTTAAAACCTTCTGATAACAGCAGGGACTTATACAGCAGGCACAAGAAGGATAGGGCTCTCGATGCCCGAGGAAGGGCCAAGATTAGAAAAAGGGGAATAGTCCTAAAGCTCCAGCAAAAGAGAGAGGCTAAAGAGGATGAAGGAAGAGAGGGAGTAAGGGAGGGAGAGAAAGAGAGAGAGAGAAGGGTGAGCCAGTGAGCCAGGGGTGACGAGGGAAGATATGCTTCAAATTAAATCAATTGGAACAAAAGAGGATTGTTGCCAAGCAACCCAGCCAGAACGGGGTTACCAGGGCAACCGAGGTGACCCAAAGCTTGACCTAAGAAATGGAGTCGCCCTTGTTGTCCGTTGGCACACGCATGCACGTGCACACACAAAAACGCGCTCCCACCCATCTCTCCATTGCTTTCAAGTTCCAGTCGGCAAACACAAACGGACAGCAGGTCTCCTCTGGAAAATGCAGAACACAATTGAAATATCATTCCGTGGCACAAAGGATAAACAGAGTTTTCACACAGGAAAGGTTTTAAAAAATGAGATGGTATGAGGTTAGGCTGCTAATGGATGACGTTCGCCAAAATCAACAGCTAGTGAAGTACAACACATTAACTGTCCGATGTCCAAGATGAGCTTGTAGAATAAATAAACAGAGATGTATTTTTCAGAGGGTTTTGGCAGCACTGTTGGTACACAAACACTGTTTTGAAATGATGGATGGGTCCCAGATCCTCCTTTAGTAAGGGAAAGGATGTGCATTCCCAATGTAATGGGCTACTAGAGAAGTTTTACATTAGATCGTGGCGCTGTCTTTATCATGGATAAAACAAGGAAACCTACTGATACTCAATATTTGAAGCCAATACAGAGCTGAAATAAATCTGATAACATATTTTTTTTACCCTTTGATATAGCTTTTAGCTTTTTGTTTCCTATTGAAGAGATTTAACAAAATAATAAAAAATGTATTTCCAAAACTGACAATCACAATCACAGCCACCTCATGCACAGATTGACAAAGTGCACTGAGGTGAGAGAGTATGCAGCATTTTTCCTTCACACAACTTCTTCTGTCACTCATTGTGTGCAACACCATGAATGCCTTTGAAGAGAGACTGTATAAAAGCATGCACCTTTATCCCCATTTGTACAATTCATCACCCCAAGACAACAAAGACGCATAAAGACGCAGAGCTCTTGGAGACATCGTAGTCAGTATGTCGCAGCCAGGAGGAGGCTATAATGACAGGCTTTTCGTCTCACCTTTAAAAGTGGCCAGTCGGAAAAAGTAAACACTTTAAATGTGGTCGGACAACACACTGTATAATCTAGATTGTTTCAACTGAAAGCCTTTGAATAGAGAAGAGCTTTTATAGTTTGGATCGGCCTTCTTAAAGAATGCTGTCAATGCAGATTTGATAAGAAACCTATTATTTTAGAAAGTCTTGCATGCAGTTTTTTCTCTGCATATTTACAAAATTATCAGAAATCTGTCCAGGTAGTTCTCCTACACACTGATACTTGCAGGTGCTACTGAAGTTAGTTTCTATGGCATCATGTCAACTCTCCTGCCTGACTGCCTCCACTTAAAATCACAAATAAACGTGTCCCCTCCTCTCATCGTGTAATTGTAGCTGAGTTACATGAGACTGAATGTTCTACTGGATGTTTTTTTGTTGTTTTGTTTCAGGCAGACCTTCTTCCTTTCTTCTCATCTCTGTGTCTCTGACTGCTCAGCAACATGACATGAAAGGACAAAGAGTGTTGTTGGAAATGTGTGTGTGTGTGTGTGTGTGTGTGTGTGTGTGTGTGTGTGTGATGGCAGGGAGTGAGTAAGGCAGTTAGGGTGCTTTTGTGTGTCTCCTTGGAAATATCAAAGAAAGACAAAGCAGGGTTGAGAGACGCAGAAATGTTAATGTGGACTAAAATTTGGAGTACAGTGTGTATCCATGTTACTGTGTGTGTGTGTGTGTGTGTGTGTGTGCAGGATTTGTCCCCCCCTTAACTGGAAGTGTGAGTTTGTCAGTGTATTGGAATGCTGTCTTCCTTGTATCTGAGCATGTCTCTTTTCTCCAGGGACCACTTTGAGAATATACGTGTCCTCCAGTGTGTGAGTGTGTGTGAGTGTGTGTGAGTGTGTGTGTGTGTGTGTGTGTGTGTGTGTGCTGTGTGGCCATGTGCGCCCCCTTCTCTTCCCCCATCATGTCTGTAGGAATGTGTGTATGTCTCGCAAGAAACGAATGCCAACTAACGAACGCAACCTTTCAGATGGCGCACAGTTTGTCACTCCCAATCAAGACAAAAGAGATCAATGGTAGAGCAAGGCTAAGGGAAGGGAAGATGAAGAAGATGAGGAAGATGAGGAGGGGGAGGGGGCCCGCTGCTTCAAACAATGGCAACACAGACAGAGGCAGTGAAACAATAGAGACAGGACAGTGGCGTTTTTATCTGCGTGCACGCAGAGTGGCGTGGCGGCTCCAGACATCGTTAAGGCGCCCCTCGTGGGCTAATTGACTAATTAGGGTCACTCCACGTGGTCTTAACTGTCATGGCCACTAACACTGGAGAAATGGCGCGCTCCTGTGACCATCTGGTGGCCCACTTGACCAGAGATAAAATATAGGGGGCAGAGGATCGTCATATGTGCTGCACACATTTGAATGCAGATGTCCAAATGGCTGAAATGTGGAGACGTGGAGCGTTTGCATATTGTTTTTAATGTCCCAAACATGCAAATTATGATTAGGATCTCCAGTCTTACTCATTCTGATGAATTCATTTCTACTGAATTAAATGATATTGAAATTAAGCCATTCATCAGTTTGTATAGGATCTCTTAGAAGTTTCATCAGCGACCCCTGGACCCTAATCATTTTGAAAATGCAAGGACAGCTGTGGACGGTGCACTCATACACACGCGTACACACACCATAAATACATGTCAAACTGAAGATAATGCATGGTAGTGATATGGTAAAATAGGTGGGTAAAGCATGAGCTCAACGTAGTTCAAATCATAGGAACCACTTACAGGCACCCTATCATCTATTGTACATTCACAAAAAGCCCCGTTATAAAGAATTAATTTGACGGGCATAAGTTTGATACTACTTACTGTAATTTATTCAAACAGTGTATCCACACTTAACTCTCCACTGCTCTGCATTTCTATGCACATTTCATTCTCGTCATAGTGGAAAAGCCTCTGCAACACCACTTAAAGCCTTACAGAACACTAAATGTCATTTCCTAACCATAAAACTCTTGGCAGATCTGCCAGATCAGTTGACACATTATTTGGATTCAATGGTAGGCCAAAGTATGGGAAATATGATGCCCTTCAATGGGAAAATAATTCCAAAGACAAAAAACAGAATCATTAAAATGTTGCTGCATTTATTCCAGAGTGTTTTTCTGCAGCTGTGGACAGGGAGGAGGCATCATTTAGGGAGCAGCATAATTATCTGATATGTGGTATAAAAGGTCAAATACCAGCAAGATATATCATCCAGTATCCAATGTGTGCTATAAATTTAGATCATAAAGGTATATGTCAAGCTAAAGAGCCAGGTAAACACCAAACACCCTTCATTCTGTATTGGTAGAGACTGTGCCGATGTGTGCGCACTGTACCATCAATGTCATGTGAAAAACTCATGTCTACCCTAAAGCTATCTAAAGCTATGGGGAACCATAAAAAGAACCTATATTTTGGATGTACGACCATGGAGTTTCAAGTACTTTATATCTGATGGGTTTTGCAAAAGTTTCTCTAAGATATCTCTAGTATCTCTATACTGAAGCCAATATAAAAAGTTTTTGTTCCAACAAGAACCGTCAGGTCAGGTTCAATGCTCTGTCTCATAAAGTTCTCCAAATTAAATTGAATTAAATACGTTGCATGTAACTGCAATTTAGAACAGCACAGAGAAGTGTTTTCTGATCGGATGCCCCTATCGGTAGGATGACGTCATTTGTTTGTGCCTTCCGCAACCTCTACAAAATACTGCTTTTCACAAATGCTTCTGTTTTATGACAACGGTCTGTCACCAACGGTCTGGTAGAGGTTTGGTTAGGGTTACGCACAAAAACAACTTTGGTAGGTTTAGGAAAAGATATTGGTTTGGGTTAACTTAGATAAGTTCATGACCCATTAGGGTTAGAGTTAAAATCATATTTCCTCTTCTATTCCCATCATAATTACTATGGTTTCTTTCCAGTACATAGACTGTAAGTGTTGACTGGATGCAGAAGCTTATTTTTGCTCTTGCACAGCTGAAAACAGGTTTTTGCAGAGATTACATTTTATTTTGTACATCTTTCAAAAGGAGCATAACATCCTTCAACAGCTACTAGAAAGTGAGTGAAAGGGTCTTTTCACACAAAGGCATTTTCTCACTTACCCCCTTCGACAGGGAGGGGCAGCATATCTGATTAATGTATTTAAAATTCAAAATGTTCTGTATTTTTGTAGTTTAGAAATACTGACCAACACATATGTACACATACATTGTTGTCATGCCTCTTTTTGGGGGATAGAAAACTCAACACATTTCAAAGCTTTGCTTCATAGACATGTCTACAAATTATTTAGTGATCTTGTCTGGACCTGAGGGTTTGTGATATTTTGATAAATTAAGGTTGATCAGAGCCGTCATGCCCCATCAATCTTCCCGCTCCAAGTGGATAAATTACCCCACACTGTGACCTGGCATTGATTATCTCGATATCTATACTTATTTGATAAAATCATTATGTAGCTTTACGCTAAGTGTTAAACAGATGACCAAACTGTTAACAGCTAGGCTGCGATTTAGTTGGAGATGATATTCATGTTTACTGATGATGCTCTACTGTATGACCGTACACCAGCAGTCTAGCTAGCCATCAGTAACTGTCACCAGCATCACTTAGCTTTTTACTACACTGACTGTGAATATTCATTTATCTTGTATAAGATTTCAAACACACATTCATCTCAACTCAAAACAGTATCTCATTATGTGAAGGCACGTTTGTTTGGTAGCAATCCAACAACTATCTATCTATCTGGTCTATCTATCTGGTCTAATGTGGTTTAGTGGACGGTGTGTCTGGTAATTTGCCCAGGCTTGAGAATGGAGCAACAGATGGGTGAAACATATTGTTTATACTTGCTGCCGCAGTCGGTGTTACCAGTGTTTCATAGTGTACTGAGAAAAATACTAATACACTAGCAAAATACTAAGTATGTTTTAAACACTTAGTTGTAAGTCACAGCACAGAGTGGCAGGAGTTTGACTTCATTTATCACATAACGAGAATAAGGAGACTTGTATTTCTATTTGTTGTATTTGTGCTTTGTGAGTGTGTGGCTGAGCGAGGGAGGGAGAGTGAGTGGCGTTCAATGATGGTGAACGAAAGTATAACGCCTTGATTTTCAACCTGAGAGAGAGAGAGAGAGACACCAGACGAGAGTGTGTGTTTTTGAAACGGGAAGAGAAGTGGAGTAAAGAGGCGACATTAAAACGTACGTATTCTTTTTTACATTTGGCCTTGGTGAATCTGTTGCTCTTTTACAAATTCAATAAAACACAATAGACTTTGATGTATTTTTGCCCATCTCTGCCTCTAGCACTGTCTAACCATGTAGATAGATAGCTATTTGTGCACTTCTGAAATATAATCCATCCAAAAATATAATCCATTTTTGAGATTTCTGCTGCCACCTCAGTTCGATAGAATTGAATTGAATTTTGTTTGTGGTGCCACAAAATCCATGATAAATTCCTTAGAATAAAACAGTCTCATTGAAAACTGTGCACAGTGAGTTCTGTACATTAACCAGAGTATTAGGGCATTATTAAAAAGATACTGCTAATATTGGCGCTTATATTTCAAAACCTTACAAAATAAAACTTGAACTATGTACATGACTATATATTGCAAAGGTGAGTCAGAAAACTCTCTCTGGTAATTTGGGTGAACTGACCCTTTTCACACACTTGCAATATACTGCGTAGAAGAGCACACAGTATAAACACCCAGTGCACAGGCTTGCACTGACACATTATAAGTAGTTCTCTGGGCTGAGTTACTGTACAGCAACACATTACTATGATATACTTATGCTCTCCATTCATACACTCAGTCATGACGCTGAATCTTATTTAATGTCACAAGCCACATTTGCCTGGAGTGGAGTCCTACAAGCTCAGCTCCGAGAGGAAAGGGCTGAAGTCATCTTTCTTTTCTTGCCATCTCCCTCTGTTTCTTCTCTCTCTGTCTTGCTCTCTCTCCTTCTGTATCTCTCTATCTCCCTCTGTGCTGTGATCGCACCCCCCCTTCCACCATCCACTCTCTCTCTTCCACACTCTGTCTCTCTCTCTGTCTATGCCTCTCTACCTCTCTCTCTTCCCCTCTGCAGTCAGTGAATTCCCTCGGGTTCGACAGCGGGAGACTATTACACTCACAGACGGATTCGCTCTCCTCCAATTTCTCTCTGTCTTCTTCCTCCCAGCTCTCCCCCTCTTTCATCATCCCCTTCTTCCTTTCTTTCTCCTCCTCCTCTGCTCCTCCTGTGCTCTCTAACCTCTATCCCCTCTTATTCAATACTTCCATCAGCATGAATGTGTGTATTTGTCCGTTTTTGTGCACGCATGCATAGGTCTTCCAGCCTTCCCTCCTTCTTTTCCTCCTCCTCCTCCTCCTCCTCCCATCTCCCTCCTCTCCCTTTCTCTTTCTCCTTTTCTTCAGTCAATATAATTGGCATCGCAGGAGTGCTCCCTGCAGAGTATGCTAAAACAGCAAGCACAAACACAGAGGGAGAGCAGAGAAGGAGGCAGGAAGGGAGAGAGATGTGGATAAAGAGAAAGAGAAAACGAGAGGGGAGGACAGGAAAGGAGAGAGCTTGGGAGAGGGAAGAAGAGGATGAGAGGTGAACAGAGGAAGGGACTTAAAAGTAATGAGAGGGGAGGAGATATAAATGTAAAAAGAGAGGGAAGAAAGAAATAGAAAAAGAGGACAGAGCAAAAAATAAAGTAACTTAGCAAGGAGAAAGAAAGAAAGAAATGAGAAGAAAGAGGGAGTGAAAAGAGGGGAAGAAAGCAAAGCAGAAACGATAATAGGAATGAAGAAGAAAAGAAGAAACAAAGATAGAGGAGCGAAAACAGAAATAAAGCATGAAAGGAAAGGAAGGACGAGAGCTTCAAAAATACAAAGAGAAAAAAAAGAGGAAACGGAGAGGCCAAAAAAGAAAGAAACTGGGATGTGTGTAAAAAGGGAAGAAAACAAAGAAGAAAAGGACAACTAAAAACAGAGAGAGAGAAACATTAAGAGAGGAGAAAGGAGGACGCAAACAGAAGCAGATGCAAGGAGGATAAGACAAAGGGAGACACAGATGAGAAAATGAGGAAGAAAAATAGGAGAGAAAAGTCTTGACCATAGCAATCAGCAACCAGAGAAACCAAAGCGCATCCATTCAGAAACCAGCCAGCCACTCAAGGCAAATTCAGCCATATATCTCCTCCTGACTAGACACACAAGTGCCAAACCACATTAGGCTGCAAGACAACCATCCTGAAATAACCCAGACCACAGTCGCAGCAGCACTCTCTGTCTCTGCCTCCACAGGCTCTCTGCAAGTTTCAGAAGGAATAACTTGTGATTTTTGAACAAGTTATAAGCAATATTTTAATGTAAAAGTGCAAGTTTTATTAGCCTAAATCAAAGATTCTTCACAGGATTCAGCAAAGAAGAGCGTTCCTTCTACATTCGTCCTAATTAACCAACACAATGTCAGTAGCAGGAAATGTTCCACGCGAACTGCGCATTAATCAAAACAAACAGCAGCGTGATGCCACTGAGCGTCCTGTCCAGAGAAAATGGGCTGACCGAGCTGCCCATCCACCTGCCTGCCCACCATCCACTCATTTGGTAGAAATGCAGGTCAGAGGAGTATAAAGACTACTGACATTACAGTAACTTGCTTTACTAAAGATTACCACATCACATGACTTCTAGCTAATGATTTCACTAATGAGCTAATGAATCTCCTGCTGCCACTCTGGGTGGCTGAAATGAAATGTGGCCTTGTGCAGTCTAAATGTGACACATGTAGGGCTGCAACTAACCTTTGTTTTCATTATTATTTGTTCTTCTGTTATTTCTTGACAAGTCGATCACTCATGTAAGATATGAAATATCAAAAATGAAGACAAATGGACGTTACAACAACAGGGTGGGGCCTTAAAATTGCTTACTCAATCTCAGCAAATGTCAAAAAAACAAAAAGTTGTTAAATATCCCTCCTCCGTCCCTTTTCTCTGTCTCTCTGTCTCAAAAAGAAAGAAAAGAATTTCATTTACCCTGCACGTATGTCTTACTTAATGCTCCTGCAATCTTGTTTATCACATGTGTCAGCTGGAACATGGAACAGGACGTCGGTCGTGGCACTTCTCCGTGATCTACTGCAGCTTGAATTGTATTGTATTGTCTCATTTGTATGTTGCTGTGGACGAAAAGCATCTGCCAAATGAATAGACGTGAATGTAAATGTATATCAATTTAGTGAACCTGCACACTTTAGCAGTTTAGACCAACAAAGGTTTGAGGATTTCTCTTGAAAAAATACCAAAATATTAAGGCAGGCAGCTGTTGAGTAAGAAAGCTCTTACCCAGTGTACACTTGCTGCTCAGCACCAAACAGCAGACAGACACAGTTACCAGCTAGCTGGTGAACAAAGTGGAGCATTTAACAGCTAGAGAGCCACATAATTCCCTCAGGAGCTGGTGGAGACTAAAAACAGAGCTAAAAGGAGAGTGAAGCAGGCCTGTTATACATGGACCACTGTAGTTGTGCTTTTTCAACAGTGATAAAATTGCATAGTGTGAACTATATTCCATCACACTATTCCCTGAGGTTATCTAGATATATGTTACAGTACTATAACATATCATATACTGTATATGTTATGCCCTATTACATCCAGCACCAATAGTCAACAGTATGACGATGTGGAATGAACAATGTAAAAGGTTGGAATATATGGTAGTTATATGGAAAGAAATATGACTAAATTGCTGAGGTAAATAAAAGAATATGTATGAAAGGATCAATATTTGTATATTAAATGAATTCATTAAATCAAGTCAAAAAGAATCACGTCAGCACAAGATACATGTAGCATTTTGTACCTCTAAATATCAGCAACAATAGCGTTCTAAAAATAATGTGTATCACTGGTAAAGCAAACATGGCACCTGTATTTATACCTTAATGCAAACTCTTTGTGTTGTTACCAATCTAGCAGATTTCCTGCAAAATCGGACTGGAAAGGGCACTGTGTAAAATTCAGCACAGAGGCCCTTAGAGGCTGACAGCCTTCCTGGTAATAGTGTCATTTGTTTATGGTAATTACTTTATTGTCAAAATGTGCGAAGGTTTACAGATCTTGCAACGCTACAAACAGAGGACTATAAAACTGCCGAAAGACACTTATTTGTGATTCTGTACAGCTAATAAAAATTCTGAAATTATGAATGTGCAGTGTAATAAAAAGGACAACATCAAATTATTTGTTAGGGAACATGAAGTTCAGTTTTGTTTACTAAGGCAGAAATGATGAATAAAACATTGCACAACCTATTGCTTTGCTAACCCTGGCCTTCTTTGAAATAATCTAAGAGAAGACAGGACAAAAAAAACTTATCACGGTGGTAGAAAAATAAGACCTCTAATACCGACGTTTCACGCATTTTCACACTTTTCATGGCCTTAAATTTAGATTTATTTTAAAGCTTTTGCAATTTTAAAGACCCGTGGATGCTCTCTCGTGCTCTGTATTTCTTATTTTCCCTCTGTCTCCTCTGACTCTGCTTCTCTTTCTCTCTTTATGTGTCTCTTTCCCTCCCTACCTCTATCTAATCTTGCTTTCTGAAGCTACGGAGGTAAAATAAAAAAAAAGAAGAGGACAGACTCTATTCTATTCAAATCCAAAGCTGGTAGAGCAGACTCAAATCCAACCCAATCCCATTTATAGCTGGGTTCCGCTCCAAATGGTAATTTGTCGACTGTCTATTGGCTTGGGCGCAGGGGCTCCTGTGATTGACACCCCGACTACAACACAGCTGGGGGAAGAAGTGGGGAAGGATGCAATGCTGACATCATGTTGCTGTAATGATTTCACTTTCTGCAATTAGTTGTTCTCTTTCTTCTATGATCTCTAAATTCCTGGTTATTGCTTCAGAGTCTCTGGCATTTATGATTAAGTTCAATGCTTAAATTTACCTGCTATTTTAGCCATCCTAACAGCGTGGCTCTAAGGTGGTAATGTTGTTCTGTCACATTGGTCCCCAGAGGATAACTCCCAAAAATGTTGGTCATCCTCTGAGGTTTCCTCTAGTGTCACCATCAGGCTCAAATTTGTGGTTTTAGGTCAAATGTCACCATGAAATTTGGTGACAACGTTCCCGTTTCCCTAATAATAAATTGCAATATGTTTGGTTACGTCTTCATTCATTACAAAACATAATCACAGACATAAATTTTGAGAAATCTCTCTGTCTGTCTATGGCGATTCTCATTCAACTCATACAGACAATGGTACTGTAAATGAAGGGCACCTAGACTAGATTTCCTTTTTGGCAGAACAGATCTTTCCACCTCTGAACTGAATGCTTTTATAGAGAGCCCAAACGACAAGCCCAGTTACCTTGAACAAACTCCTTTTAGATAGAAATTATTTTGTGCATCATAACTTGAGGGACCATTAAAATACTAATCATATCAATTCCAAGGAATCGCTGTCTGTTAATGACAATCTCGCATCATGCAGATATACTACACTACAAATCAAAGGAAACTTCACTTGCTTAGGTAAAACATCTGAAAATGTACTTCTTTTGAATAGGAATTACTATCATTTCAGTAAGCAAAGAAGACTTACTTTCCCAAAAGACTGACATCCTCTACTGGCCTTTCCGACTCAAATCTTGCATAAAATCTGATGCATCACTACATTTCTCTGTGGATAGATCTCTGCGCTAACACTGTCATGGTTAGGGATTCCCCTCGGGCCACCAGTGCTCAAAAATGTATGCAGGCTGTGGCGCTTTGGGAGAAATCATCCGACAAATGGCAGGTGTTGCATCACTGTTCTATTTCTTGTTTTTAATGGATTTACTTTGCTGACAGGGAAGATGTTTGTGACATTACTTTGAAACTGCTGTATAAATAGTTACTTTATCACACTGTCTATCGCGTCTGGCAAGCTGAATTATTAATATTTACCTTAGTAGTACTCAAGTGGAGCTTTAAAGGTCCTATTTCAGTGTGTTAGAAAGAATAATGTGCATGATGATGTTTGTCAGATGAATGCATGTTTTTTTAAAACCTCGCTACAGTTAGGCGCTTCACAAATACAGTACAGCAGCCAGAGTAGCTGACTTAATCTTCATGTATATGTACATGTCACAGCATATGCTTAGCATATGTTTCTATATACAGATAAAAGCTAATGAGAATATTAAATAATGTATTCATGAATAGTTAATGGGTATTTGTTTTGTTGGCATGTCTTTGTGTGTAAGAGTATCGTATACATGCAATAAATTGTTCACATAAATGTTTGATGGCGTGATGTAGGTATTTCTTGACTGAAATTGAAGGCGTCAGGCTTGATTCAGGTGAATCTTTCATTTTTCATTTCAAACCAGTGCAAATCACAGAGCTAAGTGATTCAACTCTGACAGGAAATGTCATAGCAGCGGTTTATTGAGGATGAACAAAAACTGGAAGAGTGACAGTTTAGCAAGAGGCCAACATCACCTCCTCCACACTACTGTTGTCTCTCTCCTCCATCGCTCCTTCACTCTGGTAGCATGTCCCCTGTAACCACTCGTAGTTCTGTCTACATACGCTGTGACAGTCGTCTATTGTTGAGGGAATATGCGTCAGTCAATTTATGACACAGGCTGGAGCTAATCGGAAAATGCCAGAAAAATGATTGGATTTCTTGAAGATGGAATTACTGCATGTCTTAACATGTCGACCGTTTAGCTGATGCCATAAGACAGACCCGAGCACAATGACCGAGCAGATACTGGAGGCATCCAGTGATCTGACCAAAGACACATTTACAGGACACACAGTTGCAGTGAGACATTTCATTTACTGTGCTGTTTCACCCAGACCTGTAGACTTATCATTTGAGACTTGGACTTGTGCTGTGTGAGGTATGACTGAAAGAGACTTGACTCCTTAAATACTTACTGACTTGCAGCAGATGCTAGCAAAAACATTTTGTATCATCGAATAATCTGCTGATTATTTTTTAGATTAATTGTTTTGTCTGTAAAATCTTTCCTACAGCCTGAGGAGAGGTCATCAAATCGCTTGCTTTTTTGGTCCAAAATATCAGGGTATTTAGTTAATATCACATAAGACAAAGAAAATCCTCACAACTGACGAGGTGAAACTAGTCAATGAACCAATTTTCCTTGAGAAATGACTCAATTATTAAGACAATTAATATTCTCCTGTATGATTTATCGATAAATTCAGGTCAGGTAGCGTGTGCATGGTGAAGTGCACAGTGTTGTGTGGTGTTAATGCTGAGCCTTCATACTTGAAAGACTTGTCCTCATAACATCTTTAGCAAATGTCCTTAATTGCAAAGTTTACTGTATAACTAAATGAATATTCCAAAACAAGATATTTTATATTAAATTAACTGAAGGATACTAAGTAATTCTGGTTTACAACATGATACCTGTAAGAGCTTGATCTTCAACAGTTTCACATAAGCTGATAAACTTTAAGTACTGGTGTGGATTCTCCAATGGCCTTGTGTTTGATGTATGGAAATTTGTAAAATAGAAACCTCTTTAACACTCTGCACAATAGCATGGTAAGTCACACCAAGTTGCCATGGTTTTCCTGTTTGTTCCATTTAGGTGTAACACACAGCAGAGCGAAGAAATGTCAGCATGTTTCCATCTTGCCACTGGCAACTGACCCTGTGACGTAAATGACCCTTCCTTTTCTCCTCGTCCTTTCAAACAGAACCTCGGTAAATTGTACCGGGAGGTTGATGTAACCTGGCCAGCTCTTTCAGTCTTTCAGCCCTGGAGAGGAAGAACCAGGAAATGTCACAGAACCCTTCAAGGCACGGCGTCAAGCGTTAAGCATGACACCTCCTCATGTACAAGTCAATACGCCTCCCCTCTCTCCTGCCTGTGAAGATATCAACCTGAAAATAGCTTCTGTGAAGCTTAGCACGAGCCCCAATAAATAAATCACAATGATATTTAAATATTAATTGTAGAATAAGAGACTAGAATAAAAAAAAAAAAAAAAAAAAACAGAAACGCAGAGGATAAACTCATTTTTTGCTTCACAAATCAAAACAGTTTGCCTTGAGGAAGTTCGACTGCATTATCAAATTCTCCCTTCAAGGGACTCATCAAACATACAGTAGCCTGTGTAAGAGGGTGATAGTCGTCACGCCTCGGGCTGCCCGTATGAATGAACAGCAGATAAGGGCATGTAGCTCATTAACTCAATTATATCGTTCACTTGTGCTGTCTGCCGATGCATTACGCAAATGGGATCGAATTTGCCAGCAGATATGAAGTCGTCTTCAATGACATACAGGCCAAGGGAGAGTGATTCTACTGTAAATATACAGAGAGAGGGGGATTTCCATTCAAAAACTAGACCACGTGAGCCGGTTGAGTCTCACAGCAGGAGCTTTGTCAATAAATCTGTCCTTTAAAATGCCTGTCCACTCGCAGAAAGGAAGCAGAAAAAGAGCTCGAACAATCAAAACAGCACTCGACATGCTGCCGTACTCCCAGCGTGGAGAACGGGAGGTCTGGCACGCACTCCTCATTCCAACCCCGCTGTTTGCTTTTGATAGCAAAAGTCATAATGACATTCAAGTACTCACCAAGCTGAGAAGTGAAGCAGCAACAGAAGGAGAGAAATGGAGATAGAGGCAGAAAAAAGAGGAGTGTGTGCATATGTGTGTTTGCCCAGTGCTCGTGTGTGTCTTGCGAGAGTGCACACGCAAGCAACTGTTGGTAATAGCATGAATTTGCGTGGGGTCGCGTGAGACATAAGTTGGTTAGTTGCCAAGTGGTGCAGCTAGCTGCGGTGGAGACAGCAGTGTTCCACCAAAACCTAAGTCTGTTAATAAAGTGTGTGATTAATTTGCACTGTGTCATCTTCCCCCCTCGTCCCACCCCTCCTTCAACAGAGAGGGCTTGAGGAGCAGTTTAATTACTCAGCACTTTGCTCTCTAGGAAAAGGGGCATTGCTGGTTGGACACCACCTTCTGGAAAAAAAAAATGTCTCTAAGCAATTTGATAAATGTTACATATCAAATGCCTCCACGGTGTATTAACAGAAGTGGTACGCTGTGTGGGTAATATATGTGCATGCATTGGCTGGACTGATAAACACACACACACTTATGCATACACATATATAGCTGGGCAGGGAGACACACAATTTTTCGCCTGACAGTCAACAGCTTGGCTCACAGGGGTGTTTTTGTTTAAGTAAAGACTAGAAGCTCTATTTGAATACATGTTTGTGTGTATGACTATGCTTTGTGCCAGTGTGTGTGTGTGTGTGTGTGTGTGTGTGTGCGCGTGCGTGAGCATGTCTTCATGCATAAATATGTGCATGAGTGTTTTTCTCACATTGTTTCTATGAGTGTGTTAGCATCTGTTTACATGTTTGTGTGTGTGTGCACATCTTTGAGAATCTCTGTGGATGTGTGTCTATATGCATTTTGTCTGTGTGTGCTGACATACAGTCAAGGACTTGCGTGTTCATTGAACAAGCAGCATGTTTAAGTCTCCGTGAGAGGAAAGCCGACTGAAAGACAGAAAGATAGACTGAGAGCTTGCCTGTGTGTGTGTGTGCGTGTGTGTGTGTGTGTGTGTTTGTGTGTGTGTGTGTGTGTGCAAGCGTACCGAGGATTCTAAATAGTCTGCCTAGCAGGGTGTGAGAAAGCAAAGTGAAGGAGAGTGAATCAAAACAAGGTGCGTGTGTGTGTATTTTTGAGCACTCTGGCAAAGGTGTGTGTGTGTCAGTGTGTGTTGATTCTCATGCGGGGATAAGCAGCTTAAGGAGGGAGCATATTCTTTTCTAAGTAAATCTCATTAATTTTAATTAGCTGTATATTTAGCCCATACACCTGGATAGGATGTAATTCTGTTTGTATATATAGCGAATACTGAGCAGAGCAGGTGAAATGACTCAGGTAGCGATTATATTGCCGTGCTGCCACACATTTGCATAATGTCCCGTTTTTGATTGTGTCGTGTGCCTAAGGAGGATATCACAGGCAAATATGCTTTCCATTCATTTTCCTATTGCATGCTCTATGTAGCGCACCATAGCTCGTCCTTTTAAATGTTCACCTTTTTTTCTCTTGTGTGTTTTTTCTTTCACCCTCATTCCCCACACTGTTTTGTTTCATTTTCTCTCCAGTCTGTGAACCCCATCATTAGAGTGAGCTCACTTTTTTTCTTACTCCCCCTCCTCCTCCATTTCCCCGCCCTCGTACTCCCTTACTGTATGGATTTCTCTTGTTCACGTGCATGCCTCTGTCTCCCTCTGTCTCCCTCGCCCTCCCTCCTTTCCTGGGTAATCAGCTTATCCTATGTGTGTCCAAGCCTCTATGTCTGTGTTCCTCCTCTCTTTGTTTCAGATTCATTCAGCAGGGAGATTAGAGATGCCTATTTGGTGCCTTTGTCTCCAACCAGCGCGGTAGCTCTGAGTTACACCGTGCGGCAATGGCCTCATCGTCAAAAGTCGCATCCACTCATCGTGTGCTCATCATGGCCTGATCGATGTCAAGGGCCAGGTGCAGAGTAAAATCCAAGGCTGCACCTGTCCACTGGGTGGTTTGAAGCTTCCACTTGTGCCAAAGTGATTGACTGTTTGATTGGTCAACTAACTGCATTTAATGTTTAAAGGCAGGCAATATATTCCCTGCACTAATTGTCACTGGATAACATCGATGCTCTTTAACAACTCAAGGATGACAGAATTAAGCCAACAAGCTTATTTTTGTGTTCATCAATAGACTGGAATGTTTAAACACTGATGGCTTCTATTCCTCCACTCAAGAAAAGAAGAGATGGGAGCAGCAGTTCTCATGAAAGGGAAATAATACTAGTGTAGGTCACAATCACTGTGTTCATAAGTTACAATCAAAGTATTCAAACAATTAAGATATTGTTTGTGTTAGGTGTGTACCTCTCTAGGCTGTGGCTTTGATGGAGAAACAATCAGCCCAACACACAAAAGCTATGAAAATAAACTTAAAATGTAAGGTGCAAGAAAGATAACAGACTATTTACTGCACTTCCTGTTTAAACATTTAGCCGCCTCACCTCATTTACACCTTGTTTTAGGATGCAGTGGCAGCGTGAATATCTTGGAAGAGAAAAAAAAGCCACGCTAATGCAGCGAGCAAATGCACTTTATGATCGGAAAGTTATCAGGTCCTTCAGGCCACCCACAGGGGGGATCAGAATTCAGGCAGGAGTAAAGACAGCGCACACAGTGTGTATTCACGTCTTGTGGAGAAGTTTAAATTCACTTCAGACTCGTCTTCTTCAAAGACACCTTCAGTATCAACCCTCCATCCCAACCACTTCTCACTACTTTTCCTCTTCCATTTACAGTAGTTGCAAACTGCGGCAAAAAACACGCACGTCATCACTTCTGTTGCCTTCCAGGAAAGACTCATAAAAGACGACCTTTTCCACTTCAATGAAAAGTAAATCCAGGCTCTATAGTATCAAGTCTAATGATCCTACACCTGTCATGCTTGTTCTTGTTGACAATGCAACCTCCCAAAGCACCTCCCCGCTTTGCACAGGGTGCATGAAAAATGTGATCCAATTACAATGCAGCCATAAATGATGATGAGAACGCATACCCTAAATGCCAGGTACTGTATTAAGGCAAAGGGCATTTAAATGATACAGACTGCATTTTAACAGCAGATATATATGGGGGCTATGAGCATTCAAGCAGCGTGGTGCATTGTGATTGTGAGGCGTTAGAAGTGCTGTAGTGCAGCGGAACCATAAATGAACTCCACTGAAGTAGCTGTTACATTACAAAAACTTTAATAACGATACCATCCAATAGTTTCAGTGCTAAAGCCATATCTCAGCACACAATACAGTTGCAACTGAAACTGCTTTGCAATATTGAAGACTGCTACAGTACAAGAAAATATTGTTAGACTAACTTTCTGATTTGAGGCTGCAACTAGCACTCAGTGTAATCGCTCTGACGGCTGATCAGTCTGCCAAAGTTAAAACTATCAAAAACTTCACTGCATGTGCCAGGACAGGACTCAGCCTAGAGGACTCTGTCTGACTGGCTGCTGATTCACTTTGACATTGGATCAGCTGGAAAAGCAGAAGTGCCAGACTCTGCTTCGTACTGTCGTCAGTTCAGTGCTAAATTTGTAAGATTATGACAAATTGTTTCCATCAAACAGCCTTGCATTTTTTTTTTTTTTTTTTAAGAGTACACAAGTGAAATGAGGAAGTCAAATATGTCAGATCTGGTGATACTGAAGCATGTCTGCAGCAAGGACAGAAGTATTTCAAGTAAGAAATGTGTAAATACACACCTTTGACTTACTTGGTAATTTATATCCATGAGAGTTTAATCTAGAATCTGGAGAGCTGCTTCACAATACTCCTCCAACGCTGGTTCTATATGTGATAGCACTGTGTCAGGGACTCGATAAGACTCACCATCCAGTGAATGGACGGTGATATTCTCAGCAGAAATCAGACTTGGGAGAGTTCCCAAGAGAGCGCACAGGTGAATTAAAATGGCTTTATGGTTGTGGTATCAGCGATACCCCCCCCCCAGACACACTCCCTACCACCAGTCAGAATGATGGCATCATCAAAAAGAGGCAATAAACAAGAGCAACCTCTGCTCTTTCATTGGAGGAGGTCCTGCGCTCAGGGGGGAACCCTCAGCACTCAAACTCAATCAATACAAATGCTGCGTTTTACAGCCGCGCACTTGCGTCTTCCGGCGGCCCGTCATAGCTGGAGTTTTCACACAGCCCAGTGACCAGCTTCCACAAACAGACACACCTTTCCAGGAAGCTTTCGGTCTGACCACCCATGCGTCAATGACAGGATGGGTGATTTCCACCCCCGCAGCAATCAATTAAAACACCCATCAGAGAATTCCTGTGGGTAACTGGAGAGAAAGGGGGTGTGCGGTAAAAGTGAGGGACCTGATCAAAGGAAAAGCCAGCTGAGTGTGGAGCACAATAATAAGAGGTCTTGTTGTCGGAAATGAGGGGAATTAATTTATTCCAAGGCTGACGTTGTTGTTGTTGTCAGGTTTGTTTAATCTGCGGTGTCTTTGTAAAGTGATGGTTTAAAGCTGACAGCTTCGCAAATGCTGGACCCCTAATTTTCTCGACCCTGAGATGCTGCAGAGTGATGTGTCTTTTAAGAGTACCTGAGACGAAGCAGAGTGCGTTACCGCTTTGTAGAATCTCAAGAGCACTTCTCTCTTTCAATTTCTAAATGGCATTCACTTTTATTATGATGCCAGCAGACGAGATTTATCTGTTCTGATGTAATCTCACATTGCTTCAATGGGCCTTGTTGGATGAGATCTGCCTCAGATTGATGACGTCTAATGAACTCTTGTTTGGGCGCTCCTGAAACCTTTAAGATCCGACGACACTGACATGCCGCTGAATTTTAATTCTGCTTAATTTAGCCACAAAAGTGCTTATTAACACTTGTGACTTGTTGAGCTGTGAGCTTCTCTTCCTGCCACTTACGCATGTGTAATGTTTCAGCATGTCGAAGGAGCTATATGAAGATAACATGAAGACACAGCAATGTGCATAATGTGTGATGCAAATCATCTCCAGGGCTCTATTGCTCATGGTTAGAGCTTTGTTGGGAGTTTAATCAATCAGCCACAGCGCCTTAATTAATCGGCATGATGAACAGGAGAAATAATTGGTTTTCTGCCAGATGTGAATCTGTTGCAAACTAATGCCAGCCAATCGGGATCCGGTTTGTAATCACAAAACTGATCTGGACGACAAAACACTTACAGGATCAGAGAAAAATAAACACACAAGACAACGGAAGTAATATGGCTTTGGATTTAAAATTCTGATAGGAGACTGTTACTTGGAGCTCTTGGTGCATATTATACTGAATGTATTTTAGAAGCCTAATTGGATCTATATAGTGTCAGAATCATCATCAGCAGCAGCATTGATTGAAATCTAAGATATGTGTTGGAATATGTCTTCTAAGGAAAAAAAAAACAAAAACATATTGCTAATTAATTGGCATGATCATCATGAGAAGAATTAATTGGGCTCCTCCCCAGATGTTTCTGACTGAATCTGAGGAAAACTAATGAGGGGTGTCTGGTTCTCTATTGAAGCAGCAGATGTCATTAACTGCAGCCCACACTGACAATACTGATCTGCCCAGCTCCAATCAGACCAGGTAACCAGTGGCTGAAACAAATGGAAAAGCACTGGAGCCAGTAAATAGCCGGGGTCGAGATTGGAAACCACTGGTTTAGCCCAGTGCCGGCGGAGCCAAATGGAAAAATAGCTTAGGCCTCTTATTAATGTCACAGTGGCTAGGCGGTAATTCCCCCAGGCTCTGTGTACCTCCGCTTGTTAATGAGTCACTGCTTATCAGTCAGCCTTGTTAACAGGCAGAGGCCTCCCATCCAAACCGCCTACTGCTATTGTATGGTAGCCGTACTGTGTATTAGCCAAATGTTCCCCCATCTTGGCACACAGGAAGTCAACAGTAAACAACAGCAGCACACACAGGAAGTGGGCATCCAGCCAGCGAGAAAGAACCGGTCTTGAGGGGAAGGAGACCATTTTGTGGCAGGATAAAGTGAACCGCTGGCAGACACACATGCGGAGCCCTCCCGCCTGTAAATCTTGCCACCCTAACGATTGGTCCACATTGCTCCCGTCCTTTAATCCTTATTCATTATTGGCCTCAGCTGGAGGCATTAGGGCTTCATTCACTTTGTTCCGACCAGCAGACCTCATCGAGGTAAATAAACTATTAGTCATGTTTCTTCTTACGAATGCAAACATTCTCCTGGGGTTTGGGATCAGACTGCCATGGAGCTGAGGGCCAGGTGGCTGATGGGAGGCCACAGCGCGCTGCTCTACACGCTGTCTGCTGAATGCTCCAGCGGATGGACCTGCCACACTACACAGCAGCCCTGAGGTAACTGGGTCAGCAGTACAGAACCAGGGCACAGCCGGCCAATTGCATGCCTAATCTGTGCCCTTCTGAGAGGCACTTTCCATCCTCAGCGCATGGCTGCACATCCAGCTGTGGAAATGGATATGTCAAATGGCACGCAATTAGTGTCTCCCCGATTCGTTCACTCGCTCTAAGGAAGCCTGGTCACAGATAAATCCAGACAAAAACAGAGTCAGTGCAATCCTTTCCCTGACTTTGACATACATCAAATGAAGATGGGAAGTGGTAGAGCTGGGAGTCCGGGGTTGGTCAGGAATTTAATGGTCATGACATGCAGCCTGTTGATGGCTGAATGATAGTCAACCCCGCAACTCATGGGGAAACTTTTTTTCTTTCTTTCCTCATTTAAATGATGAAAAGGGTCCTTGTTTGATTGCTGAAAAGAGTCAAACAGTCTGCATGTTTTGGACTCTGAGTGTAGCAGTGATGGGCAGTCCTGCTCTCTGATGGCTCATCTGCTCCTGCATTGATTTGCAGAGCTAATCGTTTTTCCTCTCTGATACATAACATTGAATTATTTATGGTAAGTAGCCCTTCTGTTCCAGGCCCTCTTAGCATGGAGATCTCCATTATGACGGCATTATTTGACTGCCCATCCTGCCCTACTCTATCTTCTACTTAACAGCTCTGCTGCTGTGTCACAACAACACCAATCAGACAGATCGGGGCAGATGTGAGCAATGGATCAGTGTTCTGCAGCTTACACGCATTTACCACTGGAACTGAAACACCACATTGCTCAAATGTCTAGAAACTTCAGAACAGTGAGCACCAGATATATATAGTTTCCTGTCTGCTGAATTGTTGGCATCTTTCCTCTGTGTTGTATGTAAGAGCTGAATTCCTTGTTTCCCATTGAGAAAGTCTGTAAACTGTGAGTATTTCTTGCACCAGTACCACTGAGACAAGAATGTCTGCTTTTCAATGATGAAAAAAATTATGCATTCTTATTCTGATTAATGCCCTCCAGTAGCACAAGCATTATAATTTCAAACTCATTTGACAAATGATTCAATGAAGAAATTATAACATTTTTGTTTCAGTGTAGTTGCTAAGAGTTTTTGATCACACTTTGATAGCAAAAATGAATGACAGAAAGACCTTGAGTATAACTTCATGGCTTACAACGTCCACACAGAAACTGTGAAGCCAGCACTCCATCCCTGCCTCCCATCTCCTCTCAATTGTACACTTTGACGTGTTTTCTCATCTCCTAAACGCTGTCAGACGTTCCAGCCTTAATTACTCTCCTTGACTGACATGATAATGTAAAACAGCGCTTAGGTGAAACCAAAGCAGGAATTGGTCATGCATGGTCAGGTCTCCTGCTAGGCACACCTTAATCAAATGTGACGTGCGTCTGAATGCGAGCCAAAATCATTTTCGGACCCAAATAACGAACCGCTGCCTGGGTTTCAATGACGAGCTACACGGTCGGGGTCAGCACTCTGACGAGACATTGATATTTCATCATCATCGCCTCAATCTGGAGATTGTTTGGTCATTTCTCATCTTCAACAGCTTTCGGGGCCTTGACAGGCCTACATTTGCATTTGTTTAGCAATGACCTCATCCAAGCTTCTTGGCACAGCCGATTGTTTCTCACTTTTTATTACTGACCACTGCGAGCCCACACTGACAGTCCTGCACTTCCTCTCATTTCATACACAAGAGGTGCAGAAACCAAAGTCTGCATAATTCAACAGAAAGAAAAAGTAGCTGATGTGGGTAAATGAGGTGGAAGTACAGTAAAGCTAGCATATCTTTGTACACGTGTACACTTGGTCCATGCATGTGCATGCCCGATGCACACACGGATCTATTCAAATTTGCGAATTTGTGTGGGTGTGCATGAGTGAGTACAAGGGACCTCTGAGAATATATATTGCAAATGCAAATGAGAAAATGTCTAATAGAAACTTCTTGCCTGCTGTATGGTTTTACGGTTCTTTGCCAAACACACTGTGCAATTAACTCCCAAATGTAGCCTGATGAGAAAATGCCAACAGGATTCTACCTGTGTCAATCAATTTTCTATGGACTGAGGGACAATCATGATGCACCACTTCCCCATCGGCACGGTTTGCCCTCTAAAGGTTGTATTACCAGCAGCCAGTCACTTGAGTGTTATGTAATTGGACAAGCACATTGGACAGTGTATTCCTGTTCACTCAATGCTCACAGCAGGGATGATATCATTACAAAGTGCTTCTCTCATCAAATCCGCTCTTACCATGCGCTTTCAGCCGCGCCCCACTCATCACAGGTTGAGCTTCAACCATGACAAGTGTCATGCGCCTGTACTGTATGTGTGTGTGTTAAGTGTGCCCACTCCCGTGTTGCTATTTGAGAAAGTACAAGATGATTACTGCTTATCTCCAGGTTGCATGAACCTGGCTAGTCTGCACAGGGAGAGATGACGAGCAGGTGAACATGAAAGGAAGAATGCTACCGTGTGCCTGCTTTTGTACTTTAATACGAGCAAGCGACTGAAGATGTCGTAGGGAGAGAAAGGGAAAAGGAAGAGGAAGCCACGGAGCGAGTCAGTCAGCTGTAGCGTGCATGTGTGTGAGAGGAGTCCTGCGCCCACGTGCAAGTCACACACATTCCTCAAAAACAAGGCAGAAATTCCACTGGGGTCCAGGGAGGTGGGAGTGTCCCATGCGCTTATTAACGGCTCTCTGATTCCCTTGTCATAGTACAGGAAACAACAAAAAAAGCCTCAAGTCAACAGATAGGGGCACCGCTAGAGACAGAAAGAGGGGGTCGGGGAGGTCAGGGGCCCAGGGAGCAACAGCGAGATACAGAGAATGGGAAGCGGGTAGATAAAGAGGGATAAAGGTGCTTACCATAGACAATGTTGCTGTGAACCGCAGCTGTGAATAGTACTGTCAATAAGCTGACACTCCATAATGCGGAGGGGGCTGATGGGAAGGCCATGGTCAGGCACACAGATCCGCCTGTCTCACTGAATCCTCAGGAGGGCAGAGGAGCTCTGGAGTGTCACCTGCAGAGAGAGCAGTGGAGAGATGAAGAAAACAAGCGGGGCAGACCGACTGGCCACTAATTGCGTCCCTTGCCATTGGTTGGCTGCTGCTGAACAAACGCTTGGCCCACCCATTACTCACGCGTTGCTCCATGGGTATTCATCGATCTGCTTGTGTCATACCATACTGAGAGGCGATTGAGAGAGGCGGGGGTGAGGGGAGGGGGCTGTGATGGAGCCAAGCGGCAGAAGGAGGGTGGTGTATAGGTGGTAATGAGGGGAGAAGGGGAGAACAGGAGGGGTTTCATATTACTGTGAATTTATTCATCCGCCTTAACAAGCTGCGCGCGTGTGGTGGATAGGAAAGGGAGTGCTTTGGACAGCTCTAAGTAACTCCTGCTAATTAGAAATAACGCAAAGGAACACTCTCCCAGTTGGTCGTGAAAAAGATAAAAAAAAAACAGAAACAGAAGAAGGAAGAAAAAACAGACAACACCAGTAGAGAGATGCACCTGTCGCCCGCTGAGAATACTCGGTGCGCTTTGCACAAGACTGGAGACATACAGACGTGCATAATTGCTGCTCGTTCGTTCTCCCTCTCTTTGTCACACACACACACACACACACACACACACATACTCTCTTCCTTTCTCTCTCTCTCTCTTTCCATCACGCACATTCCCTAAAATAGCAGTAGCCTGCGCCGAGGTGAGCCATCGGTCCATCTGTGAAACGCTCCCTCGTTGTGAACGCAGAGGGGGGAGCCGCGGCCGGAGTGCTGCCTGCGGGACGGGCGGGCGGTTAGGGCGGGGATAGAGGGTGGGATGGAGGAGTGGGGTGGAGTGTGTGTGTGTGTGGGGGGGGGGGGGGGGGGGGATGCATGGTATGGGATGTGGGGATGTGGGGATTAGGAGGGGCGGGGGGGGGGGGCTGTGTTTATTGTTGCTCCAGCCCTTCTTCCTGTTGAGTGATGGCGAGAAACGAAAACAAAACTGGAACAAGTGCATCCATGGGAAATAACCCGGACGCTCTAGGCGTGATTTAAAACAACTTCTCGCCGTCCGCTCTGGAGACTAATAACAGTAATGATGATGCTAATAACAATAATAATAACAGCTCGTGGTGGCTGCATCGCTGCGACGGACCGCGGGAGCACCGGAGCGATGTCGGTCGGGTCGGAGTCTGATTTCTAACACCTTCTCCCGCTCTTGCAAAAATATCTAGTGCCGGTGGGGTGAGATTTAGAGACTCTGGTAAAGGCTGGAGAGATGTGGCTGCTGCTGCTGCTGCACACAGCGCCTAGTTGTGTTTGCTTTTTTATGCAGAGCGATAGAGCCCACAGAGCCGGGAGAGAAGAGGAAGGGGAGAGGAGTCTGCTAGAGCGCAAGCAGCCCGACAACAAAACGCGTATTCAGAGTAAATTATAAAACACGCAGGGATTATACAGCTCTCTCCCTGGGCAGGCATAACGGATTACACACACACACACACACACACACACGCACACACACACTCACAGCCACCTACCCAGAGTGCGCACACAGACACATTCCTGGAGACGGAAAAGCGTCAGCACTGACAGGTGTCTCCTGTCCGCCCTACAGGCTACAGCCTACTCCGGACAATAATACAAGCAGCAGAGCAATGCACGGTAATAATCACACACACACACGCACACACACACACACACACACACACACACACACACACACACTCACACACTCACACACCGTTATATTCCGCCTCCGGAGCCGGGTTTTGTTGGCGCTGGTCTCCAATAAGGTCCCCAGTAAGGTCCCTCCTTTGATGCGCAGCAGCCGTTTGTCCGGAGCCTTCTTTCAATCTGCTTTTACCGACTTTTTTACCTCCTTCTTCCTTCTCCCGACTCTTTGTTTTCCTTGCTTTTTTTCCTCCGAGCTCTCTCTCTCTCTCTCTCTCTCTCTCTGTGTGTGTTTGTATCCCTGTCTCTCCCTCGCTCTCTCTCCACGGCTGCCGTTCACTGCAGCAAAAACAGTCTGTCTGAAAGACGAGAGGGAGGGGAGGGGACAAGGGAGGGAGGGAGGGATGGAGGGGAAGGAGGGAGGGACGGAGGGGATTTTAATACGATTTGGCCCGTACCATCGGGATAACAGGGCCAGAGCAGGGGCCTACTGGCTGTGAGCAACATGAAGGAGATGGAGCAGATAGAGAAGTGTGATCTCACCGCACCGGAAAATCACCATAATGTTCCTATAATACTTCACAGTGAGTCTGCACTGACCTTATCGGGCTTTCTGGTGTATTGTGTTATCTCCTGTGGTAGCACATTACTGTAGGATTTCCCATGATGGCTCTGCTCCCTTTATCTGAAGGTTTGATATTGAGTAGGTCTGGTATCTTCTTTGAATTTGATCACGGGTTCGGGCCGACAGATCTCCCCAGATGAAGCAGCGCAGGTCATCTGAAGTTGATTGTCACGGTCCTCAGTAGCCTATAATGTTTCTTATCATTGATATTATAGAGCTATTACCCCTATCTTGCAGATAGACCCACTGCTATTTCCCGAAGGCCTGATAATTTGCAATATGGTAATGCCACTGTTGAGTCATTGGTCTTGTGGAGTTGTGGATATTTTTCTGTGCGTGCATCTTCCCCACATCCCTACAACACCGCTCTTGGCCTGTGCCTCTCACAGCTACTTTACCTCTCATCACCTTCAAATTTTGTCTAACTCCCATAACCTCCACACCTCATAATGTTCACCACCCCAGGAATTGGCAGTTTTGCATATGCTCGCAAACTTTATCAGAGTTTGGTCTGTGTAGTTCTGATGTTTCATGCACAAGGACCATTTGGGAATCAGGATCTAAATAGACGGGGGAGGGAGGGGTGTGGTGGAAGGGGGGGGGGGTTGGAGGGGGTGTTCAACTTGCCAGAGAGGATTAAGGATTAGTTTTACTGGCGGATTAGGTCTGTGTGTGGGGAGGCATGATGGGGTTAAACATGGATGGCGGCAGCCGCACGTCAGCCCAATCAGTGGTGGTGGCGACAAAGTGACACCGGGGAGGTGGGTTTCAAGAAAATATGAAATAATAAAAGCCGTGGGGAGCCAGGAGGGGTGAGAGAGTCGGGGAGTTTGAGAGATCTTCAAGCGAGCAGCTGCTTTTCCACACTGAAAACATAAATAGCGCAGCTCGAGGCTCCCATGATTGGAGTTATGTAGTTTTCTCTAATGCAGAAAGTCCACCTTCAGGGGTCCTTGAAAGCATTCCAGAGAGGTCCTCACTCTGATTTCACTTAATTAAAAATACATAATGACTATTGGAATCCTTATTTTCCACTTGTATTGCCACATTGTAGTGGAAGTCTATAATTCAGTACGAATTCTGCATACAAAAATGTTGAGACGACACCCTTATCTGGCACTGAGTCATTTATGTTCAAAGTAAAACGGACTCTTTATCTCTCCCGCTGTCTCTAAACCAAGTGGCAGAGTAGAAATGCAGCATCTGGCATCATTAAACACTTGTTATGAGGACGGAAAAGGCTTTAAATGTTTTGTTGTTGGCGCTGCATTAGAAAAATTTGCTCTGGCTTAAATGAGTGGTCAGCCCCAGGTGCTGAGACAGTGCGCCAGCCAGCGTGCGCGCGTGTCCACTGACTTTCACACGCCGAGGCTGCGCGGCGCACAGTGTCCTGCGGTGCCTACGTGATGGCTGTGCAGAAGACCAGAGCCCGAGCGTGCAGGCCTGGGAGGTAACAGGCTGCTGACGGAGCCCGTGCTGCGCTGCTGCACCGGAGCAGTGCTTTCAGGCTTACTGCCCGTTTGAAATCTGCATATTAAAGCGGTGACCTTTGCGCGCTGAAAAGGCTCCATGTCTAATTTCTATCACAGTCCGGTCCAGATGCACTTGTGTATTTGGCTTTGCGAAATAAACAAATCTCAGGAAGCCAATCTATCTATCTCTCCATCATATGTGCAGAGAGAGCAGCCTTGTCATGTGCACCGTAGTCGCAAAGCAATAAAACAACGTCTCTCATCTTTTCTATCCTCTCATCCAAAAAGCCACTGTGATATCACCCACATCTCTGCCGGGACTCGAACCCGGAGCCTCTGGATTAGAAGTCCAGCGCGCTATTCCATTGCGCCACAGAGACTGTGACACATTTTTCTGATCAAAAGCGGGTTTATACTCCCCCTCCCAGCCCTGCGCAGCATCCTCACCATCCCTCAGCATCAGGACCGCAGCCCTGTGGACGATATCCTGCCGGCCGGTAGGGGGTGCTGCAGCAGCGTAATCATTAATCTGTGTATGCCTCATAGAGACGGCGATAGAGCCTGCTCTCCATCCCCCACTGCTTCCACACAGGTTATCACATCGAAACATCATAATGGCGATATTATCGGAGCAAAACCAAAAGATGGAACATTTTTATATTGTAAATGCATCAGTAGGTGTGTGGCACGGTGCTCGCTCCTCACAGGAAATAGCTCAAGTGAATAGCCCGTGTTTTTATTACCCAAGTTTGTTTTACTCTAAAAATGGGAAACATTTCCAAGGGGTTTGGTGTGAACAGACTGTAAGCAAATCAAGTCTTAAACCCTGCAGAGTTTCAGCAATTTTCCCATCAATCACAGTGGGAAAACCCAGTCCAATGGATCTCCAGTTCAGATGGAAATGTGCCTGTAACATGGATTAGGCTCAATTTAGGGAATCGCCAAGATGCTGGAATCTCTGCAATCAGCCAAAGTGCCACACACAAAAAGC
The DNA here is from genome assembly GCF_042242105.1 of Pempheris klunzingeri. Classification (NCBI taxonomy): domain Eukaryota; kingdom Metazoa; phylum Chordata; class Actinopteri; order Acropomatiformes; family Pempheridae; genus Pempheris; species Pempheris klunzingeri. The sequence goes on along the minus strand of NC_092026.1, from coordinate 19,840,637 downwards.
AGTTTTGCAAGTGTTGTTTTTGCAGTGACAATTACAAGTATATTTTATATGAAGGGCAAAATGAAAGGAAGTGCAAGTTGATAAGTATTTTCCCTTCGAGCCACCGGAAACAAATTGATCCATTTTGTCGGGGCTAACTACACTTGGCGGTCACTTTGTTTCATTCACTGCAAGTTCACAGTCAATCTACCAGCTGGTACTGAACAGTGAGGGTGCAGCCTCCTCCCCACAACATTTATGGTTGTTTTTTCCCTGTGTGCATTTGTTAGTGTACCCTGCATAAACGAAGTTGGATCTGACATTACATCCCAGCTTGCTTTTATTCAACACTGCAGGACAAAAGCTGTTCAGGTGCAGTGTGCAGCTCCAGTGTGGCTCAGTGGGAGGTAAGGCCTGAGGCAGGCTGCTGGTGAGGGGCCTGTTCACATACTCAGCTTCCACCACTGGGCTGCCTCTCCACATTTCAGCCACTCTCTTTCCTGGTGTTAAAAATGCATCGGAGCAGCTGCTGCCCGGAGAAGGTAAAATATAAATGACGGCCTACAATAAACAGCCACTCTACAGAAAACACCGGTCCATTGCACAGAGACAACCAGCAGGCGCACTGGTTGAGCTGGCAGTGACTGAACACTTAGGGCAAAGAAAAGTGATTAATGAATTTGACGTCACAGCACGATTAGACAAATTACATAAGGATATAACATGTAGGACACATCTAATTTTGGCCGCTGGTTGTTGTTCACACCGAGAACAAGAATGAAATAAACTGGGTTACATTTGCATGCACTTTGCACTCTCCCAGCATTTGATGACCTAAAAGCTTCCTGGAGTATAATTAATTCCGAGGGACAAAACATCACAACACCTTTTCTGTGTACGGGATAATATAATTCTTTATTTAATACTTTGATGAAATGGGGCCTGCAGAGGGCCAAAACAGAACATATACACAAAACTCCGACAGTGCATCCAGTCCACAATCCCTTCCACTCCCTCCTCTGCTTTCCTTTCCTTTCCTTTCTGCGCTTCTCTTCTTGTCTTGTGTTCAGAGAAAAGCCACCGCTAGGGAGGTGATGATGGACAGACCAATCACTGTGTAGCCGGTGCGGTAGACCTCTGGGATTCTGAAGCCCTTGCCTATGTCCCAATACTGATTTAAATAAGAGAAGAGAAAGAAGAAAATTTAGCATAAGAAATACCATAGGCTGATAAATTTTGGCAAATGTGGGACATGTGTTCTAGGAAATCATTAAAATGAGCATTCATGACAAACGTCTAACAAATTGCATAGATCTGTTCCCAATAAAAAGGTTAAACTGAGGTGTCCACAGACTACATCAAACATGATAACAGCTACCAAAGAACGTCAAATAGACTCCTGTATGGGAAAAACAAAAATGAGCTACGTCTATGAATGAAATCATTGAGTCTTACCAAGTGGCGGACGCCGTTAAAGGTGTGGTAAGATACGGGGAAGGCGATGCCGAGCTTGGCCAGCCCAATGAGAAAAGGGCCGATGGACAGCGAGTGGATCAAGTCCAGGTAGTAGGGATAATTTCCCGGTAATACCAGCGCTGCCGCGGCAAAGACTGAGATAGCTAGACACAGACAGGAGTAATGAGACCAGACACTAGACATGGTGTGTTTGTGAGTGGGCGTTGGAGAAATATGTGGTGCATGCATGGCTATTAGAGAGAAATTTACACATGTCAAGGACCAGCATGCCACTACCATTTGTCTTTGCTGTTTAAGACTCCATGAGTCACCATACCTCCACTGACCAGACATTTTTAAACTTCTGAATATCTCAGTTATGTAAAGACTTTTTCCCTGCTGACTAAATTAAATGAAGGCCAAACAATGGTGCCGTATCAAACAGGCTCCCCATTGACAGCTTGCTACAATGTACTGCACTCAGTGTCTGTGCTGTCTGGATGATTAAAAAGCCTAATGGTAGAAGAAAGTTAATGCCGTTTCCTTGTGGAACCACACAGTAGGTGTGGATTTGTGTCAACACAAAAAGCAGAGGTGCACAAATCAGGCATAAAAAAAAAAAATGTAAAAAAGCACACCCATCACATATTAGAGAATAAACAACCTTTAAAATAAAAGTTTTAGAGTTAAAGAGTTTTACTCCCCAAAGAAAAAAAGCACTGAAAGGGAAGGACAGGATATCTCAAGATTACAATGACAATGTATCAACCAATCAATGTGGCTCGGAAAGATTACTATCAGCAGGTGACATTTTTAGTTCACCAGCCCTTTGCAAGGGAGCCAGAAAGTTGATTTCAGACACTGTGATGGAGCACATGTGATGGGGATAGAAAGATGAGACAGAGTGAGAGACTGCCAGCTGACGGTGCTGACCTTTATTGAACCCATTAACATATAAACAAAACTGGACCAGCTTTTACATCATGGTGCACCAAGGTCAGCTGTACTGACGTGTGAGGTCACAGTAAGACAGGCTCAACCTCGACACAAGGCAAATGACTAAAAGCTGTTAACCGTCCAGCGTTAGACATGATTTTAACATGCAGAAAGCTTGAACTGTATTGAACAACTTCTGTTTTGCGATGCCAGTAAATGCTCTTAGCAGAAATCAATTGCGATGGACTAAAATGCCCTAAAGAGATTTTCGGGATCAATCAAAAGCTGACAGTGGCAGGAGAATTACTACACTTTGATGTCATAACACCTGTATCAAAGTGATTCTTTTCTCCAATGTGGAATAACTCTGCTATTTTAAGATCAAACTAATTTAAAAGGAGAAAGAATATTCGCTAGGATATGGATGACAAAGAAAAAAAGCAGATGTGTTACCTCCACTGAGCCCCACTCCAGTTCCTCTGTGTGTGATGGACATCAACATGGGGATGGACCAGCTACAGAACACAAAAAAAGACTCTTTACTATGGCGGCAGATGTGTGTGGTTGAAACACACTCCAAACCACAGGTCTGATTGTTCAGCATTCAGTGACTTTTATGTGAATTCTAAAAACTGTATTGTTTCAGGTTTGGCTCAGGCTATGCATAGTGCCGAAGAAAAAAGGACTTTCAGACTCACAAGGCAAAGCTGCCGTGGGAGGTATTTTTAGAATTTCAAATGTTGGTGAGTAATTTCAAACAGGTGACAGAGTAGGATTTAAACCACTGCATTTAAAGCAATTAGATCGATGTTGGAAACAACCAATGGACTGCAAGTGGCAGAAACAGTGCCCGGACATAGACCAGCCATAAGAATGATCCCAGAAAGGTGAAAAGGGAAACACAGTGAGAAATGACAAAGGCACATATTGAATACAAATGTTTTTTTTTTAGTGCTGGTGGAGGATTCTAAAAGCTTGACAGTACATCAAGGCACAAAATGTATCCAAAGGAATGGAAATCTCTGGTTATGGCGGCTTGGCCCGCTGTTTTATCAGCATTAAAAGAATGAAAACACTGCATGATCTGAGCATTTATTTTTGACAGCAATATTATTTTCAAGATAATATTGTGCTGCAGTGGATTCTTGGTGTCTGTAAAAGTATTAAACAGAAATTATGAAACATAAATGAGAATATAATTTCACTTGAACAACTGAGTCATCTCCATCCTTTACTTGAGATTACACATTATACACTGCATGTGACATACAAGTACGTACTTGTAAATGGTGAGGTGAGGAGACATGGGTCTGTTTAGTGTGGCATTTTTGGACCAAAACTTGTTCATCTCCTCCTTGGCTGTGGTTCCCATTGGAGCGGCACTGTAGTGGAGAGAAAATACAGAGTACAGACATTTAAAACCATTTACAATCAGAAACACTGAGAGTTGTGACAGTATATGTATGTGAATCAGAGTGCTCTTTCTCTCTCACACAAACTACTTACTGTCTGTACAGGAGACTGTAGTGTGGTCTGGAGATACAGACACCCTGACGTGCCACCGTCCTACAGACAAGACAGACATGATGGAATTAGGACCTTACTTGTTACCAGGGTTTTTGCCTCTACAGTCAATTAAAGGAGAAGAAAAATAACTAGATGGTATCTTGTATCCACCACATGGTATACTTTCTAGTAGTACTTTCATCTATTACTTAATCAATTTTAGACTATGGATAAAAATATACATGATGATATCAACACTACAAAGCGGCTGCTAAGTCTAAGCTAGATCTAAGTCTAAGTATTTTTGACAGCATGATTTTTTATTGCCTACTGTACTGTTAGTCTGCCCTAAACAGACTTACATAAATATTTGAAGGAACTCTTCTTTTAATTAGTTACTAAATCAGACAATGCTAACTCACATTTTGAGCATCTCAGCCAAACCAAATCAATCTGATCGAGGAGGAGATTAACAGATGAGCAAGGTGAAGCTGTCAGTGGCTGCTTAACGAGGTCTCTACCGTGCGGAAGAAGGAATAAACTCATTTCTTGGAACAGTAACAAATAGCGACGCTGTGTTTGACAGCCACTTAAGGTCGATGAAGTGGTCACAGTTCAACAAGCACTTGATTTTCTACTGTGCAAACACACTGGTGATAAAGGGACGACAATGTAAGTTAGCTATGTGCACCACCGGTTAACTCCAAGCTAAACCAGACCAAACATTCATATTGGGAAGCCTATCTGAACATCGGCGAATTACGTGTGTGTCCTACACCGCCTACAAGATGACCTAAAGGCAGCAAATATAACCGTTTGAGTCCGTCATGAATAACAACCGCAACCAAAGTCCACTCACATACCCGATAACAGCTAGCGTTAGCATGCTAGCTAACGTCAGCTAGCGCCGTGTCGCACCTTATTTACATTAAAATTAAGTTACAATCGGGCGGATTGTCTTCAACTGTAACGACAGCAGGCTATGACTGCGTCTATTTGACACGTTAACGCCGAAAAACGGCAGAAAAAGCTTTGGTCGAGTACAAACATTATGTAGCACAGATGTACTGACCTTAGGAGCAGCGCCATGTTTGACAAGAAGTGAACGGAAGTGATGTTGTCGGATGTTGTTACTCCACGTGGTTATCTAAAACCTTGACGGCGTGACAGCAGAAGGTCAGTCTGGGACCATGTTGGTCTTTGCTGCACACCTTGAAATGTCTCCATACTGGTGAGCTGGTGACTGGTGACTTTTCCAACTGCAATACATGAAATGCAAGCAATTAATAAATGAATAAATCATTTACATAAATTAGTAATAGAGGAAGTAAAGTGTATAACCATGTGCAGCTGTCAAGCTTGGAGTTGAAACATTAGCCTGTTCAATGAACTGATTCGCCAGTGAAAAACAGCCACACGTGGCCAGCAACACAGACATTAAGTCACGGCTGAAGTGTTGCTCAAACACTGGTGAATGTGGTTATTGTCATGGACATCTTTATAGGTAGTAAACATGATTTAGTAGCAATAAACAGAAGCTAACATTAGCTAGCATAGTGTCAGCTAGCTAATAACTCAAAACATGGCAACTTGGCACTCAAGACAACTCAAAACTTTGCCTTTGTGATTTGAAAATGTACGTTACATACATGTACGTTAAATGAAAGTTACACCTGCAACAGCCTTCCAGGCTGGTAAATAAAATACTGGTGTTTAATAGCTAGGGAGCTAGCTAGCAGCAATGGTAAAGCAAACAAAAATAATAGGATTGATTCATGCTTCACTACGTCATTGGAACGCTGAACAAAGTCGAGCCCAGCTCAACTGTATTTGCAATGCGTCCCACCCGTCGGGCATCAGTTTGATAATTTGAGATAAATAAACAGTATCTATACAGCGTATAGTATAGTATAGTATAGTATAGTATAGTATGTATATATATATATATATATATATATATATATATATATATATATATATATATATATATATATATATATAGTATAGCCTTTATTGTCATTGCGTTTGTACAATGAAATTAGGAGCGCTACTCCAGTTGGTGCAAAAATAGTAACAATACTAAAATAAGAATAAAAGGAATATAACACAGTATATGTAAATATATATGTACAAATTCTACATGCCAGTAGAGGTAGTAGAGTATTCAAATTGTATATATACCCACACAAGATTAAGATATATATACAATATATATACAAATTCAAATAATATATAAAATTCAAGCAATTGTATGTCAGCACTTTGTGACTTGCAGCGTGAACACTTCTGTACAATTTGAAAGAGTGCGGCTTTACCTCCCTCTTCCTCCTTCTTCACTGTGCTTCAGTTCTGCCTCGGAAACCCTTCCTCACAGAGGAGCAGGTCATGCACACATAAGCTAACCGCCCTGGTTAGCTTATGTGTGCATGACCTGAAGACGCCGGGCATACAATGGTGACCAGTATGGCATAAGCTGGTAAGACTACAGGACCGTGGAGCTACAGGTAGCGGATGGGAGCCACACAGACCTCCGGGGAGATCACAAGCAGTCGTGCTGTGGAAACCCAGCAGGCAGGACTGTGGGGGTGCAGACTGGTGATCTCCCTGGAGTCTCAAGGCTCCTGACTGCTGCTGGCTGGTAATCTTCCAGCCATTCTCCTGGCAGACACACAGAAGCAGACGGACAGGCAGACATAAATAGAGGTGTGTGGGGGCAGTGCTTTGCGTTATAAATTCATGATTTTATTAATAAACATCAGCTCAACATGTCATTATAAAGGAGCAGAATCACTGGCTGACCTGTGTCGAGAAACTGGAAACTTGGAAACTGCTTGCCAAGAATCCACATATCACAATACTTCGGAGCACCTCCTCCTCCTGCTCTGTGTCCATGGAGTATAATTGAAACACGAACTATATATATATATATATATATAGAACTATTTGTTCTGTGAAGCTCCCCACACAGGGTCATGTGTCATGGGGTGGGTCCTGCTGATTGGTTGCTTACGTTCAGGCACGTTGCATTCTTGCAAATGACATTGGGAGCACCAGGAGGAGCAAAAAGAAGCTGATTTTTTCGCAGATTGTCTGTCTCATATTCTACTGTCAGGGTACAGTGACAGTTTCAGCAAATATGACTAAAAGATATTTTTATAAAAGTAACCTACTGCTGCTTTAATCATTGAAGTCATTTTTAAAGCAACAATGCTCAGTGATTCAAGCATCTCCCTTGTGAGGATTTTCTGCTTTTCTTTGCCTTACTGTATGTGATGCACAAAATAACCCCAAAAAATAGATATCAAGGGATTGCCAAATTAAATGATGCAAATACACTGTGACAAAATTAATTGCAGGGAAACAACACACAAGGATGTGACAAAATTAGAATAAATTGGGATGATTTGACAGCCCAAACATATAGCATTGTAACTGAACCACCAGCCTTAAAGATTTCAAGAGCAGACAAAACAAAAGTCAGAAGAAAATCTGAAGATGAGGACAAAAAAAACCTCACCCCAACTCAAACAGGGAGCCACAAGTTTAGTATCCGATATACTCGAAGCAACAACAAAATGGTGAATGTGATATTCAGATGGGAATATATGGAGCAGCTCCCATATCCACTCACAGGAAAAATAAATGCTCACATCAGGTATTAGAAAAGTATTTCAAAGTATTTTAGGCACACATCAGCAATCAGACATCTACATACACACTCATACAGACAGCAAACAGGTAGTAAGGTTAATGATGCCCAGAAGCAGCCCTAGACTGGGTTCCCAATGGCTTGCTCCTATGTTAATGTTGCATAAAGTATTAGAAGAGACCATGAACTGTAGGACTCAAAGTAGATAAGGTTTAGGTTCTGATACTTAAAGCCCCTTGTAAGTCATTTTTTGAACAGTTTTTAGCATTGCTTTGGACTTTATATTTAAAGATTTCTGAACAAATAGGTTCCTCAAAGAGCTGGTTCTGGAGATGAGCAACGTAGGAGGAAATGCTTTGCTGCATGTCGATTCTGTCTCGACTATTTTGACAGTACGGTAACGAGTGTCCAGTGAATAGAAGACACAAGGACATGCATAATGGATGATGAGATCAGGAAAGTGTGAGCGTAGGCAGAGCCTGACTGGCACTGGAATTTTGAGGCTGGTACCAATATTGATATTTTACAGTTTGGAAAAATATGATAATAAAAACAGATGCATTTTTTAAAACATAAACACAAACCATTTTTGATGAATAATTGCAATCAAACTAAACAAACTAAATAATAATAATATATAATATAAATAATAATAATAATAATTGCATCACGGATTCTAAATGACCTTATTCATATCTTTTGCAATTTTGTCCTGCAATTATTTGTTACGGTACTTATTGACTGGCATACACACTGATACATATCAGTGTCAGTGTATATGCCATATCTGTTATACGCTTGTAGTGGCCGATATATCTGAGCTTGCCAATGAATCTGTTTTTTAGTGTGCTTTGTGGCATCTCTTGAATAAAAATCCAGATCTGGCTTGAATTATTGGTACATGTTGTGTCCTACAAATTGAAATTGACAAATTGTTTAATGTATTCTCCCAGTTTAAGGTCTATCCATCAATGTACTCAAGAAGGTTTGGAATACATTTTATTTGGTACATTTCACATGATGAATGACATTTGGTATTCCTCTATAGCCAAACGGCCCCTGGTACATCACTTTGGTAGGAGTTACAATAAGGCACATAGGTGTATATTACCATTGTTCTGCTGGAAATGTTTTCTGAGAAAACAAAGAGGAAAAACTCAGAGCACAATCAAAAGCCTATTTTCAGCAGTATTTTTATGATAATCAGATTTGTGAACTGATCCATGCAATATTACAACTGACAGACACACACACACAATTCTACCCTCACAGGCACACACACACACACCCACACACTCACACTCACACACTCGCTCACAGACACACAATTCAAACTGACATTTTCTGAATGTTAATAATATGTCTCCAGCTCCACCCAACCTGGAAGAAAAGAGGAGAGAGACAGAAGGAGAAAAAGGGAAAGTGTCAGAGACCAAAATGACAGGCGACCAGTTTTCATAATATCCTTTTGTATCACTCTATTTGTATTCATCTCATTGCCTTTGTCTCTGTACATTTCCAAATGAATCCCCTTATAACTCTAAGACTCTGATCAGCAGCCCGTGACACACAGATTAACAGAAATGATTAACTGTCACGATAAATTGTATTTGTCTCCCCGTGTCTTGCCCCTCTCAGCTGAAACACAGCGGCAGCGAACAGATTTTGAGCTATTGTAGTGTGCCCATATCATGTGTATGATCTTTGGAGCATATCTCAAGAGTGTTCATCAGCCTGCTTTAATTTCCCTTCTCATCATTCTCTACTTTTTCTGTTGGTGTTGGACAGGTATTATCTGTTTCTTGGTGCAGGTTATACATATGTTCATGGATTGGTAGAGTCGATTAAGATTGCTGCCTACATGCTAGACACCTCCCACACTGCACACTGCTAAAGATTTTTACCTTCAGGCCAAAAGAAGAATCACTGAACACTTTTGCGATAATCTATAATCATGTTCCTTCACTGCTTCCATAAACAAAATTGGAAGTGGCTTACCATTGTCTGCTTAGTAGCAAGGTATATTAAAGAGTACAAAAGACTTCAGTTGAAAACTAGTGCAGATGCAGCCTTTAGCCCAAGAATCAGATCAGATTATATTTCAGCGCAGATGTGTATGTGTGATTTTCACTTTTACGCTCCATTTATCAAATGGAATTCCCAAGCAAACTGCCAGACAGCAGTGCGTTTACATGCTATATCAAACCTGGAAGACAAACAGTAATCAGTCAAGTGTTGTAGAGGCTGCAGCTTTGAAAGCTGGAGAGTTGTTTAGTATTGAGTAGCTTGGTGGATGCCTGCTGCAAAATATTCAGCTGCATTGCTACGGGTTAGTTCTGAGTTGTCTTTTGTTGTTAAAGCTAGGGTTAATAATAACTTTTGAATTATTAAGGTTCCTGCTTTACAATGACTGTAAGAATAACAATAACGACAATCATATCTGCCAAAGAACTGTGCAATTTGCAAAATTTGCATCATGTACTTTAAGACCCTAAGAACAAAAATGAAAGAGATTTCAACATGACTGGCACCAGTGTTAAACCAGTGTGCTAAATCTTTTGTCATAAATTGTCATCCATAATTGCTACCAAAATTGTTTTGTAAAATTGCTACCTGCAGTTTCCTTTTTGAACTCAATTCAAAACAATTCAATGTTGTCTTCATGTCATTTTTTGTGCATGTTTGGAGTGACATTGAATGATCTTCTCCTTCTTCATTCATCTTCTCGTTTGTCGCCATCTGTCCGCAGAGCAAAGCTGCGGTGGCTTTGTCAATCAGTGTGTCCCGAAAGTCTGGAGCAGACCATCTACTCTATTAGGATGTGTATTTTTTACTTTTTTTTTTTTACAAGGACAGTAGGGAGGCTGAGAGGCAGAGGATGGAAGAAAAGGTCTTGATAGAGAAAGTCAAATGTGGGTCCTCAGATAGGGGTGTCAATCACTACACCATCACTTGGCAATTTTTTTCTTTCAGCTTATTAACAAGACAAAGGAGGTTGAAACCTTTTAATCTCAGTTTCTCTTAATAACTGCTTACCTCCAGGGCTCCTCCTCAGAATGAATTTACGGACCTCATCATAAATGAAGATGAGAAGACTGTATGGGAAGGCACAGAACCACCACGGGGTCCTGAGAGGAAGAGGGTATAGCAGGGGCGGGGATGGATAGAGCAGCAGTGAGTCACAGGCAAATTGTTAAATTCATTGCAGTCATTTTTGAATATTAAGGATAACAACGTGGTGTTTAAGAAGATCACAGACTTCATTTAAAGTCAAAAGTGACAGGCTAATGGCAGCGTATTAGGTCTATAAGAGGTTATTTTTCGGTTGGGTGGAGATATGCATATGCAGAGCGTACTTCAGGGGGTACATGCGCAAGGCAACGTCCATCCCAGGGCAGTAGGAGAGAAAGGCAGCCAGAGCAGTCTCAACAAACAGGCCAAAGATGAGGATCCTATTCCTGTGGAACAGAAAATAAGAGTACATCAGAGAAAGGAAAAGGTCATGACAATTAATCACTCAAGATAACAGAAATGTTGAAAATGTAACAGTCACACATTACTGACTATAAGCCTTCCTAACTAAGTTCATTCATGCTTTGATTTTACTTCCTTCTATCCATCTTTTACTCCAGCCATCCCGTCCTTCCTCCCTCACTTACTTCATGCCCTGCTGAAAGAGGGAGTTCCTCCTGGTCTTGCAGATAATAAGGTCAGCCCACTGGACAACCACAATGCTGGCAAAGAAGGAGGTGTGGCAGGTGAATTCAACGATCTTCCTCTGCTCATAGGTCTGCCAGGTTGAAACACACGTTATATTTATTCCTGCAATGAATATGGGGGTATTCAAAGTGTGCGCTGTTTTGTCTTTGTCCCCGCTCCTTACCCACTGCTGCCCATAGTGGTCCTCCAGGTCGTTGATTTCGCGGTTGTCCCAAAAGAGGCGGATGCCCAACAGGGTCCGTGGGAGGAAGCCGTTCTCAGCCAAAATCACAAAGTAGGTAAAAAAGCCACCAAGAGCCTGGATCATCCCTGGGAACAAAAAATGTGAAAGGGATCAATGCCAAAACATCCTCTATTCAACTACTCTTTTTACTTAATTATTAGTGAGGTTTATTGCAATGTTCTATTTTAGACTAGTTTTGAGTTATTTACTAATAATTTTCCTAATAAGTTTCCTGTAGTGATCAATATAATTTGGTGCTAATTATAGAGACAAAGCTCTGTTATTTCAGTCGGGGTTCTGTTACTCGTGTTGAGTTTATAAGAGGTTGTTCATTTCTTGAGGAATTTGCTTGAAAGAGCTGTTCCAGTTAAACCCAAGTATATAATTATTCATTGTTCTTTTATAATTATGTTGAATTGTATGCTTGGCCGTAATAATTTTTCATAATTTGAAAGTGTATCTTACGTGCTGCATGCTAACTCAAGTATTCGCATTTTATGCTAGCAATTAATTGTAATCAGTTAATTGGAAGTGTACCAATTAAACAATGTCTCTATTTTTTTTGTTTCCTTTTTCAGGAAACTAGTAAACTATGCACTTTATTTGCATGGTGTTTTGAAGACACTAATCTCAGTGCTACTTAAACTATTTTGGATCTTAATACCAGCTACCATTAGTATAAAGCAGGTATAGTAACAGAAATGGATGGATGGATAGAAGAACATTGTGTAAATTGTGTGCCATTGAATTTTTATTCATCCATTGTATTACAGCGTGGTGCAGCAATAGTGGCGATGTTTTTGCAGAAAAAGTGGGAAAATAACAGGATTTATAGATAATGCCTTTTTTACTAAAGTAATTTTGACAAACAGCAGCACAATGGCAGCAATGGTCTGATATTTTTGTAACACTTATTTGCAGGAATTATACCAGAATATGACAAATAAATTGACACTAGGTGGATTGTCTCCACCTGGTGTCACTTACCATAGACCACAGGTGATTATATCTTCCTCCCTCTGCCCTCTACAGTGTTGCTATTGTGTAAGTAAGCGGCTCCAGACAGCTGAGGACTGCAATAATAGCCGATAGTGGGTTTTAATTTCATGTTGGAAAATTTGTTTTGTCAGAGTGGGCGTAAGGTTTTCAACATGATGGACATCTTATTTCAGAGCTTAAGTCTTAACATATATTGTACTAAATCTCCACAAGTACTGATCAAGGACTGAGACAATGTTTTTTAATAATCTCTTTCACTATGTTGCTAAATCAAACCCTGCACTAGGTCACCGTTTATTTTGATAGATGCTGACATCATTTTCTCTGTCACAAAATGAGTGCATGTGTTTTCTGGATTCTTCTCCTCACTGGTGCTTGCTTGTAACGTTAGGAATTTTACTCTACTGTCTCAGTCATTGTTTGTCACTCTGGATCAGATCATCAGTTAAATGTTCATTGTAGAGGCTTCAAGCTGTGATGTCAAAACAGCAGTTTGCAAATGTGATTTGATGTGACCTGCAAAAGTTTTTCCCCAGCGGTGCTCATCTTGGAAGAATTATGGGAGTTGATGCGAGTTGCTGGCTGTTTTGAGCGTGTTCAGCTTTAAATTGTATGTCATCCAATGAAGCCCTGTCATATTTTGACCTATTTAACAGCCTATGAAATTGGGCCAGCCTTTGATTTTCACTATTCCCAGACCATATAAAACCAGAGATAAAAAGCATGTATTCAAGTGAGGCTCCAACTAGTGAAACATGACCAAGATTAAGTAGAAAATAGTTGCACTCTCCACTCTCAATTTGCTGTAAATGTCACAATAATTAGAAGAAAATTGTGGGATTAATTCCTGACTGTCTGCTCACCCCTGGATCTATTTTCCTTGACTTTACATACCTAAACAATTACAAAGGCAGTGAGAAATGTCAAAATTTATGATAAATGTCAATGCTTTATGCCTGTGGTGTTTATTATAACTATAACTTCACTCCAAGAGGCCTGTCTCAGTGATTCATGTTTAAGAGATGTAGTGCAAAGAGGTTATGAGCCACAGGAGGACAAACCTATCTGTCCGTAGGCCATGCTGATGAGGCGTTCATTGACCAGCTTGTCTGTTTTAGGGTTCCTTGGCTGGCGTTTCATGATGTCGCTCTCAGCTGTCTCATAAGCCAATGAGATTGCTGGAACCTGGAGGGAATGGGAGCATAGCAGAGGATCAGCTCACATTATGCATCCTGTTCGATAAATGTGGAGGAATTTGTCTTTGTGGCAACGGCACAAAGGCATGATGACAGCGGCAGACACAGGGCACCGTAGACATATCACCATTAATGTTATTCAGCATTCAATCACCATGTGGAATGAGAAGAGACAGAAAAAGGGCAAGGAGAGGGAAAAAGGAGCAGTGACAGTGACAGAGAGCGGGCGGGGAGAGGGGACAAGAGGAGAGAGACTGATAGTGAATTGAAGACACTCATAAAATAGGAGGGTAGAAAGGTCCCTGTAATAAAGATCTTATATTGGCTGGTTTTACCAGGTAAGCAAGAGAGCAATACGTGTGACTTAAGACGGAATATCTCTGGGACTTAGGTGGGATTTGAGATGGGGACCTGGCACAGTGTGAAACTGAATACAGGCTGTGTTGTCTACAAATCCAGTTTGTTTTTGGTGTTATATTCCCCTGACCGACAGCAGTTGAAGAGGACTTGGAGAGAAAGAAAGGATGCGACTATGCCAGGCTGATGATTTTTTACACCTCTGACAGCGTGTGTGTGTTTGTGTGTTTGTGTGATTGTGTGCAATACCCAAATTTCAGTCTTGGAGTATTCTTGAGTGTGCCACATCCTGATTTGATAAACATCCTTTCCAGCCATCCCTTTCCACATGGCAGTGCTTGCTAAAAATAATCATAGCAGACTCCAAGTGCTGCTTGTCACTGCTAAATCTCAGCAGAGCCCTCGAGCCTGTTGCCTGGAGTTGAACTAAGCTGTTAACAAGCTGTTAACAACCTCACCAGCAGACACGGGAAATTTGTAGTTTTACTTGTGTACTGTTCTATAAACACTTTTCAGGTACTTTATTGAATATTTAAATATTTTCATTTTTAGGGTCCTACTCTTCAAAGCAGATATCCAGCTGTTCACTCCACCAGTGGTTATTAAATACATGCAGACATGTTGCTTTGAAGGGAAGGGGTTTTATATGCAAAGCAGGTGCACAAATTAGGCGCTTTTAAGCTTCAATCATCACGTCTTTAAAGAGAAATCCAAGTAATAAAGAATGCACCATCCCTGTGATCTCAGACAGTTACAGAAATATTTGTCAACATGAACAAATCTGTCCCGCTGCTAAAAAGCCAACAAAGTTCATCTTTGATGTCACTCGAGTAAGTAAATAAGTGGAAGTGCTTTATTAAGAATGCTTTATTAAGCCGCTCCGCTTTGTCTTTATCTAAAATGTTTCTTAGCAGTCCAGTATGACGCCATGACAGTAAATGTACCTAATTCCTTGTAAAAGTTTTGCTTTTGGCTCGTTGGGATGCATAAGAAGCTATTTCAGCCGCATGCGACTATCTGGTGGCTGGGAGCAGGAAAAATTAAAGTTAAAGTAATGAGCACGAGTGAACAAGTCCTTTTGAATATATTCATCCGGTGCTTTCTTTCTTTTGCGATGATGGATTACGCCCCTCAGGCAAGCAGTGTGCCAGCAACTCTTTTTGTTGCTGCTGGAAATACAATGGAGAGACTGGCATCTGGAAATGGCAGAGCTGTGAAATGTAAATCTGTATGTGAGCGTCACCCAGTCTTTGTTCTGCTTGAACAAATGGACGTCGGCCGTGAGCCAAAAGCGAATTTCTCCCACCGACAGAAAGAACAAATTAGACCAAACATTTTTTTTTGTTCTTTTTGCCTTTAAGCACTCATATTTGACACAGTATTAACACTTGTTTCCTTAAAGAGGTAGCACGTGATTAAAAAATGTTTTTTAAGCTGTAAGCTAAATGATATGACTGGGCTGAGATGAAACACATCAATGCTGGTGTTAATATTAACAGTTCTTACCAAATTTATGAAAATCAATAGTTTATGGGTTGAAAATGGCTCAACATGCCATCTACTGTTTTGAATCTGCCCTTACTCTTGCAAGGCCAACGCTGACGTAGGGTCAACTGGTTGGGACGGATCTTTCTAATGAAATTTGTATAAAAAGAGAGCTCAGACCTGGGGCCGAAGTTACACTTTAAGTCACCTTTAGCTTGTCTGTAGCCATGCAGTAATCATCATCCCTAAATTGAGGTGAACCACTTGAATTTGCCAACAACCAGAATGCAACCTAAAGATAAAACCTTGTGTTTTGTTGTCATGACCTCCTGTTAAACTCCTGTATATCAAATGTGTGGAGAGGGAGAATGAATGCTGTCAAAAAGCTCTAATTTGGACACTGGAAACCTGAATGCTAAAGGCCAGGAAAAAAGTGAAATGTGTTCAACAGAAAGTACATCATACATTTACAACACAATGCAGGCTTGACAGCAGTCTATACGTCTATTATGTGGCCATTTTTCAAAAACTTAGTCAAAACTATTGATAGAGATAATGAAAGAAACCGATTGTTATTATGTCTACAATGGCACTGAGGGACTGAAAGAGGGAGATAAGCGTTAGTTTCCCCCCTCTGCTCACCATGTCAGTGCCCAGGTCGATGCAGAGGATGGTGACAGTTCCCAGCGGAAGAGGAACACTAGCAATGATGAAGAGGAGGAAGGGCGAGATCTCTGGGATGTTACTGGTCAGCGTGTATGCAATGGACTTCTTCAAGTTGTCAAAGATGAGACGACCTGCAGCGATCACAAACACCAGAAAGACAAATGGTTTTGTAGAGATGAAAGATATGTATATGTAGACATATTATTAATACCGGGACATGAGAGTAGATTTTGGACAGGGTGTTGATTACATGCTACCATGGTGTAGTTTGAATATTGCTATTTTATGATGTTACAGGCTTCATCATGTTTGAGTGAATTTTCCAGACTCACTGAAATAAAAAATGATTAACTCTGACTGCTCTGTCAGCACTTCCACATAACTAATGGGTTTTCTCAGACCATAATAGCAACCCCTACTTTAGATTAAACACCAGCCTCTTGTGGCAAGCCGCAAATCCCAAATCCATCAGAATAACTCTCAAGTCAAGTCTTTAAGGGCAATTGCATGTCAATTCACAAGTCTTAATAGGCAACTTGCAGGTCAAGATTCAAGTCTTTCAAGTCTCTCAATGATGACCATTAAAATTATTATTAACATTAGAACATTTTCCTTTCAAATGTGATCACATTTAGACAGCTAAAACATCGTTTTCAATAGATAGGCATGAAAATATAATACTTATAAGCACTGCTTGGTGCTGTCTTGTTTCTTTTTTATTGTCCCAGGTTTTATCAGTGCAAAATCTCATGTCAGTTCAGGTCGTTACAAAGTCTAATCTTAGTTTCACATTGCCAGACCTATCTCCATACTTTGTTTTAGTGCTGTGCCAGTGCTGGAGAGAGGTCTGTCCGGCAGATCTGGCAGTAAAATGGTTACATCATGCAGAAGAAAACGGCAGATAACAGTAAAGGATTTATGTTGACTTTCATTGACAAAAAAGACAAACATAACTTGATCATCAGTGCCCTAGAGGGGAAGTCTGCCTATTCTTTAGCTCCGTAGGAGCCCACTGGACTTGTTAAAACCATGATTTAATAGGTGTATGCAGCTCTTGCAGAATGTTATGAAACTGATATTATAGAAGCTTTTGTGAAGTGGAACAGATTGGTAAACTGGTCAAGTCAATGTTAGCAGCTCATGGCAATGCCTCAGTTGAAAGATGTGCATTTTCAGCATGTAGACTGCTAGCTTGGAGGATGTTGTTCCAAAATGATAACATGGAAATATTGGAAGAGGAAAACTGATACAGTTTGCAGTCTACTTCCTGTGAGCCAAACTAGCCAAGTCTGTCTCTTGTCCAAGTCAACTACAATCATACTCACATTTTCAGTTTTCACAAATGTTTTCCAAAATAACCTGAAATATTGCTGGTAGACTTTCTTTGTGTCACTTTTTTGGCTTTTTTCCATCTTCGCTTCTTTTCTCATTTCCTCCTGTTATTCGTCCATTCTGTCGGCCTGTCTCTCTTCCTCTCTCTCTTTGCCATTCCCCCATACTCACCCTCCTCCACTCCTGTGACAATGGAAGCGAAGTTGTCGTCCAGCAGGATCATGTCAGCCGCCTGCTTGGACACATCAGAGCCAGCGATCCCCATGGCAACGCCGATGTCAGCTTTCTTGAGGGCCGGGGAGTCGTTCACGCCGTCACCCGTCACAGCCACGATCGCCCCCTGCACCCACAAGGACCAGCGAACAAAAAGTGTCAAGAAGAGAAAGATAAGTACCATGATTTAAGCTTTTCTCTCTCAACTCCCCTCTCTTTCACCCTCCCCTTCTGTCTTAATAATGTCTTTTCAAAGCAGCTCTGGGGAGATTAAATGAAAAATGGAATTGAGTTGCAATCATTCAGTCATACGCAGTAAGAATGAGAGAGTCAGGGTGAATTGTAGCATGACCTCAGTATATGTGTGCAAGTGAAGATACATTTCACACAAAAAAACTGAGCACATACATTAAGGCGTATACTATAGGGTTTAATATATGAGTTTTACATACAGTTAATCATATACTTTATAGATATACACTTGTATTCAAACATATACTCACAAATGGTTCTCATAGCATGCACACATACACGAACGCACAAGCACAAACCCTGCATTCATCCATTCAACCACCTGCACTCACAAATGGCTCAAACACACACCCGTACCCACACAAACAGTTACACACACAGTAAACTGTATTCAGCTTTAAATGGCAGGGACACACACACACACGCACTCACATACACACACCTGTATTCAACCATACCTCCACACTTAGACATAAACAGACACATTCAAGCATTCATCCAGACTTTATCACAAACACACACATACTTATATTCAACCAAATACACACACACACACACACTGCTATTCAGCTATACACTCTCAAAAAAAGGCCCAAACACACACATTCACACACTCTCACAGTGTCCATTGACCTGTCTCTGGCAGCCCTCCACTATGATGAGCTTCTGCTGAGGAGAGGTGCGAGCAAACACTATCTCAGTGTGGTTCCTCAGCAGGTCGTCCAGATACTCTGCACTCATGTCCTTTAGGTCCGAGCCGTGCACCACACAAGCCTTAGCATCCCTGGGAAACACACACAAACACAGAGCCAGTGATACCAGGGGCAATTATGCAAAGTGGAGCATTGACATTTTGTTGTTTTCTCCTCAAGTTTGTCAGTTTGTCAGTTTGTCTTTCTTTCTCTCTCACACACTCACACACACACACACACACACACACACACACACACACACACACACACACACACACACACACACACACACAGACACTGCACATGGCAGGAAACATAAGATTTTTCAGAGTTTCTTAAAGAAAGAGTCTGACATTTTGGTATACAACCCTATTCACTTTTTTGCAGAGTTTGATGAGACTGAAGATCAATACCACTCTCATGTTTGTTTGTCAAAATACAACTGGAGTCAGCTTAGCTTAACAATAGAATTAGAAACGGGAAACAACTAGCCTGGCTCTGTAAAAGGGTAATAAAATCCGCCTACTAGAACATCTAAAGCTCACTCATCCCAGTGTGTTGTTTTAATGTTTAATCTGCACAAAAACCAAAGTGCAGAAATGGTTGCCGTGGTTTTACAGGGTCTCGTGTACCTGACTATTTCTTTGTAGAAACTCCTGGACTCATCCATACTGTGACTTTACTATAGTATTATTTCTATGTACGCTGTACACATGGCATCTATGCTTGTCTGTCCTTCCTGGAAAAGGGATCCCTTCTCTGTTGCTTTTCCTGATTTTCCTGCTCCTTCTCTGTTTCTCCCTGTTTCCAACCTTTAAATCAATCTGCACTAACCGACTGCTGGGTGCAGCTTCATATTCAGTGGGCAGAGTGGTATCGATCTTCTCATCTAACTCTTGAATAAACATATTTCCCAAAAACTATTTCTATAAACACATACATAACATATATATAACATTGCACACACACATCCAGTTGGCACATCGCTGCCTGCATACTCACAGACACATCCCCACAAAAACTTACTCTTAGTGGCTTGAGCACACAGCCTAAACCTCCTCTGACACACACACACACACACATAATACAAACACACACACACACCTGGGGTTAACTTGGCTCAGAGGGATGTTCAGTCTCTCTGCGATGTCCTCAACCGTCTCGTTGCCCTCAGAGATGATGCCCACACCTTTAGCAATGGCCTTGGCTGTGATTGGGTGGTCCCCTGTTACCATGATCACCTGACCACAAACAGAAGGTCCCATAAATCACAGAGCATTATCACACGAGCTACAGTGCAGTATGAGCCTTAAGGGTCTATGAGTCATCCAAATGTGATGTGTAGTTACACTGGAAAAGAATGGTGCTATTAGGGGTTAAGGGTTCAAATCTGGCAGTAAACTGCAACAATCATTTTGTTTGATGTGTTCCCATAGGCAAAATAAGGACCAAAAAACAAGGGCAGCATATGTCTGTGGCTACTCTACTTTCCACATACTGACTAGTAGAACTTTTCCAAAACACTTGTAGATCCTTATTCATCAAACACCAGGAGACCTGCAGGTTAACAATGTCATATTACTGGTTTCAGGCAGCGTATTTTCATTTCCCTTCCAGAGCTGTACCAGCTTCAATGGTCAGTGCTTAGTTTTCACGTGCCTTGCAAACTGCATCTTGTCCTAAAGGAACTTTTCTGACACATTTTTCTAGTCATTCAAATTAAAGAAACTTGAATAAAAAGCTCTACTGTAATTTTGGAGAAAATAAAACATAAAAATCAATAAAATCTCACACCAGACAAAATTTGTGCAAATCTATGATACTTGAGTAATTACTTATTTTAATTATCTGGTGTATCGCATCTGAAACTTGTAAGAAAAGTTGAGCTATAATGACTTATTTGGAGTCTTTAAATCTCCAACACCATCAAAACCTACAGCAGGACATACAAAGGCTGCATGTAGGTGCAATAAAGATTGAGCTCTATATATTGTACTAAAGGCTTCAGACTGCACTGGAGTGTCAGAACTACATCCCTTAAAAAGTAATTAAAACAACGAAGCCTCCAGGGCTCAGCTACAAGGAAATACACCAGATTGGTACAGGTGAGTGTACATCTATGTACAAACTTGTGCTCTTCCAACTCAATCATACAATACAGTTACAGCACAAGACATTCTGTCTGACACCACCTCACAGCGACTAAACTTATGTCATCTGCATAGAATAAAATTATATCAATCATGTCCCAGGTTTTAGCCTCTATTTACCCTCTCAAAATCTCTCTAAAACAGATGGTTTGGCTTGATGAAGTTGTGGATTACAATATCTGATGTATGATGTCAATATTTTGATTTTTGTACCCATTTTTAAATCATTAAATAGACCTTTAATACGATGACTTAAACTCACAGGAGGAATGTAATTGCACAAGGTATACAATAGGTGCAAAGCTACTGATGAAAAGAGCAATGCCCGCCCACATTCCTGACTACAAATGTCTTTAAATGGATGATGTTTCAATCCCAGTCAGATCTTACTCAGGACCACATTTTGTCTTTACATAAGCAAAAGTAACATCTTCACTCATTTGTGCCTCTGGATCATTCTTTAAGCCAATTACAGTATTTCTTTCAAAAAATCATTATCAAAGGATGAGAACTACATGATGAACTAGATGTGCAAAATCCCTTTCCCATTTCTGTAATATTTCCCCTAAAATGAGAATGACTCATTCTATTCATTATCCATTTTTATCTCTCTAGGAAGTTGTTTAACCTTCCTGCGGCCCAGCTTATTACTCTCCTGGCAAAACATCTGCTCTATGTGTTTTTGCAGTTAACATTCCATTTAAAAAATGAATAAATGGGCTGAAATAAATGTACTAAATCTGCATTTTACAAAAAAGAACCCTTTCTAAAAGTGATATGGGAATATACTGAGTGCATCCTTTCTCGTCTGTTGTTGCTTTTTATTTTCGAATCAAAAATTGGATTTTAAGTGTTCATAAGATTTTGTAGTGTCTGAAAACAGCCACACCTGGGAGAGGTAAGTATTGGAGTGTTCACTATGGTTATGGTACTTCTGCTGGTCTTCATTGTGTGTTTGCATTGAATATGGTATCAGCAGCTTCCTCAAAGCAAGAGAACTTAATTTATCCGTTGATTATCATCTACCGCCCTTGGAGTGATTGGTTGTAATTTAGACTCCATTTTGTGATTTGAATAGACATTTGATACGTAAATCCCTCCTCCAAAACGCCCAGAAAAGGCTTTTCAGGAACTACAATGAAGGTTGAATCTGTGGAACCAATTACCTTAATACCAGCAGAGCGGCATTTACCCACTGCGTCAGGCACAGCAGCACGCGGTGGATCAATCATGGAGATGAGACCCAAGAAGCAGAGCTGCTCGGTGGGGAAGTTCATGTCGTCGCAGTCGAAGGTGAATCCTCGAGGGAACTGGGATGAAGACAGATTCAAGTGGCAGAATCCTGCGAGAGTAGAGGAATCAGTGAGGTGATCATTCATAACTGACTGAAATTACATCTCAAAGTATCTAACGCAGCTATTGAGAAAGAAAAATCATTCTTGTTTTGCTGCTTTTACATCAACTGACAATTTAAATGTCTAGATAAAAAGTAGACACATTTTTCATGACCCTAAGGCTGGTTTATGTCTAAAACATCCAATAAATAGTAAGCGTCCCCCAGTGTGTTTTTCTGTAGCTAGTTACATTAAAACATTACAACGAAATGTTAATATGAAATAGGCGTAGAGGCTCCCACGGACAGAAAATACATTGTACTCTGGTTGCAATGATCCTTTACCTTACAATATGCATACAGATCATTTTTAATTTTAGATGAAGATTTGAAGGTTTCATGTCTGAAATACAAATTGAATCAGCCCTTTTATTTATTAATGATCCACAGCCTTTTAAATATGTATATGGCAAATCCCTATATAGCAAAGTAAGATAAAATATTTCTGATGGGAAAACAGGTTCAGCCTTAAAACATTGTCACGAAACACTCAAGCCATCATCATTATCATCACCTAAAGGATCACAGAAAGTTAATAATTTACATGATTTGAGGAGTTTCATGGCAGAAATGACACTTCCACATTTCACTGTTTGCCAAAGTGACACCTATTCTAACAAAATGATGATAGCACATAATTATCACCTGTGGCACTTTTGAAAAGAAGCCAGGTAACTCTTTTTTTTTCTTCTTAGTTGTCAAAATGTCGACATTTACAGAGTCTGGATGCTGAACACTTTGATATATTGAAAGTTGAACTTTTTTCATTTTTACCCAAAATGTGGGGAAATGTTATGTACACATATATTTATGCACAAGATTTTACCTGAATCAAATCAACAGTCTACCACCAGCTCAGTTTTTATATATATACAAATATTCACACCATAAAAAATGAATTTAAAACCCATGTCTCTAATATTCTGTGTATAATGGTAATTTCATATTTGATTCCATGCCAGTCTGTTGCAAATCTGGTTAGTGCCAAAACCTTGTTACTTGTGTACACTGTTGCAGTAAAGCACAGTTCTATGTGGACATGTGGCTAAACTGCCCTGTTTACTAAGGAAAATATAAAAGGTGAGTGCGATGATCTCCCTGCTACCTTTTCCCAAAAAAGACTGACAATAGTTACCAAGCACTCTCTCTCCCAGTCCTCCCAGCTCCATGTAGGCATTCTGGAAAGCATCTCTCCAGTTTTCATCAAGTGGATGCTCCTGGCCATGTAACATAATGGTACTGCACCTGTAAAACATTCATCAATAATACTTATCATACATCTACTAATAATGGCAATATGATCTATTTCTGTATACTGTGTATAAAAAAGTATGTGATATTTATTGATGTAGAGGTAAAAATTAAAGGTTTACCAAAACCACAACATAATTGTAATGAATTGTAATGATATTATAACAACAACAACAATAATAATAAAAAAAAATGTACTCTATGAGACTTAATGTTTACACCCTGACCAGAGGCAGAGGAGTACTTGGGTTGACTATAAGGGAAACTGAGCCAGACTTGGGCCGACATTGGCGTGATATTTTACAGTCAATATGGTCAGAATGAATCATGAATCGTGTCCCAGGCACATAAATATCTTGGTAAAAAAAAAAGGCTTTAAAATTGGTCACCGCAGAATATCAACCCCACTCCCATGCATGAATTTTCAATAGCAAAGACATTTAAAAGATAAGACTGGTGTTATTATATTTTTTTCTCATTTTCGGCAAAGCCACTGAAAGGACCAAAGCCAACCAATTCTGTTTGTTCCTACTGAAACAGGTCACAAATTAATTGGGTACTATGTTCATCAGCGGATTGATACACAATTGGTGCTCTAGTGAGTAATTGTGGCAGCAGGACAGTGTATGTGGGATCGTCTCAAAATAAGTTACATGTTCATGGTGATGTGTTTTTAATATGTATATTTATAAAGTATATTTGCTATTGGCTTATTTCCCCATTAGACAGATAATACTTGTCACTTGGATTAATTCAAAGGTTTTTTTTAAGATGCCACACAGCAAGAAGGTTCCTGGTTCAAATCTGCTGTCCAGTTTGAGCTTTGAACCTTTCTGTGTGAAGTTTGCATGTTCTCCCCGTGCTTGCGTGGGTTCTCTCCGGGTACTCCGGCATCCTCCCACAGTCCAAAGACATGCAGGTCAAATGGTGACTCTAAATTGCCTGAAAGTGTGAGTGTGAGTGGTTGTCTGTCTCTATGTATCGGCCCTGTGGTTGACTGGCGATCAGTCCAGCTTGTACTCCACCTCTCACCCAGCGGCAGCTGGGATAAGCGGATAAGTAGCAATAAGGATAAGCGGTATGGTAATGGGTGGTTTTAACATTTTCATGGAATACATTAACAATAAAAGACTAATGTATCAAATATCATCAGCCTTTAAGAGTAGTGCAGTCTGTTTTCATCACTGGAAGGGAATGGGAAAAAGTAAAACGAGGAAAAAAATGTGCTGTCTTACTTGTGAGACGTATAATCGATCCATTATTGATTAACTGACCTGTCCAAGATTCTCTCCGGAGCTCCCTTCATGACCAGAATATGACCAGCGGGATTGTCCTCCACTTCATGGATTGAGAGCTTGAAGAAAGGGGAGGAGCATAGGAAGACTGGTGAGGACAGATCACGAAAAGGTTTTTATTTAGAAAAAAAATTAAATAATAATAATAATAAAAAAACATGTGGTGTACTGCTGCTTGGTTCTTGCTGGTCTAAAACATTTCTGTGTTTGTAAGAAAAAGGCTCAAGACTGACGTGCTCCTTAGTAATACTCAGCTATGAATTTCACGTTCGTGCCAGCAATCATTTTTTGGGTGTGGGTGTCAGATTTTTCCAAGTGCTATGAAATAAAAGTCTTATCGAAGCTGACTTGACTGAGTGCACATTGTAAGTCATATGTATTCCCTGTGTTGAAGGGGCATTCATTCCCACTCTCACATGAATTCCTGTGGTGTTAACACCTCGCATTACCCCTTCCCCCCCCACACAAACACACATACAACCACACAAACACACACAAATAATTTGTATCTGAGTCACAGCATATCTAATCTCAGAAAGCCAGAGCAAAATTGCTTTTTTATTTCCCCTCAACACAGACGTTCCTATTTTAAGTCAGGGAACAGGTGCACAAACGTCCTTTGGTTGCTTCAACATCGCTGTTGTGTTATTAATATGCTGGTTCAAATCTCCAGACAGGATGGGAAAGACTGGGTGTGGAAAGCAGAAACACTGCCCCTGTCTTAATTGCTGCGGTGCCCTTGAGCAAGCTGTTAAAGCTCAATGCAATGACTTTTTCATAGCTCAATATTAACTTTTAATTTTCGCCAGTGTTGTCGTCCACTCCTACAGGATGTAACAAAGCATGCAGGTTGACTTAAGACCCCTAAGATGTGCCTGTCATGACTAATAGCATTCACTAAAACAGCGTAAAACCGTTATAGCATCCAGGAAATTAGGTTTTGTCGCTCCTGTTGTTGTGTTAGCTATACATTAGCTATACTATACATGTCTAATGTCAGGCTGCAAATTCAGTGTCTATGATGAAAGTCCTCACATAGAGCTCCGAATGCTTTGCCAATTTTATTTAAGACATTTCAAAGTATTTCCACCCAGTGCATCAAACATTAGGCCTTCTCACCTAACCTCACAGAAACCTTATTGAGCTTCTCACCAGAGCCAGTTTTATCATAGCAAATGTTCTCCTAGTGTGGTGAGGAAGTCAAGACAAACAGAATTCCAATTATACAGTCTTGGCTTGGCTTTGACCATCTCAGACAAGGGATTTCTGTCTATTGATAAGTAGCAACAGAGCATCTCCTAAGCAGCCAAACCAGTCTGTAATCCACATTTATCCGTCTATCATGAATAAAACACACAGCAACACTGCAACAGCTTCTCTGTAGCCAACGGTGATGAGTTTGCTGCCTGTTGGGCAGCTTCCAGGTGTGCATGTGTGCAACAGTTTGAATGTAAATTAGGGTGTATTTGTAAAAGAGCAGGCATGTTCAGGGTGCCGTCCCAGGATGGAAGAAAGGTTGAAAATGAATATGCATGATTCACTCAAGGCATGCATCCCGCACTAACAGAAGTGTAAAAAAAAAAAAAAAAAAGAAAATAGGGCACATGCCTTTTGGAGCCTGGTGTCAGTGGCCAACAATGCTATTTGCACTTGGGGGGATTATAGCTAATGTGGCTTTTAACACCCAGGTGTTCATTCTCCTGAGACCACTGGCTGTATATAAAGATGCAGTATAGGTGATAAAGGCCGTCACCTCCATGTTAGCAAATAGGACCTTATTAAAAAAAATAAAAAATAGTACACGTCAAAAATAACTTTTCTGCCATTTTTGTTTGTTCATGTCACGCTGATGTAAAATCAGGAAGATGTAAAATGAAGTAATCATTTTTCTAATCAGGGTTTGTTGTAATTAGTTATTTCATGCTATAAAAATAGGTGTGCGACTGACAGCCAACTTTAACCCGTGATTGGATTGGGTGAGTTTATTTGGTGCCAGAGTTTGGAAAACTTTTTGAAAAATAAAAATAATGAGTCAAATAGGCCTTAGAATAAAAGGCATCCCAGGTAAATAGCTAAGGTTCACTATTTACACGTGTTTGTAAATAGACATGAAAAAAAATACAAAATACATTCAATACAAAATTCTATACAAAATCAAAGGTAGAATGAGGAGGATTTTCCTAAAATTCAAATTTATACAAAAAAAAAAATCACTAATACCCACTAGAAGTGTGTGGCAGCGCCTGTATCTGCAGAGACCCTGCTGCCCTCTGCCGGGACATTTCTGGGCATCAAGCTTTGGGTCTCAGATGTGCTGCCCACTGCCAGTAACTGCTCACAGGCCAGATCGTAAGCATGCACCCAAGAGAAAGCTAAGAAATGGTGCATACAACACCAAAAAAAATGCAAATCTAGCAAGGCAAAACTCCAAGGGGACAAAGCTTTTTCTGAAACAGGCTTTAAATGTTGTGTTTCCAAACTGCAACTGGCAAATCCTACTCATTCTAACTTTAAGTTTAATGACAGAATAAGATTAGAAAATGATTAACTCCAAAAAGTAAAGTAAAATACTTAAGTACTTAAAAACCTGTAAAAAAATTATATCTATGTCTGAAATGCACAGTAGCCATGGACTGAGTCTTGAATAGTCTGTAATTAAGTGTTTGGATTCCACTGAAGACGTTCATCAGCAGCAGTTCCAGCGCAAAGTCTTGAAGCGACATTGGTCTCATGCTGTACCTGGTACTTGTTGGTGGAGTTGAAGGGGATCTCTCCCACTTTGGAGTTTCTGGCTCTCATTTCACGAACACTCCCGCAGCACAGCTCGATGCATTTCAACAGAGCTGACTCTGATGCGTCCCCCGCCGTCTCCCTCTGGGTGAACACAAACCCGCACATTAGCACAGTCACTCATATATGCATATTAAGGAATAAGTGTTGTCTGTGTCACTGCCTATGTTTATCACACTGCGATGGAGGGGAGCTTTAAGGGAGAGGACTCTTCTTTACTTCCATTATGGTATTCATTAATGATGCAGGTGGCCGAGTATCATCTGCATCACCAACACTTGTAATCTGGCCACAGCGTTTTTTAAAGTTATGTAATGATTTAATGTAATAGTAATGAAAGTGCAAAACCTAGTTTTCTTTTCATATTTTAAAGAATAATTTAAATAAAACAGCTCAATTTCTTCAGGAGAAATATGGCTGATGTATGCAGTATGCAGAGTTTCTTAAGGGCATCCTTTAAGGATGTGAGAGGCCTTGGATATAAGAAGTTCACATCATGTAGGAAATTATCATTGTTGCCTATTGCCTTTAATCAATAGCAAAGTAGTAGCTATGATTGTAGCTCATAAGTAAATTCATGCTTGAAGGAATTAAAAGTTCATAATTTGTTCTGTGTGATCCATTTTTGTTTAGAGTGTTGTGCAGAAGTCCTATAATGAGACGGAGTGCTTTTTCAGGAAGAAGAGGATTTAAAAATCATGTAATCTGCAGTTTTAGTATAATTAAACAAACACAACACATTAAAACCCGATGGGCAAATTCCTACGATTTTGTTCAGCGCATTTAAATGTAATTTATACATTTTAACCCTCATAAAAGATCCATGAATTTCATGAGAAGACTGCTTGTACATGTAGACATCCACTCACCAAATTACACTTGGTAAGAAGGCCTATTTTACAAGGCTCAGAATCGAATTATCCCCCGTTTGGATGCACATTTGCAGGTTTATCTGCTTCAAGTTGTGTGACAGAGTTGCTTGGGTGGTGCTTGAATCGTTTAGGAGAAAATTTCCTTCTGATAACCTGTAAAATCCCACTCTATAAAAATTCCATGATAATCACTGTAATTTATCCCGGACTTGGAGCCAATTATTAAAATCCATGCTGAGCTGACTGACCTGATGTCCAATATACCGATGAGGGCCGAACCAAGACAAGAGATTTCTCTTTGTTCCTGTTTATTCATTCATGAACAGCCGCAAAACAAGGACACGCGCTGTGCAAGATTTGTCCTTGTTTGTGCCATTTCATGAATGAATAAATAGACTGAGGAAATTCCATTTCTCAGTTTTTTCTGGTGCAGATGGGGACATGTTCCTGTAATGGTAGTGGAGCCTAGGCCTTGACTGCTGTGTCTGAGTACTGTCAGGAGATATGGCTGTTACTTAATGCAGGGAGGAAGCCTGGGCACCTCCGGGGGCAGCAGCGTGGTCTGCTCCCACCGGAGTCAAGAAACTGTAATCCCTGTCGCTGGGAGCCACACAGAGAATTTCTTCGGGTCAATGTAGCACAGGTTGGAGGATAGCAGTTGGTAGAACACTTGGATGTTATTGACTTACCTACCCAGCAGAGTGTGTGTTTGTGTATCAGTGTGGAGGAGTTATTTCCAGGGGTGCATTGGATTATCCTCTCTGTGCGCGTGTTTATGTGTGAGAGGGAGGCTAAGCGTGTAAGCCAGTGTCTGTAGCGCAGCTGTGTCAAGTCGTATTGACAAATTATTTTTATGGGTTGTGTTTTTTTCCCGAGTGTGCCATGTGGGTGAAGATCGACTGGCCACAGAAGAAAATACAAAGTGCATTGACGATTATGTAAAGTTTTGAAGGGCTTTAACTTTTCTTTAGTTTTAGATGTTAAATACAAACCAGTATCATTTATAAAAAAAGATACACTGTTATTGATAAAACAGTATGTGCAGTAGTTGAAATGAACTCCACCTCGACCAGCAGCAACATTAAAATGCTGCTTAGACAATATAATTTATCATAATATAACACTGGTAGGAATCTATCTGCTGCACAATGAATCATCTTGCTTTTGATACCGAAAGTACATGTTGTTG
Organism: Pempheris klunzingeri; assembly: GCF_042242105.1. Taxonomy (NCBI): domain Eukaryota; kingdom Metazoa; phylum Chordata; class Actinopteri; order Acropomatiformes; family Pempheridae; genus Pempheris; species Pempheris klunzingeri. Next base: position 19,811,037 of record NC_092026.1, on the reverse strand, counting down.
ATGATACTTCTGCACTTTTACTTGACTTTCACAATACTGCATTGCCACTTTTACACAAGTGAAGAGTCTGAATATTACTTCCATCACTGCAGTCATTACAATTAGCTCCATTTAGACCAGTCACAACATTAACATGTCGCTTACATACAGTAATAGTAATATAATTGTCTGAAAAGTGAAGCACGCTGAATCATTTTAACTCTACTGTAATTTTTTTGTATATTTTTCTTTTACTAATTCTGCTATTCATTTGTATTTTGCTGTACTTTAACCTAAAGCATATGGCTGACATTATTTTATCCGTTTAATATTATCAACAAAACCCTAAAGAGACTAAAACCAACAATGAGTTCAACCTTTGAAAAGGTATGCCACTGAGGCTCTGCTCATTGCAGCAACCCAGTGTTGGGTTGGCTCTTTGATGTATTTTTAATTGTGTTTGGACAGTTAGTTATGAGTTATGTGACATGGATGAATTAATTGTTAATTACTTAGCAAAAATTAATAGTTGCTTTCAGACTGAGAACAAGACTGAGGATCCACCCTTTTTAAGTTAAATTAAGAGCAATTTTGCTATTAACTTAAAACTGACTATTCTAATATTGCATTAAGTAAATTATCTGAATACTTCTTCCTCCCCTGCTTATTTTTGAGTGACAGCTCATCTCACAATGTCCTGATGTTGTTGACTACCGGCACACCGGCACACTGCAAATTGCGTCTTGTGAATAATATGCAGGCATTATTTGATCCAAATCTAAAATGTCCTGCTCATAACACCCCTGGATTAAACTAAACCTGTTATATCCCCCTGCTTTCAGAGAGTAGAGAATATTCATGAGAGTGAAGCATCAACGCGAAGGTTTGGAGAGCTGCTGTTGTGGTGTCTGTGTCCGGTGGAGGTTCATACCATCACAATGGGAAATTTCTCCTGTCCAGCTTTGAAATCAGCTCTGTTGCACAGGCCGGCCACGCGAGATAGAGAAGCCCAAGTAGCAGAACTCTTGTCAAAACCAGAACCTGAGAGAATAGCAGAGGGAACTGTGTTAGACTCTTTTTTTCTTTTTTTTTTAAGTAGGGCTCATGCAGAATTTATGCTACTGACTTAACTCTCGGTTCACAGAGTAGCACTGGAGATTGTAGCTAAATAACAGAGGTCAGTTAAGTTTCAGTTTTCAGTAATCAGTATTTCCTTATAACAGTGAGCGAGTGAGCGAGTGAGTCAGCTCCCCTGCGACAAATGACATTCATTTTTAATGAGAATGTCTGGAAAACTAAAAGATGGTGGAAATTTCTTGCATCAAATTTTCATCCCTCCCACCCAGTCAAACTGAAAATGACCCTCAATCTACTGTCAGGCCCTGCATTCATTTTTGATTTTAGCCTTGACTCTCCAGAGCGGTCACTGTCACTGTTATTGTGAAAACAGAATATGATAGCGTCATGCAACATAGAGGAGTTGTTGAATCTGGGAAAACAAAGTGCAAACGGCTGAAAAACCTGCAACAGCTGCAAAAAATAGTCTGTACTCCTAAAAAATGAATGCACTGTGTTTTTCTTCAGCACTTGCACTGTTTCAGCTGTACAGCCTTTGTCAGCACTGCTGGCTGTTCATTGTATGATTGTATGATTCAGAATTATCTGACTCAATACTCACTGATGTGCATAGAACACCTGTGTTTTTTTTTTTTTTTTCCCCAAACTGTTTGGTTATTGCTGAAAGCTTCTTTGAAATTTGGCTCGATTTGTCGCTTTTTGGTAGGCGACAGGAATCCGATTCGTTACGCAGCAGCAGTCTTGCGGGGGAACTCTGGGAAAAGACATGTTTGCAGCTGAGGATAGTGCCGCCCACTGCATACCACTGCTCAATTAATCCAAGCAGTAGTGCGAACAGCAGTGTTGGTTGGCTGCATGAACATTGGACAGATGAATTTCAGCAGGTGGTCACACTCCCTCTCTCTGCATTCCCACACACTCTCTGTCTCCCCCTGTATCTCTCAGTCTGTCCATTTTCCCTCCCAGATCTCTCCTTCTCCCTTCTTTTTTATCTCTTTTTTCTCTTTCTCTCACTCCGTATTACCAGTCTGGTCCTCGGTGGTGTCAGCCTCATGGATCTGGTTGTCGAACCACATGTGGGCCACGGTCATACGGTTCTGGGTCAGCGTGCCCGTCTTGTCAGAGCAGATGGTGGAGGTGGAGCCGAGAGTCTCTACGGCCTCCAGGTTCTTCACCAGACAGTTCTTCTTGGCCATTCGCTTGGCAGTGAGAGTCAGACACACCTGGGAGGACGGCGGGAGGTGAGGGGTGAGAAAGAGTAAGGGGGCGGAGAGAAGGAGGGAGGAGGATGGGGGAGGGGGTGCGAGGAGAGGCGAGGATGGATGATTGTTAGTCGACGAGGGGAGAGAGCATGTGTACGCATCAGAGCGTTCAAGTGTTTGTGCATGTGAAACCATGCGTGGTCCAGGTGCCTTACAGCCTATGTGTGTGTTGGTGTGTGTGTGTGTGTGTATTTGGCTGGCTGGTTAACAGCAGGTGCATAGGAAGATAAAAATACAATGAATAGACATTTTCCATATGTTGTAAGAGACACATCAACACACATTAATTCAAGCTGACCAAATCGCACACATCACACACACACACTCAGCACAAACACACACATTTACACACACACACACGGTGTGTTTAAGGCAAAAGCAACTAAAGAAACCAGTCACTGGAAGTTAATTTATTTTCTGGGACCAGTGAAATGTCGACTGATGGCATTTCAAATGCCAGCTGGCATCCACCTCAGCTCACACTTTGTTTATTGTTGCAGAAAAAGTTAGATGCACTTCAACATGCAAGCAGTCAGCTTCAACAGTGAGTAATAAATCACCTGTGTGTTCTGCAGAGCTACAGCTAAGATTCACTGAAGGTAAATTTGAGTTAGAAAAACCCAGGTGTAATTAATAACATTGATGATGGCTCCGTTCCATTTAGGTGTGCCAGTAAGCCATGACAGTGAGCCAGCGGGCACACTATCAGGGCTCTAGAACTGGCATGCTTAAAGCTGCACTAATCAATATTTTTATGTTAACAATGGATCAAATTGCTGCATGTAATGAGGAAATAGCTGCTCAAGACGACAAACCCGTGGAGAATTAACACCCAACTCACCATTTCCCCCTTTGTGTTTCAGAGCTTTTACGCATCTTTTAGCTTGCTATTTTGGTTTCCAGGCCCACCAGCCATTTCCAGCAGCTGTTTTTAGCAAATAAGCTTATCAAACTATTGTGAGTTACCTGCACAGCAAACAGACAAAGTTAGCGACAAGCTGGTGAAGAAAGTCAGACATCTAGTAGCCAAAGAGCAGAGCTGATAGCTGAGTGAATATCAGACATATTACAGATATATTTGTTGGGTAGCCACAAAAAGGTCCCAGAAATAACGCCAATGCTGCTCTGTGCCTGCTGGATGGGTAAATAGGCAATTGTTTGCTAATATGTACACCATAGCAATGTGATAATATGTCAGAGTGTTGTATTTTCAACTTGTTCGTCTTCCTCCAGTTGGCCAAAAAGTCAATTAATTCAACTTTTAATGGAGTTCAACTATTAATTATTAAGTCATCAGTTACACCCATGTTTCATATGTCCACTGCAGAAAGATCTATCCTCTGTATACATGCTAATCACACTGTACAAATATGACCAAAAGCAACCAGGTCAATCATCACCATCTTTACACAAGTCATTACTATGGATTGCTTTAGTTTATTTTGGAAGATTTCACTGTCAAAATAAAAATCTAATTAAAAATAAAAAATTATTTATGTTTATTGTACAATGAAGTGCACATTGTCGTCTTGCAGGAGAAAACAAGATGAGGGTGAGCTACAACATAAAATTAATTTAAAGAGAATTCAAACTGATCTGCTCCTCAGATGTTTTTTTGATGAAAATCAGTAAAAATTTCATAAGATGAGCCTCTCTCATAAAAACAGAGAAACACAGCCACACACACTACTCACAGTGACAGTAGCCAGCAGTCCCTCAGGCACGTTTGCCACGATGATGCCGATGAGGAAGATGACGGCCTCCAACCAGGTGTAGCCCAGGATGAGAGACAGGATGAAGAAGCTCACACCCAAGAAGACGGCCACGCCCGTGATGATGTGGATGAAATGTTCGATCTCGATGTTGATGGGCGTGCGGCGGACTTGAAGCTCTGATGCCAGTGTGGCGATGCGACCCATCACCGTGTGGTCACCAGTGGCAATCACGATGCCATGGGCTGTACCTAAGGTAATACGAGAGGAGACGAGACGAGATAAGATAAGATAAGATTACCCTTTTTCTAAATCCCACAGCGATGAAATTTGCATTGCTGGTAGTAACAGCAACAAAGTAAATAGACTCTGGTTGAATTCACATTGGAAAATATTGACATCAGTGAATTCCCTTGTATTTTTATTTATTTTTTTTACAAACCATCAGTTTGTCTCAGTGGGGACTCAAGTTGTGTCACTTTTTTTCAAATGCACCTGCTTCGGTGAAATGTGCATGTGTCTCTCAGAGCAACATGTAAAGAGACAAATGAATCAACTGTTAACAGTGAGTGAGACTCTGTAGGAGTTGAGGGCCGTATTTTGTAAACAGGAAGGGTTGACGAGGAGGCGATAGCTGAATGAGGAGTGGTGATGGATGGAGGTGAATTACTGCATTACAGGTGTTAGCCAGTGATAGATGTTTGAGTGGACTGAGCAGATGCTCGCACTGAGAGTGAGAAACAAGTCTGAATCATGAAAATGCAAAAAAAAAAAAAATGTAATCCACAGACTTTTTTGAAGGGACTATTTTCATAGTAGAAAGTAGTTCAGGTGAAAAATGTTCAAAGATCTAGATCTGTGGATTTTTAGGAGAAATTGGGACATTGATTCTGGAAAGAGATAGCTACAAAAAAATGTTAATGTCATTGCTAATGCTGCAATAGCGGGAGTAAAACTGAGTAAAAGGCTATAAGACACTCTACGTATAGTTTAATTAGTGATTCAGCTATAGATGTTTTCAAAAAAGCCAATATATTTTCAGAGATAGGATGCAATTGAATGCTGAATCTCATCAACTCCAATTCCATGACATCTAGTAAAAACTCAATCTGCCAATGAAGAAAATGTGATGTGATTGAAAGCTGTAGCTTCTAAACGGACCTTATGGCAGGATTGTTTTTTTTTCTCAGCTGTTGTTTGAACCTCAGCTAAATCATTGATGAACAAACAATAGCATTTACAGACAGGACTTGTCTTTTTTCCCCTATAAATGGATGTATTGTACTTTGGAGCCAAATAGTTCACTTTATATACAACCTCCATTACAGTTAGATGCAGATATTGATGAAGGAGCAGATTCTAATTTGAAAATCCTTTTAAAATGCTTACTGCATCACAGTTTGATGATTGACAGCAAATGAAATACCAACTGAAGTTCCCATCGGGTTGAATCTCAAATGGAAACTCTCATCAATAATCTCCATGCATTGAAAATTCAATAAATACACAGTGTACTGTAGGATGGAGAAAAGGCAGTTCTGATTAATTTCGCACTGAAACACACTCATTGGTTGGGTGGTAAAGCAAAGCTATGTTGATCTCCAGATGGCTACAACAAAAAGACATTTAGGGGCGATAAGGGACCATCTTGGCCAGATGTGGCCTACTGACCCTCGACACAGTTGGTGGAAAAGAAACAGATGTTGCGGGTCTCCAGAGGATTGTCGTGAGTGAACTCTGGGGAGCGAGTCTGAGGCTCAGATTCTCCTGTCAGAGACGAGTTGTCCACCTTCACAGGGAGAGAGGAAGAGAGAACAGTGTTAACCCTGCGAGACTGAGGCACAGACACAGGAGAGAGCGAGGAGATAAGACTGACGGGGTGGAAATGGAAGAAGCAGCACTCCTCAGAAACAAGTGCAGTGATGTAACAGTCATGTCATGTCAAAACCGTCTTCTGGTCTTAATGATTTTTCACACGTTCTTCTATAGATGGAGACATTGAAACCGCTGATCATCACTGTCTAATTACGCTGCTTCAACATTCGACATTTCGGAGAAATGTTCATCTTACAGCAAAAAAAGGTGTCATAGCTAAATACTGAGATCACAGAGAGAGAGACTGATAACATTTTTATAAAAAAAAAAAAAATCACCCCATCACTAACTCATGACTATGAAGAGAATTTTGCTTGAGCAACCTAACACAACACTTTTCATTTAACTCAGAATCAAACTGAATATGTGATGTCCTGGAGAGAGACCAAACTCATGTTCACACAGAGTTAAAACGTTTTCCGGGTGACTTAGATGCGGCAATAAGACACTATAGGATGTTGCACCCAGACAAGAGCTCTGCAGCCTGCAGCCTGCATTGTGTGCATATATCTGAGTGAAATAATGTCTGCTGGCAGCAAGGAGAGCTTCACTACTAATCATTCAGAAGCAGTGGCTTAACACCATTCAGACGATGTGCTCAATGGAAACTCTGACTTTTGTTATCTTGAGGGAGAGTCGAGTCAAAAATATTATCAACAGATGTTGAGAACTGTTACATGAATCCAAATGCTTAAGTAAAGTGACCTGATTCTTTCCTGATTTTGTCTGATGACCTTATGACAACCATTAGTTCTCTAAAATGTAGCGACATGGTTGTCGGTTACTCCACCACTGAAATATCCACTGAATTATTGAATGAATGGCCATGAAATTTTATACAGACATTCATGGTCCCTAGATGACTACTGAGGAGTACAGAGTTTGGAGTGTACCTGATATTTCCTCTAGCACCTTGAGGTTGACATTCTAGGTGGATTGCCATGAAATCTGGCAGCGGTTATGGTTGGTTTGTGCAGACAAAGTCATTAGGAAATACATCCTTTGTTCCCAGAAGATGTATTTTCTAATAACTTTGGTGATATTTTCTACAAATGTCATGTGATCTCAGGATGGCTTGCAATAACTTCTAGTCATCGACTGACTGTTATAATAATAGTTTGCTTTATGACCAAATACCCACAAAACCAATGACATTCCCATCAGATTCAGTTGTACTTTGTTTTAGTGCCAGTTAGCAAATGTTTGCATGCTAACAAACTAACTTTAGATGATGAGAGAAAGAAAGAAAGAAAAAAAGAAAGGAGTAAGAAGTAAATAGCAAGTCATTTGAGTGACTGTAATCTCACTGCGAGCTCCAGACTCCCCTGGGCTGAACCCCCCCCCCCCTACCTTGCATCCGCTGGAGGAGATCACTCGAAGGTCAGCTGGGATTCGGTCTCCCCCTTTGATCTCAACCAGATCTCCCTGCACCACAAGCTCAGCATTGATCTGCATCTTCTCCCCCTCCCGGATCACCAACGCTTGCTGGCATGGAGAGAAAGGAGGAGAGAAGGGAGAGGGAGTGCGAGGAAGAGAGAAAGAGAGAGAGTTTGGGAACAGAGAGAGGATTTAGTGAGAGTGAGAGAGAAGAGTGATAAAAAAGAAAAGTGGAGCCAGAGGGTACAGAGGTATGTGAAAGGGAGAGATAGAGAGAGGAATAGGGGAAGAGGGAGAAAAGCCAGGTAGGGAGAAGGAGACAAGGAAGGACTGAAAAGAGCCTAAATAGATTAAAGAATTAGGCAATCGAAGTGCTAGAGGTGGATAACACAAGGGGAGTTTTTATGCAAACACACTCACAATCCGAAGTTGGCTCAAACATTTATTCTTCCTTTGTGCAAGCTTATTAGGTTTCCACTCAAGTGAGTGTGTAAGCCCTACTTGAGGGACGGCTTATTGATTCTGAAAGCTCTGAGACTACACCAAACACCAAATGCATCAACTTACCTGTGGCACCATTTTCTTGAAGGAATCCATGATTCGGGAACTCTTGGCCTCTTGGAAGTAAGAGAAACATCCGGTGATGATGACCACGGCTGACAGCACCACGCCCAGATACAACTGAAATGGGGGCGAAACCGAGCCACAGGGGGGAGTCGGTGTCATTATCGACTTAGTTTGGTTCATGTAAGGGATGCTTAGCGTAGGAAAAGGGGATTTAAAAACCTCAAAACGGTTTTAAAACAGCAAGACCTTAAATGCAGAGTGTAAGAAAAGAGTTAAGAGCAAGAAAAGCAAAGGAAGCTCTCAGTCTTAGTGGAAGATTTAAAAGGAAAAGCCGTCCTAGGGCTGAATTCTCAGGTACTATTCCTGTCATTTTGGATGGTTCATTCAATTATAGTCCAAGTGAACATCTGTCTCCCAAACCCAGAGCACCAAGAACTAACACTCAGATTTGTGAGGCCACCAAGAGCCACTTTCTGAATCACAGCGTGGCTTCATAGACTCGTGGTTGCGTTAAAGCAAGTTTATTTTCAGTGAATATTTCATGTTTTATCATTGAGAAAGCTGTTATAGGTTCAGCTCTCACTGATGCAAACACGACAGCCAGGCACTTTGGATGAAAGCATCTGCCAGCCGGTGTACTGCGTGTCCTGGACTCCTGGAAAACAAAATTCCTAAACCCTGAAAAGTTTCCTTTTTGGAAGGTGCCGCTTTCATTTGACAGCAACAACAGAATGTTTTGCTCTTTTACGCTTGAATCTCTCTTTTTTACCGTAGCAGTGCAAAATCTTCTGAACCAGGAAATATATCTGTATCCTTAGAATATCACTTGTCGGTGTTTACAACATTTGCCTTCAGTTCAGTATTCACTTTGCAGCTCCTTGTTTTGTCTACATGTGATTTTTGCAGATTCAAGCTCAGCTCTTTTGCCTCTTCTCACTTCAGCAGACACTCGTTCTTGTTCACTAGCTGCACAGAGTCGTAGGTGTAACATCCGTCCAGGTAGGTGACACATATGAGGTTAATCAAGTTTATGTGATTGAAAGAATAGATGCTTCGTTTCCAGATTGTCAGCATGAATCTTAAAATATGGTAAAAGTCCCAGCAGTGCTCTCAGATGCCCGTGGACGCAGAGAAACTTCCTCGAACGCGTCCTTTCAGCTCAATAAACACATAAAAATAACGAATATTGTGTTTTAATCCAACAACAGCAATGTGTAAAGATCTGTTAGAGTGGATTTTCATCTTAAATAACTGCTTGTACATTATGTAAAGGCTCAAACTGCCAAAGCTGCAGGCAGTCAGGCTTTGAAGTAGCTCACCAGAGCATCCAGCTGTACATACTCAGTACTGAATATAGAGATTAAATCGTGGGGAGATTAAAGTTATCACGTGTGTGCATGTGCGTGTGTCTATCTACTGTATGTTACAGTATATTATGCAAGAGCTTAATGCTGTCTGGGGTTTGGAGAGCGCTAAATGATGATTGTATAATGACTCGGAGCCATAAAGTGCAGTACGGATGGCTGCCTGGCACCATGTGATCAGCGGTTGGTCTGAGCATTTATCCGTGCTAATGCCAGGATTGATGCCAGGGTCAGCGGTTGTTTTTACGTCAAACTCTCTGAAGGGGGGGCGGGAACTGTGAGTCTGTGTGTGTAATTATTCTATACTTGTGTGGACCAAATCATGGTGTTTTGGTGTGTTTGATGTGTTTGTTTTTTTTTCTTCCTTTTATTTTTTAATGCCCTTATGTTTTAAACATTTTCTTTTTCCCTTGTCTTTCTTTACACTACTACTCAGTGAATGTTGGCTCTGTGTTGGTCCATGTGACCTAGTTGCGGTGCCATTTTGGCTAGGACTCAGTAAGGAGATTTAGATCTCAAGAGGACACCCTGGTTAAGTAAAGGTCATAAAAAGAAAGGGAAGGGAAATCAAAATTTTAAGTAATTTTCTGGTTTAAGGTTAAGATCAGATGTGGGATTTGGTTTAAGTTGGGACATGCATCTTTGATATCATCATTTCTTTATTCTCAGTGAAATTATGATATTGTCTTATGGACAGATGGCACAATCACATTTAGTTATCATTTGACAAAACAAAATGCTGTCCAAATGAGCGATTCCAAATAAATTATAATTAAAAACAAATTAGTCATTTAAGATTTGTGTTACTTAGCAGAAATTCTTACCCAGCCCTTGACAGCATTACACAGGCTGCTTTATAAGCCTTATTGAGTGGCAAGCTGGGCTTTATCTCTCCCCAATGAAATTAAATGTAATTCACAAATTGGTACATATGCACACGAGTTCTGGAAATGTACAAGGATGGAGAATTTTTTGGAGAGAAGTGAAAGATAAAGTGGTCACCTTGATTGGATATGACTTTGAGTTTTTCCTCCCTCAGTGTATATTAGCATCTAAGGTGGACAGTGTAGAAATGAAAAGCTTATACTGTGCATACTTCTAAAAATGCTCCTATGTGGGCGCTTGCAGTTGGAACTGTATGTGTTTGCTTGCACATGCCACTGTGCATGCCTTCATGTCTTGTGCCAACTGTACCTGTATTATAACTGCAGCTCTCATTGCACCCCTGCATCTGTCCCTCTGTGTGATGAATAATGTAAGGCATGTGCTAGTACACATGCATGCATGTTTAACAAGCAGTTTCTCACGTTGTCATTGGGCACTTCGTCCTCTGTGGCCACCTGGATGCTGTAGGCCAGGAAGCAGAGGATGGCTCCGATCCAGAGCAGGATGGAGAAGCCGCCGAACAGCTGACGACAGAACTTGACCCACTCTGGGGTAGTGGGGGGAGGGGTCAGGGCGTTTAGACCGTCCCTGGCCAGAATCTCTGCAGCTCTGGCGTTGGTCAGGCCCTGAGGGAGAGCAATTTTTAGGAATGAATGTCTTTCTGCATGCACTGGGAATCTTATTACAACACAACGGCCCCATTTTCACCATGGCTTAAAAAGCAATTTTACTTCTATAGTTGCAGGACATCAAGTATTCCTGCCTGGCCTATTTAACACCACAAGTATAATAAATTGGGTGACTCTCCTCATCAAAGGTTTTATGCCATAAAACTGCTATATGTAGCTTTATTGAACACTTTTTTTCAGATTTTATGCCCAATAGTGTCTTGCTATAATTTAAAGAAAACCCATGTGAATATCTGATATAACACATTATAATTATACTAGAAAAACATATATACTGTCTCTCTTTCAAGCAAGGTTTTTGATATTTTTACAGCTTGTGACATTTTTGGAGCACCCCAGCTTCTATTTTTTTCAAATACTAATCTTCAAAAGATGAAATCAGTCTCCTTGCACCTGCAATGTCAAACTTAAAGTAAGCAGCAAATGTGTCTACAGCATTCATACTTTGTGAAGTGTTCGTATCTGCCTGTTTATGGGATTGTAGGAGTTGTTGCATCAAGGTGTGTATATTTGTTTGCATGTCTGCGATTGAGGGATTAAAGATGAATGAGGTTCAAGGAGAGCCGGGGGTGTTGCGGTTGATCTATCTTGACCCGAAGCAATGCTTGGTCTCAGTTTAGATGTCACTCTCAGTAAAGGCAGGCAGAGATCATATCTCTATATGGGATATTAGAACAACTCTTTGTTGTGTGCAAGTGTAAATGAGAGCGCTTGTGTGTGTGTGTCGTTACCTGTGTGAGGTCCACTCCGTAGCGTTTTCCCAGATCATCCAGAGATATTTTGTGGTCGTCCTGCAGGGATAAAATGTTTCAATGGAACAGAAACAGTCATCACAGTCATTTTAATTGGCCAGGTTGTCTTTGACATATCATGAATGGGAAGCAGTAGCACATTCAACGTTATGCTGCTATGTGAACTGATGCAGTATGGCTGCAGCTACAATGGGAAATGTAATAACTGACCAGAGTAATGGTCAAATAGACCACAAGGGTGTACTTCTGATGCTGCACACCTCCACCTCACTGAAAAAATACTTTATTCTCTGTATCTGACATAGATTCAGTGGGTTTATATGTATGATTAATTCCTTCTGACAGATCAAAGAGGTCAAAGAATCATGTCCACTCCCCCTGCAGCAAGTAGTGCTGAAATAAAGATGAGCAAAAATGTGACCCACTGAAAACTTGCTGTACACAACAGCTCCAACACTATTAAAAATAGCTTAAGGTATATTGTATTTCTGGGTTCATTTTGCTGCTCGACATCGTGTTTGTATTATTATTCCTGTGCAGCTGGCCAAATGCCACCTCGAGATATTTCCACTGTCGCTAAAACGGAGTTTGGTATTGTAGCAACAAGAATTTCAGCAACCAGCTGTCAGGATGGTGTCAGTCCAGCAGAATGAAGGGCTGCTTTCTTCACTCAGTCATACGACAGCAAGAATTCCACCAATTTCTTCACCAGCATAGCCTCAGAGGACCACAACGAAATGCAGCTGCAAGTGATTTGGCCACAATGCCCAAGTGTTCACAAAGCAGTTTGCTAGTTAGGCTTTATTTATATGCCCCCAATATCGATCAGCCATTGTCTGGTGGTTGTTTATAGGATTTCTGGGACAAAAATGTAGGAAATCACTGACTGAAAAAGCACACAAGGCAGGCCGATGAAAGTAAAATACTTGATCTTGAAAACACTTGATCACAAAACTGCTCCTGTGTTGCGCTGACAGTATCCACGGAATTCTTTTCTTTAATCAGTCACAGGCCAACTTGATAATTGACAAATCCTGCTTTACCAGAGATGCTACATGCAACAAAACTTAGCCCAGTTTTTATGGGCATCACTTGGCTGCGTCTTGACAGCACCTCAAAGAGCTACAGCTCTGCACAAGACAAAAACTCTGCACTACACTGCTGGTGGCCCACAAATTATTCAGTATCTTTCTGAGTACAAAGAAGAGCAGCCAGAGGGTGGGAGAACAGATAGGAGAGGACAGGCTGCCTTAGAACTCATCTTCAACTGACTACACTAAGCAGGCTGGATTGCCATTTTGTTTACGGGCCACTGTTTTCATTTATAGCCTTGTTAAATAACCTGGTGTCTTTGGCATAACGCTATTTGGGGATCATTTTGGAGCAGCAGCGATGGAATCAATCACTGTGCAGAGTGAGTGTGGGTTGGAGCAGTGACAGCTTGTTTTTCTCACCAAGGCCACCTCCTTCTTCAGCTCATCCAAGTCCCTGTCCTTCTTCTTCCTCTTTCCTCCATTCTCGGCTCCACACTGGAGGGAAAGACAGACATTAACATACATCAGGCCCGAAGGCTATCGTCCCGAGACTTCTCATGAAGTAAGTGGGAAAAGTCACGTGCTTGCAGTCACATTGTGCTTAGGCATTTACATTCATAGCCAACGTTTTACAACATCAGGGTTAACACAATGGACTTTGTGTAAACTGGTTCATTTCAATCTCCTGGAACTATTGGCAAACCATTCACTGAATGAGAAGGAGAATTTTTTTTTTTTTTCCTAGTAGTGAGAGTTCCTCATTTGTGTGAGCGAGAAAGTGTGTGTGTGTGTGTGTGTGTGTGTGTGTGTCATGAACAGTTGGAAGAATGGTGCATCATGGAAATCATCTGCTGCTGTCAGTCTCCTCTTAGCAGCACGTGTGCATGTCAGTGAAGGAGGAATACACAGAGAGAATGAGGGGAGAGTGTGAGCAAGTGACACACTGAAAAAGTAATCAAAAAAAGCCAAAGAGGGAGCACAGAGCCAGTGGAGTGCCTGGAATGTGTCTGGCATAGCAATTTCCCCCCACTGTGTGTGCGGAAGATTACCAGCCTGTCCTCCCATAAAGCTAAATGGAATAGGCCTGATCGAGAGAATAAAAACAAAATTACATAATTACCCAAGTAAACAGCAAGCTGGGCACAAAACTTATTGATGCGAAAAGCCATCATCCTGAGATGTTACTGTCTTTGAAAAAAAAACACACACAAGGAGCATTCTGATGCTCAGAAATATCAAGCTCTGCGGATGCATTTAGTATTTTTCCATGATGCATGTCCACTCCATATGCTGTTACTGTACATAAGCTTCAGTACTAACACACAATGTCATAGCCATGTTAATACAGCAAGCAAGGCCTTGGGTAATAGAAAAACACTGAGATAAGAACTTCTGAAAGTTTTTTTTTTTTTTTTTTTTATCAAGAGAACTTACCCCTTTGCCCATGGTGGAGATCCAAACGTCGGCAGGTTATAATGTGAAGGACAGAGCTCAGGGGCCACACCACAGCTGGGACTTCCCACCCCCACGTGTGGGTTTTTTTGGGCCTGGCACCCCCACACCAAACATCCCGTTCCCTCTCTTCTTGGTCCCTCCTGTCAGGGTAACCTGAGCCATACAACCCACCCCACCCTATCCCTCCCCACTACTCCACTCCTAACCCAGGCCCCCCCTCACCCCCAGTCATCACCAAACACACATACAAAGGGGGGGTTCTATGTGTGTACCTGCAGCTGCTCAGTGCACACACATGGCCCCATGGAGAACAACAGCCCATCAATCACCGCTGTCAACACAACAAATGAAATCTTGCATTCCAACATGCAGTATTTATAGTAAACATGATAACGAAGGACAAATTGGCCCTCAGGTGGTTAGAGTGCAAAGGAAGCTGTGTATTCAGCGCACAGACTGACTTCAGGTCTGTTCAGCAAATAAATCCTGTGATAAACTGTTTAGTCGTTTGTTAATTGATCCTCAAAGATGAATTCAAATTAGCTCATAGCCAGTACAATTAGCTTAAGGTCCAACATATTTATAACATAAGGTGGGTCACTACCACTGCGCCCACACAACAGATGCAGCGAACGATCCTGTCAGTGCTGCGCACCACCTCTTCTCACTAGTTGGCAATTACTTTTAAAGCTGATTTTACGTTTGTACTCTTCATACATGGCAATGCCTCTGATCCTGTATGAGCTGTATACTTTGATTCATGTATGAGGCCCCGTAGTGGGCTGCTTTTCAAGGTTCCAATTTTTCAAGGATATGTTTGTTTACTTGCTTGGTTGTCCTTAACACTGGAGGACAAACCAAAAACACGTTTCTCCTTTCAAATAGATATCAATATACAGATTTACATTTTAGCTATATTTTCAGTTAGGGAAGTGATCAAGAAGGTCACTTTAAATCTCAACGGGTCAAGAGGTAAGGGTTTGTGAAAGCTTACACTTTTCTTGGCTCTAACTTAAGGGGGTGACAAAGTAACGTTGAAAGGAGAAATCCCAATCAGTTATCACTTAAAGTCGGAGGTTGAACTGTGTAACTGTCTGAATATGAAGCAGAGCAGAAAAGGTTATGTATGCTCACTGAACCCAGCCTGCAAGTTTAGTCAGAGAAAATTAGGCCACTCTGAAAACTACACCTCGTTTTGTCACCCTGTGCAATAAGAAAAGGTTGTAAATGGTCACAAAGCATTTATGTACAGTTCAACATTACTTTTTGGTAGTTGGGTAAAGGGCATGCTGAGCACTTTAGTCCTCACCTGCTGCCACAGAGCAGAGTTTTGATTCCAAAACTAATTTCCTTTTGTATTTAAAAGAAAACACTTGGTGGTCTTTGTTGAGCTTTTAAAACATCCAGATTACATACTCTAAAATGTTCTCATTGTGTATGCAAATGTCTTTGGATAGGCTAATAAGGCTAGTGGAAGGACTTTCGTCTTTTGAAAAGTTCATGAAAATATGTCTTGGCAGAGAATTTTGTGACAGATTTACACAATGGGACTTGGAACAGTAAGAAAAGGAGACTGTAGCCATTTTCAGCTGGGTTTACTTTGTCTTCTGTCGACAACAGCTGCGCTTGGGGCTTTTTATTTACTTCCTCTTTACAACATATTATACAGAGTCATCAAAAGTTGTTAGCGCTCTGGAATTATCACAAGCATTAAAATAAATGTAAAAAAATGTAAGAAGCTCCAGTCTTTTCAAATAAAGGAAGGTTATTGTGCAACTATGACTAATACAGTTCATAATACATATAAAACATGTTTAAGAGGCATTTTAATGCTGTTTGTCTTATGTCAGGTGTCTGTGTGGCTTTGCTGAAAAAGAAGAAAACATTCTAACTAATCCATTTGACTGGATAGTTAAACAGCGACTAGTGAAACAGATCTCCAGTTATAAAGATGTGGATTTTAGCACCTCCATTCCCGTTATGAATTTTAAAGGAACATTCAAGTCTACTATCCACCCTGCATATCAAGCACACAGATCACAATCCATCTTTGGCTCAGGGTTGGGGAAGGAGCACCTTTAAAAGAAAGCTCTGGGGGAAGAGCAGGCTCTATCTGTAGTGATACATATGGATTTTTGGCTTGGCTTAACATGTCAGATAAGTTTCTTCCTCCAAAGCTTTCTCCCACAGCAAGCACCTTCCTCCCCTTTTTTTCTCCCCAGCCGCATCGCGCTGAATCTGAGGCTAACCGAACCCTTATCCATCCCTCATCTTCTCTCTGACACCCCACGACAACCTCCATTTCCTTTCGTCTCGGAATAAAATGTGCACCAAAGAGACAGCCACACAGTACCTTCAATAACACACAAGGTCAGAAATATAATGACATATTCCGTCAAATACAATTGCATTTGCTCCCTACATCGATAAACATGTTCTCCATGTGTCTTCGTGTACACATGAAAAAAATGTCTCAGAAAATATTATTTGCTTTACTTAGGGTGACCATAGTGTTGTTTTTTTTTTTGCTTTGTATCGAATCTCATTTTAACACTCTTAACTAAACAAACATATACATAAAACACGCGTCGTATTTGCAACCAGAGGAGAGCTAGCTAGATTATGAGTTTCCGTTTGGCGTCTTCAGTGAGAACTAAAGGTGGATTTCTGCCCATGTGTTTTTTTTTTTCCCTTTGCCAGAAGGGGGCAGAGGGGAGCATTTTGGCATTCGAACCAGCAGAAAAAAAAGACAGTGAGGGGTCGGAGGATGGAGGGAAGGCGGGCTGGCAGGGGACATGTCTTTGGGGGAAGTGGCATTTTGAAGGTCAAGCGAGAGGGCGTTCGTCGATCATTGGGCAAAACTAAGGGAGGGGGAGAGAGATGTCCGTCACAGAGTTCCAAAAAGAGAAAGAGGAGGACGAGGAGGAGGAAGGACAGACGAGAGAGGAAAGAGGAGCAGAGCATTGAGCTGTAGGCCTGGCAGTCAGATAAGGAGAGGCTTAAAGAGCGGAGTGGATTGTGTATAGGCCTTTTCTGTGGGGGAATAATGCGGTGCAGAGTCACTAGATGACAGGAAGAGGGAGAGATAAAGGAAGCCAAAGACGTAAGGACAGAGAGAACGAAACAGGGTTTGGTGGGAGGAGATGAATCCCAAGATGGGAGCAGAGATGAAGAGCAAATAACAGAAGAGTGAAGACAGCAGAGGAGGCAGGGAGGGAGATGGAGAGAGAAGATATCTCGTTACCAGCACGTGCTAAAATAATTAGGCCTGAGTTGGCGAGGAGAAATGTGCGGGCAGATTAACTGGACCTAAAATAACTCAAGAGCTGCACCTCTTCCTGGTAAGCCCTTTTGTCAGACTCCTGAGCACATCCGCCAGCCCTCGGGAGCCGTGACGTCATTCCAAGTTGTCAGTCGCCGGCCGTCGAGTCAACAGCGGACTGCCTCATGCACTCAGGAGCAAACAGCACAGCAGGCGCAACCCCACCCGCCCTGCACGCCTCTTTCTCCCCCCTACCCACCCTGCCCCCTTACCCTGCTGGCTGAAAAATGTGCAGCTGTTACTGTAAGCCCGTACGCTCTTATAGGGCCAGAAATAGCCCCCTTTAGCCAGGGCAGGGACATGGCGACAACCTCCATTAGCTCAAATGTGAGAGGATTGAATCACCCCGAGCTCCAGGGCTTGAACCTCTATCTACGCCGGCTGAGAGCAGGAATCATATTTCTCTCCCACTATCACTCTCCTCTCCTCCTCCGTCTGCCTTTTTCTCTATCTGAAGTCCGGAGAGCACTCACAGCTCAGCTCAGTGTATGTGATTGAGTCGTAAACATTAAGGGGGAAGATTCAGGGGACTCTAAACACAGAGGGATGTCTTTCGGGTTCCTCTTAAGGATGTTATGTGCGTAGTTAGGTCTTAAACAGTTTTACAGTTTGCCCAATGACTGCATACAGGGTCTTCGATGAGAAGTTGTAAAAATTATTTGACACTGTTGCCACTGATATAGTAGGACTATTCTTACAGCCAGTGCTGCCTTGAAAGAGTGGAGATAATGGGAAATAATGGGAGTTGCATCAGGCTGGGCAGAAAAGGAGGGAGCAGACTAGAGGAGTGGAGGCAGTCATGAAGAAGTCAGACCTTTATCTATAGAGAAAGAAAAGGAAGAAAAGAGGGAAGGGAAGTGAGAAGAGAAACAGGATAGAGCAGTTAGCATATAAATCACTTCTGTAATTTGAATTAACAAGAAAAGTCAGGAAATTCACAGTGAAAGAGGAAGAAATGGGATAGGAGAGGGAAAAGAATGAAGATCAGTGTGAGGGGAGAAAGTTAGAGTTTGACACGGCACCTCCGAAAAAAAAAAAAAGCAAATTGGCTTGTCCCCGCAGCTTGGGGTTCGTGATGCGTATCAGACGCACTTGGAGAGAGCTTTTTCGGTGGATGCGATCACAATGAAAGGAACCAGAAAGGCAAAACCCAGGGAGCAGCTTTTTAGATTTTGTTATCAAACCCAGCCGTCGTAGGGTCTCGCTTCAAATGGCATATCTTATGACCTGACACAAGTACTCGGGGTGCCGGCTGGTGTAAGAGATTATCACGACATCTTAGATCTCGGCCCATATAGCTGTGTCTACAGTCATCAGCCTGTGACAAGAGCTGATATGATTTGACTCATTTATTCAGGGACCCAGGTTGGCGTTATGGTGGGTGTAAAGAAAGGTTTGTGATTTAACTCTCCTGCTGTATCCCCAACAGACATCCCACTCTCTTATCCTCAAAAAGTCCTCCCTCCCTGGGCCTCCCCCGCCTCCCCATTGGTCTTTTATTTGAAGGTAAGCTGGTTGGCGAGGTGGGAGAGGAGACCGAGCAGTTTGGGCCTCCCTGTCCCTCCCTCACCACCGGGCCCCTCCTCGCCATTTTTGCGGGTCATCTCCAGCTCAATGGTCATCAGCACCCGCCCTGAGCCATCCTCCCCTCCTCCCCCCATCTTTCTGACTATGGTTCGCTGCTGCTGCTGCTGGGGCTGGGACCTTGCCACCGCCTGGCGTACGGACTGGAGCAGCCGGCCGGCGAGCCCGCCCCAGCCCCTCCCCGTATCCTATTTCTTATCCTTGCGTGACTCCTGCTTCTTCTTTTCCGAGGCGGCCGCCTTCACCTTGGAGGGGTCGGCGGGAGGCACGGGGCCCTGTGGGGGAGGAGGGAGAGGGGGTCGGGGGGAGAACAGGGGAGGAGAGTCACTTCAGGAGGAAAGGAGTGTGAGGGAGACAGAGAGAGAGAGAGAGAGAGAGAGAGAGAGAGAGAGGGTGAGGAGGAAGGGAGGGAGGGTGAGATGGGAGCGTCAGACGTGAGAGGATGAGAGATGGGGTTAGCAGGATGGGTGGAGCTGTGTGAAGAGGAGAGAAAAACACATTTAGGAGGAGGAGTGAGAGTCAAACATACAGAGAGAGACAGGTAGGGGTGAGGAGGTAGAGAGACAGTCCTTTTAGGGGAGGGGGTAGCAAGTGAGGGGGGGCGGTGTCCAGAGCTGTAAGGGGGTGACAAAACAGGTAACCATGCGTTAGGATGGGACACAGTGGCAGGCAGGCTCCAAACACCTGTGACAACTGAGTGACAATTGATCAATAACACACACACACTCACACAAAATTCAGCAGACTGGGTTCTTAAAGGGATTTAGCTTAGATATCTGAGATCTTTTAATTTGACCGTGTTTTTTTCCCCTCGGGGTCGCTCTCGTCATTGTGATGAGCTGAAAGTTGCAATTTGCAGATGAAAATGTTAAAACTGTGTACAGTTTTAACATAACTGTCTAAAGACCTTTTAGACAGGTTACATTTTAACTTTAAAGATCATTTGGAACGACAATAGTTTCAGTGTGCAGTTAGAACATGCAACACAACAAAATGTGGTCGTTAAAAGGCTTTTGAAACAACAGTTATGTAACTTAGTTACATAGTTATGTAATTTAACAACATACACAACACCTAAAATTACATTTCTAAAGGCTAGTTCGCTTCAAGGCACAGTGCCCTGTCACACTTAGAGAAGGGAACATGGAAATTAACCAGTTATTTACAAATCATATGATTAGGACATCAAATCACTAATTAAGGTTTACAGTTTTTAATTATAAATCTTCCAGATCATTTTGCTGCAGCCTTGGTCAGGGTTGAACCTGCCTGAACGGCGATGTGATATTCTTTTTAAAAAAGCATCAGCTGCCACTAATTCACCTAACTAGCACTTACATAATGCTCCCATTCATTCCCACTCATCCTGTATATTGTCTATGCAGAGTCTAAAAACATCTCTGAGGAGAAATCTATAAAAGGAAATAGAAGAGGCGGAAAAAGGAAGTAAAGCGAGGCTTCACTTGAGCACGACAGATCCATCAGGAAGGACTGGACAGAGCGGAGATGAGGTCAAGGTAACACTTAACTTTACAATAGCTGTATGCTAGTGCATTAACCTGTGAGTTAACCTTTTGAAAACTAACACAAGTGCATGACAATGCTTTGATAGAGCTTAATGAAACTTCACTCTTACAGTATGTAATTGTTTTCACAACACTGTGTCCTTGTAATACTCCTCCACAGGTTGAACCACAGCATGCTGTTGTAAAGTGTTACTGAGGACAGACAAAGTGAAGAGTAAGCATTGCTCCATCTGAAGTCTGAAATACTTCCTCTAATACATCAGAGGTTAGTCAACGGTGGAAGGCACACTAGAGGCTGCTTCTACCCACTGAAGGTTCGGCTAATAATACCCCACTGATTGCATTAGAAAATGTATCATCGTTAATTATGGACCGTGCAAAAGCAGCAAGCACTCTGATAAGACAGCAATCGAGGTGCACGCTGCAGCTACCATCCGGCTCGACGGGGCAGCTGCGCAGCCCGTGCGGTGTCATTACTTTCGATCATACTTACATTCTCTCATACATCATTGTATTGTTTATCATTATGCATCCCACGGTAAGGCTCAGTTTTTGGCGCAATGTATTGCAGAGCTCCCACGCTAATGACAGGGCTGCCTCATAAACACACTCGAGCCTGCTTAGGCAGAAAGCAGAACCACCCTTGTTACAGGGGCTGCACACACTTCAAAGGAAATATGGGTACAGTGGCAAAACAGGAGACACTGGTGGGGAGGTAGATAGGTAGGTAAGTGGCTGCATCCCCTGCTGCATACTGAAAAGAGACGCTGACAGGTGAGCAGGGAGATTGAGAGGCAGATGAAGAGTGAGAGGTAGTGATTTTCTGTCCAGAACCGAAGCTGATCAGAACCCAGAAGACCTGTGGGGGGGGGATGAGAGAGAACTGGAGGGGGAGTGAGGTGGTGGGTGATGGGGAGGAAGGTGAGGGAGGATCGACAGAGTGAGAGAGGGAGTAAAAAGGGAAGGGGAGAGGGGGAATTACAGACAGATAGATGCTTCTCATGGTCAGCAAGGAAGTCAGAGGCACAGAGAGGCAGGAGATGGGGAGAGGAGGGGAGGAGAAGGAGGAGGAGGAGGATGCGACTGAAGAGAGGGAGACAGGGGACCGGATAAAAGGAATGTGAATGAGAGAGCGAGGGAGGGAGTGAAGTGGAGTGAAGTGAGGAGGGGAGGCAATTGGGGGATAGAATCAAGAATGGGTGGGTTGTGCGTGTGTGTGTGTGTGTGTGTGTGAGCTCAGATCGATACCGAGTGCACTCAATTATCATTCCAGTACAGTACGTGTATGTGTGTTCACTCCTGCGAGCTTTCGTATGTGTGTGGCTGCGGGGTAAACTCCTCTCCCACGACTCCACCTAATGGGGAGTAGCACACACCACAGGGCTCCTTTGTCTCTCTGTCTCGCTCGCTCCCCCATTCACTCCCTCACCCACAGCCTTTTGGAGATTTGTTGTGCAAGCCCAGCAAAGAGAAAGTAACGAAGATGGTGAGGCTGATACAAAATTGTGTTGTGTCAGCAGAGCCTCCTAATAAGGGCATTTTGATCAAACAACCACTTATGAGCGCACTATAAAATCCCACGAGTCCTCTGTGTGCGGCAGAGCTTAAAGAGGGGGATCAGCTCCGAGCAAAAAAAAAAAAGAATGAGGGAGTGTGAGCTCAGATGGAATATCTGTTTTTGCTGTATATTTTTTCTTCCCAGCCAAGACTTGCAGGGGAGTAACTGTAAATGACAACATTGTCAAATATTTCAGTGTCCTTTTGGCGGCGAGTTATTTATTCATATATGCACTGTCACCCGCCGCAGGCACTTGAGAGCAACTGACTGCAGCTCAAGAGTAACCTGACAATCACACGACAGTAGAAAGGAGAGAAGAAGACAGAGGGAGGAAGAGGGGCTCCAGGGACAGCCCTTGTTTGAGATAGGAGGAAGGGTTTGCACGCGCTGGTGTGGCCCCCTAGGTTTGAGCCACAGGGGCAAGATGGCACATGACTCCTAACTGCCGGCAGAAGCCCGCGGTCTCCACCGCTGCCTCGACTTCACATTAGTTTATACCTGCGGCTAAAAGGCTCGCTGTCACAATAACACCTTTGATCTTCCGCTTCTTGATATCTTTCAGTGTCTCTTGTTTCTGAGCTGGTTTTTGATTTTGGAAAACGCCTTGAATTCAAGTCCCTCGACTTGCCCTTTTGCATTATCAGCATGCAAGGCGTACAGTCAATTACAATACACCCCTGTAACCATCCAGCCCTCACATTACTACAGAGTAATCAAACAGAACTTGCCTTGGCGCCTTGTATTCACAAAAGAATACAAGCCACCAAAATGTCTGATTAATCCACCACTTGAGGCTATCACACTCCCATGAGGAATAGAGGAAAAAAAATACCCCAAATCCTTGGCGTGCAGCAGTGTAAAACCACTGATAACAGCAAAGACCATAATAGGCCCAGTGATTTTCATTTGACTCCCAGTGAGCAAAATCAGCTGCTCCCGTCCATTTTCCCCACTGCGAGCAAATCACAGTCCCCATTCAATACAGCAATACCATTAGGGCCGTGACATGGCCTCGGCCATTTCACAGTCGCTGGTTTGATTTTTGCCCCGTGGCTGTTTACTTGCACCATGCTGTTTGGCCCCCCTGAGGGAGCTGAAGGAGGGCTGAGGGCCATGACAGAGAGAGGAGGAACAGTACAGGCTTTAAAGCACCTCAAACGCTGAGGCGGCACTAGAATTCTAACAGCTTGAACACTGTTATTAGTGTTTGCTGGGCAAGGTTTGAATGACATGTTATTTCTTGTTGATATGTTGCTTCGAGGAGGAGCCGGCTAACTGTGCGGACACAATGGAGCTGCTTGGCCCAGCATTGGGGGAATGCGATTATGAAACTGTGCAGTTATGCACTGTCATGTTTGATGTGTCCATGGTAACGGAACAGACAAGTTTTCTGAGCCCAACAAATATCCAAACACTGAATGCTATTGTAATCTCTCCAAAAGGACGTCATCTTGCTGCTTAGCGCCAGAACATGACAGAAAATCAGACTGTTGCGTTCGGAGTCAACTGGATGTGTGCATGTGACGGAGTGTGTGAGGAGAGGAGGCACAGGAGGAGGACAAAGAAGAGGGGATGTGGAGGAAGGAGAGGAGGGAACTTGCCTGTCTCTGCTGTGATCCCTCTTTCTTTTTCTTGCCATGTTTGCTGGAGGGGACAAAAGAAAGACAATGTCAGGATGTCGAATCTATCTCTCCCTCCAGTGGTCACAGGGCAGCATTGCCTGGCAGCCATCATGAAGAGAACATCAACTTAATCTACTACCCTGTCTCAAGCACAGCCCCCAGGTTAAGATCTCGTAAGATTGGATACGTATAAGCAAAATGATGGATGCATCATCTTCGTGATCTAGTGGATTATCCACTCAGAGACCACTTCAGCACCTTTAATCATCTTGCTTTTAGATTAAATCGAAATGAGAGATCATTATCTGTCTCTTTCCAGCTGACTAACTTCAAATCTAAACCTCGCACACCTAACCAAATCAAATTGTGGTGCGGCAGCTATGCCAGCTTGGCCACACAGGTGTCGGTGCCAGGGATGGGCTCCGGCCTCAGCTCCAGTCCCTGGCACAGACCCGACAGGCAGAACGCCGTCGGCCACAGGCCGGTCACTGACCTGACACTGAGGCTGAAGACACGGCGCGCCACCAGGAACCTCATCAGGTAGTAGATGACCACAATGAGCACCAGCAGGCCCAGGACCACCCCGATGATGGCTCCTGTGATCACGCCAGCCTGGATGGGCACTGTGAGCAGAGGAGAGGAAAAGGAAGAAAACGAGAGGACAGTTAGAAGATGGAGCAGAGGACGAGGATGCGGAGAATAAAAGGATAACAAGCAGAAAGAGATGAAAGCAACTGACAGACAGAAGTTGGGAGAGTTCAGAGGAAAAAAATGTGGCATGAACAAAGATAAACCATGAAGCAGAGAGCAGAAGAAGAGTGTTGTCATAGGAGGGAGGAAACAAACAGGAGAGGAAGGCAAGGAACAAACGAATCTAGAGGGAAAGGTAATGAGAGATAGAAAAAAGGATAAATAGAAAATAGAAAAGGATAAAAAAAAAAGTAACAAAGGTTGAATGAAAGATGACGAATACAAGTATATTAGAGGCAGAGAAGGAGATGAGGAGATAGGGTGGGATGAAGGTGAGAGCAGGGATAGAAGCATTGAGGGAGACGGTGGGGGAAGGGACGAGACAGCAGAAGACAAAGGAAAAGGGGAAAAGAGGAGAGAAACGGGCAGAGAAGTCGAGGAGGTGGTGGAGAAAAGAAGCGAAAGGGAGGCTGTGATAGCAATCTCAAATAGAGAAAGAGATAAAATTGTAATTGATTTCATTTAACGGAAGGTGCAAGGAATTCTAAACGAGGCGGTGCAACGACTGGTCTGAACACAGTACTCGCTTTAGTCTGATGCACAGCGCAAATTGAGATTAATTTCAGAGTTTGGAATGATTACAACAACAATTGAGAACAGTTGGCTTCTGACGAAGAAAATTCACTAAAATGCGCCATATGGGCTCAGTGGAAGGCTAATGAGCAGACACAGATGTAAGACAATGCAGGCATTAGACTTTACATACTGGGGGAATTTGATTTAGCTGAGGAGGCCCCACAGGACCCACTGTAACCCTCTCCCATCTCACCCTTCTCAAAGACCAGCAGGCGGACGCTGGAGGGCCGGCCCACTATGTCAGGGGGGTTCTTGGCGTCGCAGGTGAAGGTGCCGTTGTCGCTGAATTCCAGGTTCTTGATCACGATGGAGCCATCACGGCGGCCCGGGTTCCCCACAAACTCCAACCGGTCCCTGAACGGGCCCTTGTTGTCCAGATAGGGGGCACCACCAGTGTAATGGAAGATCTGTAAAGGACAGACAGGACATGAATTTAGTCCAGAGTGACTGCTGCATTTGACCGTTTTGTGCGATTTCCACACAGAGGTACTCTGCATTTGAGGCAAATGTCTTTTTTGTGGAGGCTCATAGGTTGTCACATGCTGTAGCATGAACAGGTTTAGTCTGCAGCAACAATTACAACGGGGCATCATGAAATGTGTCTGTAGCACTGAGTACTGAAACCTGTCAAATTCTAAAGGTTGAGATCAAATCTGGTCGCACTGGGAATCTTGCTTACTTGCTCTTTGACCAAACTTGTTAGCAAATAGTTTCTTATTCAGACACTGCTGTGGGGCAACATAAGCATTCATTTGGAACCATTTTTCTGTCTGACATTCACTCTGTTAGCCCTTTTTTTGGTCTCAACAATCTCCTGAAGGGAAATATCTGGCTTTTTAGATGCTAAACGCTTCACTATGGTCACTTGTTAGTCTCTAACTTTATTTGTCTGCCATTTGGTCTTGGACCGGTCGTGTCCAGTGGGCGTTTTCTTTCCCCCCTAGAAACAAAAAGTCTAAAGCTGAAGGCCTGAAAACTAAAATAATGAGCTGAAAGGTGCTAAACTCTTCTTAAAGCTGAGGGAAACTACAGAGTCGGGTACACTCATTTGATCCGCTGCTAATTAAAAATATTGTCTGGAGCTGCATTAAGTCAAAATATTTCTAGTTCTTGTGTGCCTGCTTGTGTTTAGACATCATGTGATATTTGGAATTTTTGCTTGAGTTCAGCAGGAAAACATGTTTAGTGTTACATTTATATCATGATGAAAGTGAGGTGTTGCAGGCGGTCAGCACTGGTACTAACACATTTTACTCCCAGCCCTACCAAAAAGACCTTCACAATGGCAGCCAAGCTAAAACCTAAAGGAGGCTAAATAAGCAGAAGGGTATAACTGGGGTAAACCTCCACAAGGTCAAGGTCGAATTTTGGTTGATATTTTGGTAAAACTATTAATTTTCAGCACTTCTCTAATTGAAGGTTTGAGGCCCGTGAAACACATTCTCAAGCCATCCGTGAAGTACACACCGCCTTTCACGTGATACGAACATCAGAAATCAAATAGGAGAAAAGGACAAACGCACCGTGAAAACAGATAGACACATGAAACTGTAAATCTGTCCGGGCGGGTAGAGAAATGAGCGACAGAAGATAAGAGGGGGGGGAGGTGGAAAAAAAAGAGAAGAGAAATCTAGTTTCAAAAGTGAGGGCACAGCAGGAGACAGATGAAAGAGAAGGAGGTGAGGGGAGGAGATAATGGGAGAGGAGGGGAGGGACAAAGAAGGTAGGGCTGTGGAGGAGGAGATTAAGGGAGGTGGACAGAGGGAGGCGCAGTCAGGATGGGGAGATAGAGAGATTAGAGAGATGGCAGGGCGATAAGGGCAGGGAGAGTGAAATTAAAGAGCAGGAGGCAGGTGAGGCAGCAAGAGGAGCGGGAGGATTAGGAGGCAAAGTTCCTGCGTGCTTGTTGTTTCCTTTAAGTTGACACATGAATAATGTACTTGTGTGTCGGAATAAGCAGAGCAGGCCTGTCGTTTGAGTGTGTGATGACATTTTAGATATTCAGTCATGTGCTTGTCAGATTAAATCAGGATTCTTTTCTGATGATTGCTCTAAAGTTTCCTCAAAAAAAAAAGGAATTTTAAAGTCCTGAGACCCCAACATGCACAAAGTGGCATTTTTTTTGTATAGTTTCAGGGAGAAATCATGCCATGTGACATCAGTGCATCACCCTCCTCCTCTGACTTAATTTTCGCTCCTCTTGGTGCCTGGTAGGGGCGGAGATGCTGGAAACAAAAAAGCCTTTTGGCAGAAGATGTAGCCATTGTTTGGAGAGTCTGCATGTCCTGTTGCTGCAAAGAACGTTTTTGTATTTCCTTGTTAGACATTTATTTGTTGCTTCTTGAATGTGAGGGGGGAGTGTATAATATCAGAATTTCATCTAAGAAAAAGACAAAAGGAAAGGGGGGGGGGGGGTACTGCTCTGGTATGCATGATGCTAAATGCTCCACTATCTTCACTGTTCCACAGGACAGGTGGGGTACTGTACTGTACTGTGGGTTTATCTGAGCTTCTCTGAAAACAGCTGCCTGCTCCTACTGAAACCAATGCTGATGAGAGCGTGGGAGCGAACCAAAAACATGAACTTTTTACATTAAGTGCCCTTGATGATAATTTCATCACGGATGAGAGTAATGTTCGAATTTTTCTAGCGATTTCCCAGTGCTGTGCAGGTTGCTTGATTGTGACAGAAAACAGTGTTGTGACCTGATAAGACGTTAGTAACCCTGTGTATTATCACACTTATCAAAGTGCAACCTATACTTTGTGTGTGTGTGTGTGTGTGTGGATTTGTGCATTACAGAGATGCTGTCCCGGGAGCCGTCGGGCCTGTATGTCCAGGAGAAGGTGACGTCCTCTGAGGTCCAGCGCCAGGAGAAGAAGGAACAGGACAGCCGAACGTCAGAGCCCACCAAGGCGTGGCGCTCCCAGCCGGTGTAAATCACTATGGCCTGGGACTGCTCAGGCACTGGGACACACAAAGCAGGTGGACATAGTTAGTTCACTATTAAACACACCCGTCCACACAAAATCAAAATATTGCAGGTGTTAAGCATGTTTTGGGTTTACTATTGCCTCAAGTGTTGCCTTTACTACATAGTCTGACCACAATTTGTGGCAGAGAATGACCAGAATTATTACCTGCAAGAGCATTTTGTTGAAGAAGTTTGTGACCATGAATGCACAGTTGTCTACATGAGCAGACATGAAAATATAAATACACTGTACCGAACGTTTTTCAGCCCCTACTGTAATCACGACACATACTTAGCATCACTCACATTACCATTTATGAGTTTTCGCCTTGAAATCAGTCAAATAAATCTACTTTACCATGAGCCCGGACGCACATTGTTAAGCTGCACATTTAGTGGTGTCAGCTCCACCATCGACTCAGACATGCACTCAGTAAACATTTGGATTATTACTGGAATATTGGTGCAAGTCTCTAAAAGTCAAAGGGGAACATCATTTTCTCCATTAATATGGATTATGTTGGCTTAATCATGTGCACTGTTTATGCTTGAATAATATTTAATGATCGATGTTAATTTGGTTTTGGCTGCAAAATCAATGTTTTACTTCCCTCGCAAATGCACTCAGCATCTCAAACAACCACCAAAGCTCCTGAGAGCTGCACACTACTGTCACTCTTTAGCCGGAACAACATCATTTTTGTATTGTTCAGTTTCACTTCAAACGTGTGAATGGACCACCGTGAGTCACAGTATTCTCACAGCTACATTCACACGAATGCCCCTCAGTGCTCTGGAGTTTCTGGCTGTTTTAACACGCAGAGAGTAAAGTTCATAGCTTCCACTGCGAGCGTCCTTGAATGAACGCCGTTAGCGCTGCCAGCCCCCACACAACTTGTCAATGAAATCACGGCTGACATTTTTAATTAAAAGTCTGACAAAAACTGCAAATATCTGACAGGAGTTGAGCAGAGAAAAGCCGTCTACTCGAGAGTGAAAACTCTGCCAACCCTCATTTTAAAAGTCATAATATTAGTGCTCTTTAACTTAGCAAGCTTAGAGTTGCCTGCTGTATAGGACAAGCAGAGACAAGCCTGTTGTGCGTGGGCCATTTATCATTATGCCCCCGAGGATGAACAATAGCCTCTACAGGTGTTGCTTTAAATAAATCAATAACTAAATATCAAGATATTGATTAAAGTGCTGGAATAGTAAGCCAGCACAGAGGGAGATATGACATTTCCAACAGTTTTCAGGTGAGCACTGAAGAAGAGGAAGACACAGAAAAAGCCCTCTTCATCATATCCCTATTTAACCTTTAACCCCATCAGTGGAAAGATGATTTCCACATCTTTACCTTCAATAGATGAAATTCAATGTGGGCTCCTGTGACACCTCAATCATCACAATACAAACTTAACAAAAGTTCAAAGAAGATTCATTCGTTCTTGTTACCTATTCCCAGGAGGACAACCGACGCCAGCGCCAAAAACGTCAGCATGGTTTCTGGCTTCTACGGAGCTCCCAAAAGACTGATGCTGCAGACCTGACAGGAGTCAGTCGAAGAAGAGTCCCACTCTGGAAGAAGTGTGAGTGGAAGGAGGAGAGAGAAAGAGAGAGAGTGGAGGGGTGCAGGACGCCGGGGCAGAGGGCTTCAAAAGGGGACAACAACAGAAAACCCACTGTCCCCTGGTTTATACCCAACCACACCCCTCGCCCAGGCCCGGCCCGGCCCATTCCTCCTCTCCACACACCCCCCCCCGGGCCATTTCTCTCAATTTTTTTCGCTCATTGAAACAAATGACGCGCATTATCTTTTGAAGTGGAAGAAAAACACAGGCGAGAGCCACCTGCACTGTACAGTATTCTGCGAATTAATTGCGGTAAACAATGGGCATCTTGGGGCGAATTTGAAATCTCCGTGCAGCTATATACACTCTGATGAATGTAATGGGTTAGATTACACCCTCACTGTGATGTGATTGAAATAAGAGGGAAAGCTAATCAACGCTTGGCATGTAGGCGCGAGCGGGGCTGTGTGACAGGGAATCATGACCATCTGCAGTGGCTCTGTATGTGATCACTGCTCATATGTAAATATCACATGGAGGGTGGTGGGAGGCAGTCTCGGCCCGTTTCTGTGTCTTTACAGTGGAGGAGGAGGAGGGGATGATGGGGGATCCTGTAGCGAGGTCAGTCCAGTGCTCTCTCCTACATCCCCATCCCTCACCCCTCTCTCTCTCTCCTCTCCCCTGCACTTTCACGGGGTCTGAGGCCAGCGGCCCAAACAAAGCCCCGACTCTTTGCTCTCTCTTTTCTCCATGTCTTCCCTCTCTCCAGATTCCTGTCGTTTGCTGACGTCTAGCACTCGGAGACAATGGAGAGAGAGGGGGACAGGGGCTGCCTGGTGTTTGCCCGTCTGTCAATGGCGCTTTCTTCCTCTCCGGCCTCTCCCTTTCTTTCTCCCTGCTTCGTTTTCTCCTGCTGCCTAGACAAAGCTGCGCATTCAAAGTGTAGCGCCCACTCCTCAGTTTTCCAGTAACACAGACAGCGAGAGTGTGGGGAGAGACCTGCTATATATAGATGGGTTGATATGAGGACAAGACAAGACGTGAGAGCAACACAGCAGCAGACACAGGGAGAAAATGAGAAAAGCGCCAGCAGTGTAAATGAGCGGATATGCTGGAGTGGAATTTCTGCAAAAAGCCTCATTTCTGAAGGCCTCATTCCATCATTTTGTCACATGTCATAAATATGCATTCATTTAGCCGTTGGCATTGTAATAGTGAATACATGCACAAATTAATGGTCTGTGGTACTCCTCCAGCTCCGGCAAACACACGAGCTGGATTTGCTTACTCTATACAAGAAGTGTAATCCATACAGTATCGGCCACAACTGACTCCCCCTCCTCCCCTTGGAGATGTATATATGATGAGAATGTAAGAAGAGGAGGCACTCGACGAGGATGTCCACTTCATCCACTTAACAGTATTTTATTGAGCCCACTTATCAAGCTTTCCTATGCTAAAAATCAAGGATGTCCTTTGCGAGGGGGCTC
Organism: Pempheris klunzingeri; assembly: GCF_042242105.1. Lineage (NCBI taxonomy): Eukaryota > Metazoa > Chordata > Actinopteri > Acropomatiformes > Pempheridae > Pempheris > Pempheris klunzingeri. The sequence goes on along the minus strand of NC_092026.1, from coordinate 19,780,035 downwards.
TTGGCCGAGACAGCAGAAAAGCATTTAGCGGCAGATCGACTTTTGCTTACATTTGAGACCACGGCATAAGTTCTGCCACTTGTGATAAATCGCAACCACTCATTCATCTTAACACCTCAAATACCTCGCTGACGGATCAGCTGAACAAAATGGACCATCTGCCAACTTGTTGGCGCCATCAACTGTCTAAGCTTTGGCTCAAACGTCTAAATCGCGACATCCTTAACAATTATGGCAGATCCTGCCTTCAGGCCCCTGAGAAACAGGGGGATTCTTTATGAGTCTGGCAGGTGCAGAATGTGGCAAGAGCCCAAACTCGTCAGCACCGAGTGACGGTGGCAGCAGCAGTGGCTGAGCTTGGCAGGCAGGAACTGTATCACATATAGAGCGAAGGGCCCCCATTCCTTCAGCTGGCAGTGGTATAGCACGCTAATGTAGGAGAGGGAGAGCTTATCTGCCGCTAAATTATACAGAGGGGGGAGAACGGGGGAGAGAGGTAACTGTGAGCAACAGAAAAAAACTTGATCTGTAGAGGCATTTTGCTAAATTATACACAAGTCCTCAGCTGCACTTAAGCTATATTGAGGTGGACAAGGCTCCATATCAATTGGTGTTATTAGAGATGACTGAATAAGCAGTACCTCAGGCGTCAGCCACAGTGTGAATGAAACCATCTCAGCTGTCTGTCTGTATAACTCATCAAGCTTGTTTTCATGGCTTGAGACAGTGGCCTCAGTTGCATTTGGTGAGGGCATGTCATTAGACACCCGTAAAAATTTAGAGAGCATATTTTCTTGTGATATTGTAATTTTCTTTGACGTAGAATTATTATGTGGAAAAAACACATACCAAGTGCACATTCAAAAGACCAGGGATAATCACAGTCTGGGAAAGCATCCGAGCTGCTTGTCAACTCTAACCATGTCTAATTTTTCTGCAATGTTGAGTGTGTTTGTCACAGCTCTGAGTGCAGTCTTGATCACAAGGCAGGCTGGCAGATGTGCAGAGGGGGAATGTCTTCTTCAAAATGTGGAGGGCTTCTGTGAATGGAGAGTGTCTTTGAGATGGGACCGCTGGAGGGTTTCTTGCGGGTCAAGACGGGGGAAAAAAAAAACGGACAGACACAGAAGAGATACACTCAACAGAGGCTGGTTCACATGAAGGTCATAAGACTAATGACTCAATGAACCAATGGAGTGCACTGCAGTCTTACCCCCTTAAGCACAAGCCTCTCAGTGTAGGTCAAAGTGAAGTACTGACAAGTGGGGAACAACAACTGTCGCCATCATAAACCAATCATAAAGTTGTCTCCTAAATGACTAGATTGGCTCACAGTTTTGCTGCAGGGGTTGGATAATCAAGCGAAACATTTCCATAACCAAATAAGGCAAATGAGCCATGGCGAGCAATTGGCCAGAAAACTGTCAAAAGTTAAGGCTAGAAGGCAGGATTAAATATAAATACAGCAGTGTTATGCCATCTAGGTTTTTCTAATAAGGCAGAGGTTAAAAGCTAGCTGACTAAAATAAGATCCAGTCAAAAACTGTCACAAAAATATGACTAGAAAGTGTCTGCGCACATTTATTATCTTAATCATTTACAGCAGTAATTCTCAACCAGCGGTACTTGTATCCCAGAGGTACGGCTCTGCAGGTGCTTCAGGGTACATGGAAAAAATGTGGAATAGCTTGAGTAATCTGAAAAAATGTTAATTACAATTTGAGTTAAATCTTCATTATGAGTCATCTGTAACATCACATGTTAAAAAGGAGAGTAAAAGCGAGATAGCGAGCGAGCAGAGAGGTCGGAACCAATTTGTCCAATACTTTGGTTTGTGACAAAATACCTAATCGTGCCAATTAGCAAACATTAGCATGCAACTGTTGCATTTGCCTCAGAGTATTTGCAAGTTCAGACTCTGGTCACTGGCATGGCTGTAGACTCTCTCGTTTGCCTAAACCTAACCAATCCGTACCCTCAGTGGAGTCACATAACACCGTTTTTACAATAGTGAGTTGTACAATGCTGTGTTTGGACGGCACTGGCAGATAGGAGGGCATTTACAAAAGCTCTCTCATTTAACTCGGATGACTTGTTGGCACAGCCGCACACAACTTTTACTGGTTAAACTGAGCTAATGAAGTGCCCTGATTAGTCACACAGGGCACACAATTCTGCACTGTCTCTTATGTCGAGGACCAAACACCCTGCTAGAGTGGAGACTGGAGGACAAGGGAAATAATATAAAGGGCCCAAAAAAGAGGAGGCCTGACATCATCAAATCCGAAAGGTTACTGGCCAACGCTCGGCGCTCCTGTTCAAGAAAAACACTATTGATATTCTGTGGGTTCAGTTGGGGACAATGGCAGGGCCTGTCCCTCCCTCTCTCCCTCATAGCCTGGCATGGCAGAGATGTCACAGAGAGCACCAAACAAATGGATGGAGGGATAGAAAGGGATGGAGGGATGGGGAGGAGGTGGAGGAGAACAAACGCATTGTTCTCGGGGTGGAGAAAGGGGTATTGTGAACAAGACAGATAGCTTATGTGGGAGAATGGGGTGGGGGAAGAGAGAGAGGGGCACAAAAGGACAGAGAAAGGTGAAACCTGGCTTTTTTTTTTTTTATAGATGCCCCCTTTTTCTTCTTTGCAGTGGGAGGTAATCCATAACCCTGCTTTAAGGGACACTTCCTAAAACTTTAAAGAAGAACACAACAGGGATGGTTTTAGCACAGAGGAGCCATCTTTAGCTGGCCTTTCATCTGTCACAACCCCACACATCAGTTCAGGGGCTTTTTTTTTTTTTTCCCCCTCAAATCATGCTCCACACACACCCAAGCCCCCAGCTGCTGCTTAACATGTAGCAAAGGACAGTTCAGGAGAGGAGGTGAGCAGGTAGGTCTGCAACTGCAACCTCCCCTGTGGGACCCGGTCTGAACGGCTGATTTGATGTGAACTAACAGCACAGCTGTTTGAACACGGGCTAGGACCTCAGTGGTGATGGAGGCCGCTGTGCTGCAATGCCCCGCAGGCGTGTGATGTGCGCCAGCTGCCCCCCTCGGTAACCATCAGTGACACATACACGGGCAGTTAACCAGGCACACAGACATTTTCACAGAGAGGTGATAAAAACAACCTCATTCACACATGCACAAAAGAAAACACAAACACAGAAAGTTCTCAGCATGCAGGCGCTTGCTCTCAACACAGCGATTCAAAGACGTTCACGCTTCCTCTCTGCTTACACAATCACACGTATACAAATTAGGCAGAGACAACGCTTGCCGTCATCAACCTTCAGAGTAATTCACAACAAAAGCCGGGATCATACAGCACACACAATATGGAATTGAATTCATTAGATATTTGCATTTTCAATATTTCATGCTCTGCTGCGTGTTTGATTTCCATTAGGGCCTTTTCCATCCCTCACACTCGCTGTTTCAAGCCAACTTCTAAAGCAGCAGTACAGCTGTTAAGCGCCATTTGAAATTCAGATTTCAGTAACACCAGCAAGTCCCTTGTTTCTGTTAAAAAAAAAGAAATAGATGTGATGATGATATTCAAGACAAGTGTCAGATGTATCCAAAGTAGCGAGCAGGAGGGGAGACATATTTAAGGGAGAAACAAAAGCACAATAAAATATTGACATAAAGGATGGTAGTGGATGAACACTGATCCACACTGGACTCTGAAAATAAACAACAGAGGCAGACGAAAAGGGCATTTTCAGGGCAATTTCCATGATTACTCCAACACAATGGTGTCCCTCTCAAACTCGCTTTCAGCAGACACAGGACACAACCCACACACACAAATAATAGAATAGGCCAGCCAGCAGTCATGCAGTATGCCTACTTGCATACCGAGACAGCATAATAAATAGTAATTTCGAAAAGCTCTCCAGTATACGAAATAAAACATGCGAAAACAGTCACAATCGTATGCCACATGCAGCGCAAGTCACCACAGAACAGGCTAAATTTTATGTTGGCAAATAGCCCGCAGACAAGCCAGAGATGTGAGAATGCACACTTGATGCATGCCTCCTTGCAGCCACAAGAATGCCGGCCTACCAACGCAGGTAATTTATTTCCTGCATCTCATTGTGTTGAGCTGAACGCTCTGCTGCTGCACGGGAGCAATGCATTACTGATCACCTGGTGCACCTCCATGTTAGCAGCTGTCAGGCTCCACTTAGGCACAGTGGTGCTTTGAGAGAAACACTTATGGCAGCACGCCAACACGCTCACAACGATACCAACATGCTGTTTAAGATACTCATCACCTTCTTTAATATGTTGGTATGCTAACATTTGCTAAACAAACACACACAAAGTGCAGCCGAGCCTGATGGGAATAATCGTGAGTCAAATTACCTGATGATGGAGCCACATAAAAAGTCAGATCGATCATTATGATTCATCCTCAGGGCACCACGAATGTCTGTGCCACATTTCATGGTTGTTGAGATGGACCGACCAAGCCGACAGTGAGGCGTAAAACTGATAAGCACCTCCGCTAAGATGTTAAAGTTACAGGAATGTATTTGTCGTGAAATGAGCAGTGTCCAGTCGAACAGCTCTGTGTGCTTTTAACGCAGCTCCGTCGCTCCTGTATGACATGTATCTACATGCCTGTGTGTCAATGTCAACTAAATATTTTCTGCACATTCACTCCACTTTGCATTTAATGCGATTCCGAGTTGCTTACAGCTCACACTGCCAGAAGCACAAATGCATCACAAACACGAAGTGGTTCAATCTCAGTAACAAGCACACTCACATGACATCACTATGCAGAAAACCCTCAACAAAATCCTCTCTGCTTCTCCATGTAATAAGTGTATGTCCTTGGCTCTCAGACTGACCGCCCTCCCTCCCCATCCACATCTCTCCAACAGCCTCTGATTGATTCAGGCTGGACAGTTAGTGGATTTCCATCATCTAATGCAAGCTGTGAGTGCTTCTCTATTGTCCTGCTGTTTGAGCAACTGTCAGCTCCCGCGTCTTTTTCTACTTCTAATAACGTTTCAGGCAGCCTGCAATCTCCTTGGCTTGTCCTCTTATTACCACACACGCTGAATGCACTCTTCCGCCGCCTTTTGAGTGCTAAAGCAGAAAATCAGGCCAGCTCAAAGTATTGGTATGCTGCCCATACATCTTATGTTTTGCTGGGCAGTTTTGCGCTGTGAATTTTTGATATGGATCTATTACCAGCTGTAACTGCTGAGTCGATTCTGGTTTTTGGAGCTAGATGTGTACGCAATTTTTGGCTCTGAAAGGGAAATCTGTGTCAGTAAAGCAACAGCTTTGATGAATCAATAAAACAAATTACAGGATGCGTAAAACTTGCAGGGGCCTTTATTTTCATTCAACATTACACAAAGAAAGACGCTATTTACAATTATTTTTGAAATTGCCATTATTTATTATTCTCTACTGATGACTGCAGGCGATCAGTAGTAGTCCTCCGGGTCAGCTTTCTCCCCCTGATTCTGAATCTGCTGCTGCTTCTTGTACAAATCAGCGATCTGCAGATGGCGGGGGAGATGGACAGAGATCGAGAGGACGAGAGATATTGAGAGGGGAAGCGGGAGGGGAGAGGGTTCGCATGAGAGAGCACGCACGAGAGAGAGAGAGGGGAGGGGAGGGGAGGGGAGAGAATGAAGGAGGGAGGGAGAAGATCATGAAGTCAGGTCAGTAACATGAAGAGGAAAAGCTAAAAATAACAGTTTGATTATTCATATCCCGCGCTTTGAAGTCGGTGACTCCCAGCTGCTGACTGGGAGACAGAGGTTGTGTTCACTTGAGCTCATCAGGCTTTGGAGGCGAGGGGGTGGAAGGCGGGACGGTGAATAATGTGCAAACAGCAGGCCCACCCAGAATCAGCAGTATCAGTACCAGTACAGCGGGGTGGCACAGTGAGGAGGAAAACAATGAATCATCACATTATTTCTCCTGCTCGGCATCAAGGTAAAGCTTTGATTATCAGCCTGAAGCTGACTGGGTCCAGCGTGTTCAGCCTCCACATTTTCTTGCTTCCCTCCAACTTGAATGAGGTCAGGTTTCATTTAAATAGTCTGCTGAATGTTGTGATAACGAGCGTGTGCATCCTCGCAGATATAACTGGCAGGAGTATCATTTAAATGCAGCCGATGTTCCAACCTGGCTCCCAGCTGACTCCACAGTTAACAGATGGCTGTTAATTCAAGTCAGTGAAAATCCACATTATAATGATCAGAAGCTAGACTGGTTTAAAAAAGATCCAGGCTTCAGCTGGATGTTTTGAGCCTCATGGAAACCTAAAATCTATGGGAGAACGTCTGCTGTGCTGTTACGTAACAATGGGCGCTGCTTGCGTGATACCTGGCTTGGATTTCGTTGTCAGTCAAGAGTTTGTACATGAAGGGAAACGGCGGATGTTGGCGAGTGCATCTTGAAAGTTTTAGTAGAGAATAAAACATCAAAATGGAGGCCTGTTGTCTGACCAAGTGGCCGACGGGGAAATATTCACAATCCAAAGCTAAACCTTTAGCAGCTTTTTGTCTGGCTGCTGGTGGCTGTGTCACTCATGGATTGATGGACTTGATTTTTATTCTGGATCACTGACAGACTTTAAAAGCATCCCCAGATATTTAGTCAGTCCAGAGGACAGCGCAGGGGAGCATGATTCAGCACTAGACTCTGATTTTGGATAGTGATCTCCGTTATGGTACAAACAAAGCAATCTGAATAAACCGCCAAGCAGCAGTGAGCCAAGGTACACAGTCAGTTGACAGTACACATGCGGTACTTTGCGTCTCCAAAATGTGACAATTATTTCTCAGTATTAAAGATTGAGAACATGAGACTCAAGCTGAATTGTACACCAAACATCCCCTAGTTACAGCTTCTCAATTCTGAGAATATGCTGCCTTTTTGTTACAGTATAGTGAATATCTTTTGTTTTTGACTGTTGGTTTGAGAAAAACAAATGAGGATGTCACCTTTGAGAAAAGGATGTTGTGATCAACTTTTTTTTCTTCTAATTTTCTGACATGTTACATACAAATAATTGGCAGATTAACTGATTATGAAAAGTTATTACATCAGATTAAGGGACAACAAATATTTGGCCATAATCAGATCATCACAATGGTTACCGAACTGTAAATTCAACAAGAAGGATGTAAACTTGAGTGTTGGACAAGTTTTAACTTCTCAACTTTCGAGAACACATTTCAGTTTTGTTAGGACACAATTCTTTCCTCACCTCCTAATAAAAAAATAAAGTGGGTCAGGATCCCATTAATAAGAGACCGAACCCACAACATACAATGTGCAGGGCTGCAAATTAAGATTACCCTTGTGTTTTAAAGCAATTATTTTTCATGACTGACCATTTCATCTCTGAAATATCAAAGGATTGTTAAAAATGTCCATCATAACTTCACAGAATTCAAGGTGAAGCCACAGAAAAGTTAAAAATCCAGTGATAACGATAATGACTTTTCTATGACAGACGAGCTGGAACCAGCAAATTTCTATTTTTCCTCATTAATCAAAACTGTTGTTCATTATCCTTAGAGCTGAAAAGAGTTTTATCAAGTAGTGCAAATATTTTAATAATCTTTGATAGCAAAAAAAAAAGCCAAACATTTTCTGGTTTCAGCTTTGCCAACGTGGCTTTTGGACCGTCAGTATGACAAAATGAGCATTTTGAAGAAGTTAGCTTGTGGTAAGAAATTATGATCAACATTTTTCAGTCTTCTGATGTTTACAGACCAAATGATTTATCGATTAAGTGTGAAAATAATCCAACTATAATAATAATAAAAAAGGAGAAGAATTCTTTTTGTTCCGTCGCTGCACGAAGAGTTTTGTTGCCGTTTTGTTAGTTTGTCCAAGGTGTTCCATATCATATATAATAGCATGTGTGCATTGACTTGGCTTGGCTGAATCATAAATAAATTATGTGCTGCTGGGTCAGTGGGCAGGTCAGACAGAAGCAAGTAAACATTATTTTAGAATATATAAAAACTAAAAATACAGTAAATCATTGAGTCTCTGTTTCTTATCTCTTCTTTATATACTCTGTGTGTGAATGGACGCCACATTCGGCACAGGGACGATAAGTTTTGCCAAAGTTTTTATATTGAATACAATCACAGGTTGGTGGGTTTGTTGTTGGAGAGCTGCGTATGCGTGTCCTCAGGTGATAGTACAGCTGACCTGTACATCTCTACTGTACAATAAAATTCACTGTTTGGAGTTCAATGGTGGAGACTGGGTAATATATTACCAGGCAGCAGACGTGCTGTTTTACAGCTTTGTACACTGTGCAGGCTACTACATAAACCAATGCCAGCGTAAAAAATAAATAAATAAAAAAAAAAGATTGCCCTTGCAATGCTTCACCCTTGAGATTTTACAGGACAGCTCTTGTGAGGTGACCATGATGCTGATGATGCACCATCTCTAGATGGCACTTCAACTAACTTGGCCAAACATATGATTGCATTTTTACTGCTTTACAGTCGTTATTATACTGTGCAAGGCCGACCCGTTTTGACCTCCTGGGTCTACGCACTCGCTCTACAGAAATCGTATTTGATGTTTAAACCATGCATCTGGCATTATTCTGTGCTTCCTTGCACTGCTGATTTCACACCTGTTTTTGAACATTTTTATTTTTTTAAATGCACCAAACAAGCTTTTCCCAGCGCACATGACCTGACGCACCTGAGCTCCGGTTGTGGCGTCCTCTGGCTTTTTGTCGTCTCTGATCCGAAGGAAGCGGGGAAACCTCAGAGAAATGCCCTTTTCCGGATCCACCTGAGGACAGACAGGTAGACAGAATCCCAGTCAGTCTGCGGCCATTAATGAGTGTAAACATTTGTCCTTTGTTACCTGGACTGTATTGAAACGGGTAGATGGATTTTCAAGCTAGTGAGTCCACAGTAGTTCAAGGTTTAAACATCAAAGATTGAATGATTTAAAAAGCCTTTCAGTTCGAGGGCAGAAACTGTGCTTTTGTCCTACTTCAATTTATCTGCCACTGAAATTCTCTGATTACTTACAAATATGGATGCATTGCACATTTTTGTTTTCAGAACAGCCAAGGCTGTCTGAGAATAAAAATACTGGATGTGAATAATTGCATTTTAGATTTCTATGGAATTCTCTGTATGTGGACATTAGGTTTGCAGAGAAACAAGTCAGTCACTCAGTTATTAACTGCATTTCGTTAAAATTCTGATGTCAAATGTAAGAGCCCACTACAGTAACAATCAAACTCATCAGCGCAAGTTATGAGGATTCAGGTGAGACTGACAGCAACTGTTGGCTTATGGCATCCTCATTACCGCAGAATTACATAAGCGAAAATCAACAGTGTGCAACAACAAACATTCAGTCAAATTAACCATGACACTAAAACTTCATAGTAGTCAAGGATCAACACAAATATGTGAACAGTGAAGCCAATGGATAAGATAAGCACAGTTTACAGTCTCTTTTCCCATTAAGGAAAATGGGATACAACCAAACTATGATGGGCACATGTTGATTAAATCACCATCAGGGCGCTGAGATGTTCTGACACACGATGAAAGTGCAGCCAGGGAGAGACGAAGTGAGCCAGTGAGGAAGAAAAAGCACGACTTTAAAAATTATATAGACAGAAGACGACCTATTATTTCTGCCACCGCTTGCGGCAGAGAAACTTAATACTCCAATTAAAGTGTTCGACAAATATCAAGTCTTGAGTTACTGTCAATCTTTACATCAATGCTAAAACTAGGGGATGCAAATGAAGACAACTACACATCAGCATGTCAGGTCATTGATTAATGCCACGCTGTACCAAAAAGAGGCTGTGACCAAATTATGTGCTGGTGTGACCATTTCGGAAAGTAAGTGGAAAAATGAGTCTGGAGGCCTGATATGTTGACTGACAGTGACGACTGACATTATTAACAAACGGTGATTAACAGTTTGTATTTTTTGGTTTAAACTTGGAGAAACTGAGGGAAATAACTGAGACAATCCGCGTTACTTTCAGTACAGACATTTTCCATAAAACCTCCTCCTTTTCTTTCAGCCTTAAACCACAGTTTCCACTATTCCAACTATTGAAGGAAAAAGCCATGGTTACATGATGTTTAAAGTAATCTGATAAATTACCTGTAAAAACTATCAAAGTGCTTGGTTGTATGCACAGAAAAAGTCTCATTTGTTTACAACTCATCCAGCTATCTCAAATAGAAAATAAAAATAAATAAAAATGTAAGGTTTATTGACAATGACAATGCAACACCTTGTACCTTTAAACTCAGATTTTTGGTCTTTCTCCCTAAGAATGTTTTAAGATAGACAGAAGTTGTGTATCTCTGAGCTGTTTTACTTCTGTCATGGTTAAACTAAGAGTTGATTACTGTTAATGTTATGTCAAAAAATTTATGTGCACAGTGGGATTGTGGGAGTCGCACATGCAGCCAAACGACTGCTAATAAACAAGTATCTGTTCCAATAAATCCAGCACCTTTTACGACATTTTTAATACCTCAATTAAGTGGCGCTAATTGTGACTTTTCATTGCAGGCAACAGACCATAACAGGCAGAATTTATCAGAGTAAACACATGAGGGTGGGGGGGTTAAAATGCTAAACTGACCATTCCCATGGCGGCCTTGTAGACTGGCGACAGAGACAGGTCGGCGCACTTCACCTCCCAAACCTGCACGGCGTCCAGCCACACGTCAGGCTCTGCTGACTGGTCGATGCGGTAGTAGGCACGGGGCTTGGGCAGAATGTGCTCCTAGAGGACACAAAATAGATAACGACCGTTTTCACAATGAATTATTAAATGCTTGCGTAAAATACCAAAAAATGTGCTGGGGAAAAAAAAAGTGCCCGTCAAGTTCCCTAGAGTCTAAAGTAATGTGAAAAGCTCAAACATATTCAATTTATGATGCTATAATCCAGGGAAAAGCAGTAAATCCTCACATTTTGAAATATAAACTCATAGTATATACAGCACAGTGGATGCATACAGACAAGCACAGTCTTAAAAACAGGTCAATGCATTCACAGAGAACCTGATAAAGAGACAGTGACAGAGTGGCTTCGGTAGCCCTACTGAATCCTGCCGCTGCTTCACAATCACGTCCCAAGAGACAGCGCAGAGTTTCAACACTCTCATATTTAAATCATACCTACTTGCCTGAGGGGCAACATGAGAGGGTGATTTCCAAACCATATTATCATACACCTACATGAAAGATTTCAATCACAAACTCCGTGATATACATCGTTTTTGTTACCCCATTTTCACCACTTTAAGATTAAAAAAAATGAATGCATATGTATAAAAATAAAAAAAAACCTCGAGCTGAGCTCTGGCCTCCATGAAACTGTTCCTGTTCTGTAAACTGAGATAACTGTCAACTTCTAAAATATTTAATAGTGCATTTTTAACTTTGACACGAGCAATCATTCTGTCAGCGTGGGTGTCACACTTTGGCAAAATGATACCCATCTTGTTTTGATGTTAAACAACCATTTCAGCGAATGTGTCTCTGAAACAGTGTAATGTTAACGAGGCTGCCGCAGTGTCCACAGAACTGGGTCATAGTTAAGTGATGCTGGGAAAAGAAGGCTCCAGCTGTAGTGGTGCTGGTTTTCTTGCACACATTATTTATACTGTAGGCATTCAAGTGACACTCTTACACTGAGTGAATTACAATGAGTGAGCCGGTAGGCGTGTAGAGTCTTATAAAACGCTGCTGCTGATAGACACAAGTTGGCAATACACCTATATACCATATCTGACAGGTCAGGCGTCAGCTAGACGTGCCTGATCCACATTACATTTAGCCTCTTAGGCTTTATGGAGATAAAAAAAAAAATTATGAATCTCCTTTATAATGTGTGGGAGCCATTTCACTTACATGCAAATATTTGTGGCATTTACACAAAGCACTGGATGAAACATCCATTTTGAGGGCATGTGTAAGGAGACTTATTTGAAGGAGGGTAAATATATTTATGTACAGAATAATACATAATGGTGAGGTAAAGAAGTTTGGCAACTCGTTTAGTAGGAAAAACTGGAGATTTATGGAACTTCAAAAGCAGATTCCTCAGCAGCAGCATCTCTTTGGCCGCTTTAGTAGAAAAGTCTTGCCATATACTTTCCTATAAAAGCCTCTGGCCATTCGCTCAAAAGGTATAATCTCCCATGTTCCCGGTAGACTTCAAAATGTGAGACATCTGTGTCACTGACAGCAGCTCAGTAGCACTCAAAAAGGACACAATTAGTGAATGAAACCTGTATTTGTTAGAGAAAAAACTCAAATTCGGTATTGCTCGTACTCCACAGCACCACTTCCATCAGTACAACCAGTCCTGACTTACTCACCACTGCTGCTCTATCAGGGGAACCGTTTGAGAGTTTTTTCATGGTTTTGGGCATCATTTCTATCGGTGATAATCACATTGCGCACAAGTTTATATCTGCAATTTGGGAAAACGGCAACATCAATTAAAAAGACGTCCATCAGGGCAACAGAAAAGAGCAGAGAGGCTTCGGGAAAACAAGGCTGAGCCATAAAGTTATGACCTGAACTGTCTGTTGTGTAAACACCCATCACACAATAACAATCTTCCTGTGCAATGAGGAACTATTGTGGACATTTTGGGCCGTCTCTCCTTTGGTTTAACCTCCAAATAAAGTGATTTTTGCTTATGGTTCATGCTGTGGGACTTTCAGATGTGGCAACATTGCTACAACAGTCATGTATTTGATGAGCACAATGTTTTCATAACCAATAGAAGTTACCACAAACGGGATTTTATTAATCATTGGGTCTACAAAATGTAAGAAAATAAAAAAGTTTTGTTCGATCAAACTAAAAAATAATCCAATGAGGTTCAGATTACTGTCATAGAAGACCTGCAAATATTTACACCTGAGAGTATATAGAATATTTTTTTAAAATATTAAAATCTGATTTTAAATAATTAATAAATGTATTAAAATAGTTGCAGCTAATTGTTCAATTGTTCCAGCTCTAGTGCAGTTCCAGCCTCATGCTACCTCTCACACTGAACAGTTCCACACAGTGAGCTACGGTATGTTAACCGTGGAGTGAACAAAAGGAGCACTGGGTTAAGATCCGAGCTAGACAAAACCTGAGTTCAAGTACAAGAATAAACACCAGAAAAAGAAAAGAAAAGAGAAAAGGATCAGTCGGTCTCTCGTTACAGCACAGCACCTCTCCACCCGGAGGAGTGTGACCACAGCCAATCATCTCCGTGTCTGGAATCCCATCGGCCTGCAGCACTGCAACCAAAGCAACACGGCCACACCAGCGGCTCGCCTTAATTCACCATCCATCACTTTCAGATGGAGGGCTTCATTACAAAGCACTACAGTACAGGCCGTATTGGTCTGGGTAAGAAAAAAAAGGTTACACCGCCTTCTCAATCACTGTTTCACTGTGAGTCTGCACTGTGCAGCAGTTTGTACCACTCAGTCTAAACCCTTAACCTTTTAGAATATTACTTTAAGGTTATTTAATGTCAAAAAACAACAGCGTGTGCCAGGTTTGTACAGTAAATGAACTCACAATAATTCACTTTCATGAACAGATGACTGCATTCTAAAAAGCTGCCTGCTTTAATTTGTGTAAAAGCAGGTCTAAATTTAGCTGATAAAGTCAACGGAGTACTCAAATGAATTGTGGCTCTAACAATAGCTATCGTTTTCCGAGAGCAGTTGTCAATTTCTTCAAATGCTGCTGCTCTGCTGCTCTGGAACGAACCTCTTCAAATGTAAATTGAAAAAGCAATTAATTACCCGACGTCAGCGCGGTTACTCCAAACGCAGATTTTTTATTGGTGGAATGGATGTCGCTTCTGTCTGTACAACACTTTCCAAGAAGGAAGGAAATTAATTTAGTTTTAGAGCCAAATGATTGATAATTTTGTCATTTCTTTTACATGATATACAGCAGGTTCAGGACAGTATGAAGACTATGACCAACCTGAAGAAAAAATACCTGAGCTTATTTACTGTATATGACTTCTCTCATTTGGCAACATTAAGGTACAAGGAGGCATCGCTTCCAAACTGACTCCAGTATTTGAGTTGAATTTTAGGAGTATATTTGCACACTGGCTACCTCATTTTGATATGATAATCTGCATTTATGTCTGAAAAGATGGAAGGTCATAAATAAGGAAATAACTCAGCCACACTCATTCTGGTTCTTTTGACCTCAAAAATGACTGACTGTGTTAAAAACTGAAGGTCCTGTAGCTGCAGAATGTTAAAAGCCCGTGTTATGATTTTAAAAAATGAAGGCATCAATGAGGGGAAACAAGCATTGAGGGTTTTTTTTGTTTTGTTTTTTTAAAAACAGAGCTAGTGAGTGCAACAGTCACACCGTGGCGCTTTACCTTTAAGAACTTGTAATGCTGCTCCAGATCTTCATCCTTGAAGCCTGTCCCGATCTGGAAGAGACGAAAGGAGATAAGACACACACACACACACACTCAGATATTCACATACACATATTCCCTCATGGTGAGACAGCAGACATTTGGCAGCGAGCTGCAGAACACAGAACAGCAAGCAAATCCGCCCCTACACTATGAGCACCGTGTCTGCATGCTTTGCCTGAGGCGTCGTGTCACCTCTCAAAAGACCCGAACCCGCTGAGATGCGAGGATCACCTAACGGGCTGACATGCACAGAAAGGGAGAGAAAAAAGGCTGGTATATCATGCAAATATAGCATTTTCCAGTTCATAGACCAAAGCTAAAAAGGTGTATTCTGCAGGTGTCCACCAGAAGCTTTGTGCGTCTATGGCTGCAGCCACCAAAAGAAGGTTTAGCCGTGCTTTATTCAACTGTGGCACCTTTATACATTCAGTTTTATCTTTCTGGCCAGGCCAAGTCCTGTACCAAGCCAGCTGCTTGGTGTATCTGCTGTGAAAAGGGTGTTTCATATTAGTTTCTGATGCGAAACAACCCTGTAGGTGCCTTTTCTTTGTGAATTCAGAAGAATTACAAAGATCATTTGTTCTGCTGAATGACATAACCAGACCCCCTCCAGCAGCCTAATGTGATCAATACAGGTTTCTTGTCATCCAGGGCTTATGTTTCTGTTGTATTTTAATGGGCGTCACTTTGTTTCGAGCATCTGATTCTCAAGTTTGATTTTTTTGTATTGTGCTTCTTGATTTATCTTCTTTGAAACAAACACTCGCACAACCCTATTGCTCCGAGTCATTTCTGCTTTGCATAATAACTCAAGTGGGATTTAATCTAATGTCTCAGTGTCTCCCACTGCCAATGTGTTTAATATAACAGTGTGTCATACCAATAATGACCAAATGTCCAATGAATGAGCCATTTGGGAGTCCATGTTATTTTTTTCTCACTGGGAAACCAAACAATTAAAATTTAAGTAATATTGAGGGTCCAAATAACAAGTTGGTGGCTTCACTGTAACGTAAAAATGTCATTGCTGTTTCATTAGTGTTCCTCTTATTCTGAGCGAGGGAGGTCTATGTGAGCGGTGTCGGAGTGGACTTCACAGCACCAGTTTTGACAGCAGTGCTGCTCCTGAATCGCTCAAGGACATTTTAGCAGAACATATAAGTTGAGAGTACATTTGGGAAATGGAAATGTGGGTTAAATTCTGCTTTCAGCTACAGTAGAGCCTCTAAAACTGAGGGTTCCTGAAGTTTACCATGTCAAGGACAACAAGATTATTTTCAATGGATTTCTGCCTCTTTGTTTTATGGCCAACATTGAAGAGTGAAAGTCAAAGAGACGTGAAAGAGAAACGCATAGGAGCTGCCGACGCTGCAGTCGCATGATACACACCCTGAAGCGCCAGACTGACGAGACACCTTTCATTAAAAAAAAAAAAGGACAAATTTTATACTATTCATATAAAGCCTTGTTAGATGGATACAATATTGTTTCAATTACTAAAACCGATAGTTCCCTAAAACTGGAGTTGTTTTTGAATGATGTCCATCGCTCAGATATTTTATGGGATAAAGACAAACCAAAGTATTACCAGCACAGTACTATAAGTATAAGTAAAAGTACTAAGTATGGCAAAATTACCATTATTGGAATATTATTACTTATTCATCAACATGCAGCATTTTAGCAGCATTTTAATTTTGTTGAGGGAGAGCCAATCATGAACTTTTTATATTGTTGGATGGTTTGATCTATAACAATGCATAGTTTATAAACAATGCATAGTTTAAAGTTTGCAGAAAGTTTCAATTATTTCTAAAGTATTTACTGACAATAGCTGTCAGATAAATGTAGTGTAGTAAAAGTGGAATATTTCTCTAAAATATCATGGAGTAGAAATATAATGTGTTATAAACTGGAAAAAAATACCTGAAAGAAAATTTCAAGTTAAAACAACTGATACTGCCTGCAATATCCACAGCGTGGCAGGTTTCACAACCAGCAATATGAAAGTAGCATAAGAGATCCTACAAAAACATTCAGCCATTATGAAATAAACTGATTTTGGCTCGTTTTTGAAGACTGCAGGCTTCTGTGTACTTTTTGAATATTACTGAAGTTGCTGCATGGGGGAGGAGATGCTCCCACAGAACTTTGAGAAAGCACAAGGTGTATCTGCCAAGTTATCCACACAGAGCTGAGATCAGACAGGACTGCCAGCAAGGACACCTCTAAATTGGATTTTTGAGACTCCATCCATTTATGTGGCCAGGATCGAGTGGAAAGTGTGAATGATGGAGTTAATAAATAAGTGATTTGATTCTCAGTTTGCATTTGTTTAGAAAGTTTTAAAAATAAAATAAAAAAAAAACTCTTACTTTGAAGAAAATGTAAAGAATTGAAGGACCCCCAATCACTGGAGGTAGCAGCTATCCAAGCAAAGGAAGATTCATTTGAAAATCAATAACTAAATAAAAATAAAAGGCAGAAGCTCTTCATCTGACATCTTAAACATTTCACACAGCGAGTGGTGTTTTCTGTTGTGTATTTCAAACACAACATCCATTTTCACCTCACTTATCCAGGGTCGTCATCTGAAGTGTGAAGCCAATGAGATTTTATCAAATAGAAAGAAATACTGAGGAGAAGGAAAGCCTACAGTACTAGCACTGCCTGGAAAAGTAACACGGTAATCTAACAGGCGCTTTAACCTGCATCCTATCAGAGCTCCAAGGTGTGATTGAGTGTAAATATGTGAAAGTGTGTGTACTCACTGCTCACTAAATCCCTTTTCCATGCATAAAGACATAAAAGTTGCAGAAGGGGGAAAAAAAAAAATGGAGATGGAAGGTTTTCGCAGGACAGAGAAGAGACAGAATTTATGCTCTGTGGCAAAGTCATACTCTAGCTCGTTCATGCTCATCAGCTCAAACACACACACACACACACACACACACACACACACACACACACACACACACAGACGTACACACATCTACACACAATACAAGTGGTCACGCATGCTCCAATACATGCTTACCACTTATCCTAAGTTGCACCCAGTCACGCCTCCACACACACTTATAGACACAAAGATTTTCCTCCGGCTCAGATTTGAGGGGAAAAGTGACAGTTCAAAAGCACAGACACAAACACAGAGTTGCTCTACACATACACAGGAAATACAACACACACATCTTAGGATACACTCAACAAAAACATAAAAACACTCAGCTGAAGAAGGACTACACACACACACACACACTATAAAACAGATATGAACAGCGTCTTAACACTCAACAACTTAAAACAAAGATCTGAAATGTGTACTGCTTTCCTCCCAAATGTTACATGTATATATAAATGAACTGCCAGAGGGCAAAATTAAATTACGCAGATTAACACTCTGAACTTCAGGATTCAACTGCTGTCTGAAAATATTGATATACATGTCAAGGCCAGAAATAGAAAATCACTTTATCTGCATATGCGTAACCGGGTGCTTCGGCCCGGCCGAACTCCACAACTGCACCGCCGTTTAAAACATCTGTATGTGAACTATGCCCCTTCTGTCGGGAAGAAAATGAAGTGATCAACAACATGTCGGTGAGTGTGAGCCTCAATAAGCTTTTGTTTGATGCCAATAATGCAGCCACATAGAAGCAAACCTTTGTCCAAAAGCTACAGTAGAAGTAAAAACCTTCCAATGAAAAATGCTGACGGTAAAAACGTTTCTTCTATCTAAACGGTGCTGTGGAGAATTTAAGTAGCAGATTTCTGACACAACCTCAGCTACCTCCAAAGTACATGTAAAAGTGATGTAAAGGTGAAAAAGTCTGAAGACTCAAAAAGCTCCATCAACACTTTATATAACAACCCCATTGTGAGACCAACATGTTTGACTTTTGCCTTCATCAGGGACGATTTGTTGCACTAAGACTATAATGATTCTTTCACACACATTCACACACTGAAGCTTTTGTGTAATAAGATGACTAAAGAAAGTTTCTTTTGTTACAGTGTAAAGGTTTCAAAATGTGTCAAAATTTTGTTGACGATATGATCAGTGGGACAAACCATGAGTCGTTATAATGAACCGTATGTTGGATGTTGGCACTACACAGACACACACCTTGCAGACGGACTGGAACTCCTCGTTCTCCTCGTCATAGCAGGCCAGCAGAAAGCCCCCATAGGTGCCCGTCCTCTTGCCTTTTCCCAGGTAGGCGCCAATTACACACAGGTCCACTGTGTCGCCCACCCCATCCAAGTAGTCCTTCTTCAGCTGAGGGGGGGGGGGACAACAGTCAGTTATATGTATAATGTACATTTCATGATAAGGATGCAACAATATATCACAAAAAGTAAATGTGATAATATGAAGTATTGGAGCTGAGTAATGCATCTCAATAATTTTGACTCCAGAAAGGTACTAATCAACTTTGCATTAATTAAATGCCAGAGGACATAATTACATGCCATTTATTAACAATGTGAACTGTCAGAGGTCTAAACTTCTGCATGAAAATGTGAACAAGCCAACAGCCTGAAGTGTTCTTTCCTTCTAAATCTAAAATCAGTTTGTGAAAGAAATGTTTAAACTGATGATTGTTACCGACTAAGGCGCAACTCTGAACTATCAAATTCAGAAATTTGCTTTTTATCTGTACTAAGGACTCTTTTTTACACTCTAGATTTGTTGTGTGTTGATCAAACTTCCCCGCTCATTTAAGATACTATTATTTGTAAATTAAGATATTCAAACAATCAGAGTTGCATAAATATGTGTTTGTGTGATAAGAGTTTGTCACACACACCTTCAACCAGTTGTGAGAGCGCTTGGCAATTTCATATGTGGCGTCCTTCTCCAGAGTCTTCACCATGAGGCCCTCGCAGGAGTCTACGCACACACATACGTACGTACACACACACACACACACACACACATTAATACAGCAAAACACGACCCTGGTTGTGCAGAGAGGAAATGAACAGATTATCTTTCAGATACATGGCAGGTCTTCGTCTCCTTCCGAGACATTCAGAAACACACACACAAAGATGTTCAGGACAGAAGCAAATAGTACAATACTGACATATAGCTTGTATATAGTATACATATAATACATATTACACACAGAGTCAGACAGACACACACATACAACAGAACTCAATTACACAATTCACAGTTTCTGTCTCAAACACAAAAGGAGCAGGCAGGGAAACCAGTACACAACTACTACACACACAATTTACACATGAAGGCAGAAGGCAAGGGCGCAAATGAAACGAAACTCGCATGCAACACACCCACATATAAAAAGGGTCCAATAGCACAGGGACAGTAGGAAGGAAACTAGTACGTAGTTAGCACACACACACAAAAAGTTCAAGACAAAGCAAGTAAGACAGTTTGTCTCGCGCACGCACGCACACACACCTCGGACAGACTGCTCCAGGAACTCAGCGATGCTGTCGGTGTCATTGGAGTCGATGGATCGGGCGAACACAAACTCTCCCTCCACCTCTGAGAAGCTTTCTTTCAGCAGAGCCCGACGCCGACACAACGGCTGTCGCACCAAGGACTAAACACACACACACACACGTCATTACAAATGGCAAAACTGTGTATCATTACAACCATTTCCTCTTCATAGCTTGGAGCTTTGCAATGACAAGGATGAAATGCCATCTCTACTAGCAACCCACACAAACACAAACACAAACACACAGTCGAAGAGTCTACTCACAGATACACAGTCACGACAGTTTTGGACACACATGCAAACACCCACGCACACATACATACACTCCGTCTCAAACCAGCAGCGCACACTCAGTCTTGCACACAATCATTATGAGCAGGTTTCCAACCACCTACTGTAGTTTTCATAGCATTAAAAAAAAAAAAGGAATGAATCCCCTCTAAATATGTCAACACATTTCAGAGGTGGAAATCATTTACATATCCATAAAAGGGAGCGACAAAGAGTTGACAGATGCAGGCTTTTCCAGTTAATGGTGATGTGCAGGGCCTGTTTCCTCTTACTCTTTGTCTTTCTTAATGTGTAACAATACAGACCCCATTCAATGAGAGAAGAAGAAAATCTTAACAACGTTTTGATTCTAATAACACATTAACCATCTTCATTGCTGGAAAGTGGCTGAAGGGGCACATCCTTGTTAGTGCAGAAGAAGCACGGGCTGTAGTCCTGTTTCCCCAGAGCAAAAAAAAAATCTGAGAGGAGCTGCAGTGTTGGGTGATAATTCTGTCCGTCATTATAAGCAACCACTTTCACCTTACACAGTCATTTGATCCATTGTTGATCAAAATACAGTGTGTTGCCATTAATGCTCAAGCTGTGTCTACCTTAGCAGCCTAAAACTGCAAACTTTTGATATACTTAGTCTAAAAATATTGTAATCAGCCTTAAAAAAAAAAAAGCATGTATGATATGTGTTGAACTGTAGAGTGTTACCTCCTCCAGTGGCCATTAAACCTGCAAAAATTCCCAAAAATAGCACAAAGGACATGACCTTTTCTTTCTCTTCTGAGTGGCAGCTATAGTCCTGCTAGCAGCCTTAATGATTGGGTGTCAGTGTGAGGGGCTCTGTGGGGGGCGGGGGGTCAAAAGCCCTCAAAAGGCCAATAAGTTAGCAGTGACAAGGACTACAGTGCACAAGGGAATTGGACAGTCATAATTTGTAGAAAAGAGAGAATCAATTTCAAATAAATGAATTAAAAAAGTGCAACAGTCAAAAAAAAAAAAAAGACAAAGTATGTGCGTACTGAGACAAATTAATTCGTAACATTTACATAAATGCCATAGTAGGTGGGAAGCAGCAATAAAATGGCACAACTTAGGAGTCACTGGTGCTCTTTTAATTCTGTAATTTTGTTTACGTCCACTTGGGAAAACTCATAAAGCATTGGTAAATGGAAACATCCTCTGATTTGCATTTTCTTTGGCTGACTTTTAGGAAATTAGCTTAAAATTTGTGTATTATTTGGATGGAATCATACACACTCAATCTCACACACACACACAGACACACACAGACAATCTCAAAAAGGCACTAATTCTATCTCTCTTATACACACAGCCTCAGAGACAGTCTCAGACAGACACACTCCGCTGGAATTACAATGAGCATTACAATCATTATCTAGTTACGGCCTCCAGTAGAACCATCATTGGCATTCAGGGACGTTGTTGGCATCTCAGCGGGCTGACGAGCACGCGGCCGCGCTCGCAAACAATAAAAGCACGCACACACACACACAAACCTCGATTTTAAATGACAACAGGAGTGTTGAAAAAGATCTCTGAGTAACATTTTCCTCATCAGCACCAGGCCTTACCTCGCCGTTGAGATAGAGGAGGTCGAAGGCGTACACACACACTTGGACTTTGATCTCCGAGGCATCCACGTCCTGCAGCGAGGCATCAACACACATGTACCCAAATACATTTTAATAGTTTCCCTTGACAAAAATATGCAAATAACAGCATCTTATTCACAAATCGCTACACCCAACCTTGGGACTTCTTGCAAAAGAGCTCTTTGATTTCTCACTCGTTCATCTTGAAAGGTAACCAACCCACCTTCCCCCATCTCCCCGTATCTTTTAACAGCATCGCACCTTATTGTGTCTTCATCCCTGTCTTCCCTGCTCCTCCACTCATGTCTTGCACCTCCTCTGCTTCTTCATCTCCTTCTCTCACCTCTTTTGCTCCTCATCCCCTTTATTCCAGTCTTGTTTACACCCCTCAGCCACTAGACTCTCCACTCTGTGTTATAACAGTGTTTCCACCGTGGATCTGGTGTAAAACGCCATGACTTTTCCATAACCGTACCAGAGTGATATTAAATTCCACAGTTGTGTTGCACCAAATACTCATGAATGTCAGGAACGTCCCTTCAAGCTGCTAGATAGTTTCAAACTAGTGAATATCTACAGCAGGTGGTTCCAATGACACTTACTGCACTGTACAGGTACTGTATCAAGTTTTTCCTCACGAAGAGTACTATGAAGCAGAGTTTTTCCAAGAGGGTGATAATATACCATGACCTGTGATACCCAATCCTGACAATGGTTTGCACTGTTCCACTGATCTACGGCTGGTGCCAACATGCCAAGAAACTCAGCACTTCACCAACACAGGCAGTGGAAAGTGGGGAAGTAAATATGGATGGAAATGATGATGAAATTTTTTTTGCTAATGCTTCATTCGAAAGGAAAACAACAGGTATTTAAGGCCTCAGGGAAATACAAAATGAGTTTTGGTGAACAACATTGAATGTAGACAAACTTTGTTTACAAGAAAAGTCCACAGGGTACCTTCAAAATATGTCTTAGTGGGTAAAACTTCAGTAATTTGTAAATCAGTAGCCAGGAAACATTTACAGAGCTGTCGAATCAAAAGCAGTCAAACTATGCAAACAGGAAGTCCCTGCAGCATAACCAGCTGGATTGTAACTGGAGATGGAGTGTGATAGCATTTTATTAAATTCAAATCTAGTACTGAATCCACTCATCGAATCATAATCCTGTTGAATCACATATCAAACTTATAAGGTTATTACCTCTCAACATTTGTAACAGTAACTTAAGACTAAAATAACTACAACTCAAGAACAAAGGTGAGCAGGCTTTTGCAGGCTAAGCCCCTCAGCTCTGAGAAGTTACTAAAGAGATGTCTCTGATTCTGCAGCCCAAACTTCTCAAGGCTTTTATTCATTCTAGCACAGCATTTTATTTCCAGCATGTCTTTTTGGTTTTATCATTAGTGTTGTTTGGATGTTTCATACCTTAACTTTAGGGGTTTTATTCTTTTTTTTTTTTTGCATTATTTTAATTGTCTGATTGTGTTCACCTCACTCCTGACATGTTTTAAACCTAATTCAACCATCTAAAGCACTCTGTAGCTTTGTGCTGTATACATAAAGTCTGTTAAAATATTAGCAGTAGTAGTATTATTCACACAGGTGCATTAAAATGAATGGGACATATCAGATTATGCTAACCTAATGTTAGCTGATGCTATTTGGTCATTTAGCCAAATGTTATTGGCATAATATTTCAGTGATTTAAGTTACTGCGCGTTACTATTAAGTAAAAATACCAATATTATATTTCTTCAAAGATCTTCAGTCTAAATGGTTCACATACCAGCAAGCTAATGTTAGCTTTGCAAATTGTTTCCATAATATTTAATCCCGGCAGTTACTGGGTGTAAATATTTAACAACAACTACACTTTACATGAGAAATAGCTTCTGTGGAGCAACAACTTTTAAATTTACCATAGCCAAATCTCCACTTTGTAAACACTTTCGTTATAATTGAATTTAAACATAAAAAGAGCGGCTTTTAAATGTTCCTTAACAGAAAACACCAAATGTCTATGACCAGCAGTAAAGGAATGTGATCGGGAATACAAAATGAAATGCCTCTGCAGTCTTCAAACCTGAAAGATTTCTCTCCTGATTTATCCCTCTTCTCCTTCATTCTCCTTTTCACTCCTTCATTACTTTCCCCTCCGCCCATTAATGATGTTTAATTAGTCTGTATCTGGTTTCATCTCCTCATCAGAAATATTTCATTTCAGCAAGAACCCTCATGGTAATAAAACAGAGGAGATGTTGTTACAAAATGCCAGAAGGCCAGTACAATCAGTTTGTGCATCAAACCATCATTACAAATAATGTGGTAATAGTATCTAGCAAAAAATCATCAGGATAATCATTTTCAGCCATTTTCATCATTATGTTCTCTATATTTGGGCTCTCATTTCTTCTTTCCTAATTTACAAAGATGTCATCGTGCATACAAAAAGACAAGGTGTTTCACTCCAGTGTGACTGGTGTAGTGGAAAGAGGCCGTTATTCTGATCAAAACTAGAAAACACTTCTGACATTTGCAGTCTCCCATCCTCCTCCTCCCTCTCTCTCCGATCCATTTGAGTCCTCCGTCTCCTACTTATCAATCTCCCCCTTTTTCTGTCTGCTCTTTCTCCGTCCATCTCCTGCCGTCTGCCGGATCATTTCACTCTATTATCTATCTCTCCTCTACCTTCTGGTCTTTATCCCCATCTTGTTTTCTCTCCTCAACCTTTTCACTTCTTTTTTTTTTTTATCTTCTCTCATCTTCTCCTTCATTCTAACACTTCCAGCATTTCACAGATCCTTCTCCTACAGTCCTCTCTGTCCATACCTTTCTCTTGCGGGTCGTGAGGACCTGGAAGGGCTGGATCTGTTTCTTCTCACGATCCCAGGCCACGGCCTCCGAGTCCAGGACGCAGGATACCACAGAGTCCTTCTTCACCTTTTGAAGAAGTAATGAAGACACAGCAAAAGGAAATAATCAATGAATAAAGAGATAAGAGATTCTATTCATTCGAGAGACAAGGAGGGCTTCACAAGATAAAAAAAAAAAAAAGGCAGATGACATTTTTGCCAATCTGCATATAAGCAACATCTGCTGTAGCAATCAGAGGACTGTCTGGACGTTTCAAGTAAATATAGCAAACTTGGAGATTTAAACTCGGTAAAAGCCTTAACTTTTAAAAGGCATGGATAGAGGCAATCAAATAGAAAACCTACTAAGGCTGTTTCAGGACCTGCAGCTGCCCTCAATTTGTTGCCAAATGCTTTGGAAGTCAACACATTAACATTTCTCTTTCCACACTACATTTATCGCTTCTCTTGAGTGGCCATGTCTGTTGCTGCCGTCTCTTCTACTCAACCAGTTACCCAAGTGTTAAACACACCCCCTCTTTTGGTCGGATGCCCACATTGTGGCAAAAGCCAAATGCTTCACCAGAGACGTTTCGCAGTTCGCTTTTCAGCTTGTTTGTTTTTTCATTTCTGCATTAACTAAAAGGCTTTGGCAGCTGTTAAATATTCCCCGGTGAAGGAGGAACACGGACAAGGTTTAGGTTGGGGATAAACCATCTCTGGGCAGATTATATTGACTGCTGACTTTCAAGATCAGACAGAGTGGCTGCTAATTATCTGAGCCACCAAATCCTCTGTGTGTGAAGCTTAGGGATGTTAATCTCTAGCGTCCTGGTCGATTTGGGGCTAACAATATGCTTCAAATTTACAACCTGATGCAGATTGAGAGCAGATCAGCGAGTGAAATCTGAACGGTGATGAGAGAAAGCCAATCAGAGTTAAGAGACACATTAGAGGTAACAGGTTGTTTGGAAACAGTCAAACTCAAACATAACCAGTTATTCTCATAAGGTCATTAGGCCAAGTAATACATAATCACCAATTAACAGAGTTTGTATTAATATTAATGTGTTGCTGTATTAATATTAATTCATAATCAAATGCATTAAGGCAGTACGGTAGCTTTGGGAAAATGAGTTTTCCCTCATTAATATGCAAAATGATGCAGCAAGGTGCTGTAAAATCAAATCAGACCATCTCCTCCATGCAGGGAATGTGTGTTAGTTTCAGTCAGGCTTTGTTCATGAGAATGTGTCGACGCAGACACACAGACTCAGCCATGACAAAATAATGTCAGCACTAAGGATGCAAATTTAAGCAATTTCTTTAAGCAATCGCCTGCCATGTTAATGATCAGCAATCGATTTCCTTGATGAAAGCTTAAGTGACGGGGGCTATCTTTACAGCAAAGTCATGGTGAATTAAGCGTCATAAATTAAGAGTCACACATAAAATAAACCCAAGAAACTGGTTTCAAGCTAAAATTAAAAGTAAAAGGACTCCATTTTTTTTTTTTCACAACACGCAATTGAAGCCTGCACTTTCAATTCCGTTTTGACTACTTCTTTCCATCCAACACCTTGCGGTTAAGGAAGAAGCAATATGGTGAAAGAAAGATGAGACAGCAAAGGCAAGAGGTTAAAAAATAGAAATACAAGTTAAGGAGCGTAGAGATAGTAAGGAGAAAGAAAAGGAACAAGAGCTAAGAGGCAAAAAGTGGAAGAAAATGTCTTAAAAAGGGAAGGAGATGTGTGGAAAAGGGGTGCGAAAGCAACTAGGGAGAAGGCAGGTGGGGATAAAGAGGCAACTGAAGGCAAAAACAAAAAAGGTGGAAGGAGACAGTCAGAGGCATCGACAGGCAATGAAGAAAAAGCGTGAGAGCGAATATGTGAGGAGTGTGGAGGGAGAGAGAGGAGAGGTGAGAGGGGAAGGGTATAAGAGGCAGAGACTGAAAGGGAAAAAAAAAAAACTGCAGACAGGCTGTATCAAAGCACTGAAAAAAGATGTGAGGAAGAGACAGACAAGTATGAACAAGACAAGAGTGAGAAGAGAGGAGAAAGAAAGGTGAAAAGGGAGCAGCAAGTAGACGGGGACAGAACAGGTTATCATCAAGAAGTAATGAGAAGAAAGGAGAGAAATGATTAGACAGAGAGACATGAGAAAGCGACAGGTGGACAGAGAGAGCAATAAAGGTGAGAGAGGGAGACACAGAGCCATGTAGCTTTTAAAGCTCTGAAAAGAAAAGGAGCAAAAAACAGAAATGAAAATCAGTGTGAGAGAAACATGAGAGGGCAGATGTGTGAAACGATGAGCTACAGGGTGAGAGAGAAAAAAAATGATGAGGGCTGGATAGCACCGAAAAAGCAAACTTTTCGTTTGACCTAATGTGTTTTTCGATTGTGGTAGTGGTGGTGGGAGCAGGGTTCATTTACTGAACTGAGTTGTGAATAACCACAGCCATTCAAGTCATGCTGGCTCTGGCGATGGCTTTCCACAGGCCAGCGAGGCGAGGTCAGAGAAGCTTTTTACCTTAATGATGTGCTGGAGTGTGCTGGTTCACACAAACTGGAGTATGAGCATCCAAAATCTCACTATGGCTCTTTCTTCTGTTACCATCGAAAAGTCACCCACCAGCCAAATTTCACCAGCCAAACTATAGCACTGACAAAGCTTTGTAACAAACACAATGCATTTCACAATAAAAGCCTCCAGCTGTTGGTTTGCGGCTGGAAGAGTTTGTTTTTAGTATTCATGGGCCATACTATACTCTCTACTGTCATTGTTAGAGAGAAGACAGCAGAGATGAATAGGAAGAGACAGACACACACAACAAATGTTCCCAACCCCTAGACCATCATAGTGCCCCACCAGTGGAGAGCATTTAATGTGAAGCGGGAAAGGTTTGCTCCACCAGCTCTTATGGTGCTGTAGGAGTTATCACTAAACAACAAAATAATAGAAATAAGGGCAATGACCATGAAAAGGAACTTAGGAATGAAACTAAACTCCAACAAGCACAGAGAGCTGAACACATACAGACTTTTAATAACAGCACTTTCTCTCTAATGGCCAGAACAGCCACACGCGTGTCGAGCCAATCGTTTGTACAGACACACTGCTTGGCTTGAGAGAGGAGACCAGTTGGCCCCCTGCAGCCCTGCTGCCAAACAGGACCACAACAGCATGAGTCAGTGCGGCCATCTCCTGCTGTGAGGCCACAAGATGAAAGCATGCTGGTCCTACTCTGGTCTTACACTAACAGCCAACATTGATGTCCATGTCACCCACTTGTACTTTGCTTACTTTACTTCAACCTGCAGCCTCCCATCCTGCACCTTTTTCCTCTCCTTCTCATATTTACGCAATTTTTAAAATGAGGGAATAAAGTCAACAGGTGCCTAATTTCCTAACTTTTTAAATGTCTCATCTGCGTTTATTCATGACAGCCAGAAACAAACAATACCTCCCAGTGAGATGCACAAATTAACAGAATACTTGATTTGTGTTATCTCCGATATCATTTATATGCAAACTGATAAAATCAGCAAATGTTGAAAGGCATAAAAAAAAATCCTTAAAATTATAATCCTTTAAGATTAGTACTAATATTAATGTTAAACAGGCTGATTTAACCTTAGCCCATATGTCAATCTATTCTAATCTATTAGTTCAAAATAAAATTCACCTGGAGGCTCAAGACATGAGGGGATTTCACTTTATTGTGAACACTGGAGGGCTGTCTTTTTCCTGGATTTCATTTTGAGAAACAAACACATTAGACATATTTTTCTGAAGCAGAACACTGAGAATTCAGTGCAGAAGAGGTGAACCTATTTCCTCTAATAATCTCAATTTATAAAGTACGGGGACCCATCAGGAAAACTCCTGGACTACTCTGAGAATATATTAGATTAAATAACTTGCCCTGATAAGTAGAGACCAGATGGGAATTTCTTTTAATATCATTGATGTTTCAATAACGGCTGTGTGCTCGACAAAGTGTTGAAAACAATAACAACAGTGAGAGGAGAGAGGGTTAGGAGCTTCATTGCAGCTCCTAACTTAAGGAGAAAAACACACTCAGCAGGCGCCCAGGTAGTGAGTGCACTCAGATAACCTGAGGCCAACTGCAAAAAGCTTCAGCTACTGGTGATCTCCTTCTCTCCCCTCATGCAATTTTTTAATTATTTAAAATTTTTATTTTCAAGTTAAAAAGAAAAGTGTTTTTAACATCTTTAGACATAAAGTTTGATGGCAAGCCGGTTTAAAATCACCATCCTCTCTAAATTAAAAAAAAAAAAAAAAAGGAAATATAAAGGCCAGTGGTGGCTCTTGGGGAACTAGAAGATGAGGAAGAGTAAGGACAAGCGAAGGACCAAATAAACTTTGAAGGGGGTTTCTAACTGAGACTGACAGGCAGGCTGAGAGGAGGAGTGGGCACATGGAAACCTGGCAGATGACAGATAGGTTGACAAAAACAAGGCAAAATGGAGGACAGAGTGAGCGGGATAAATGCGTGCTGCTGCTATCCGCTCTGCTGTTAAAGTCCTCATTTGACAATCTCAGCTCAGACCGACTCTCCTCTCTACCACAGGCTGAGCTGAGTTCAGGTGTTTTACCTTGGGAATACGGGAAATGATGTCGGGGTATTTGCTGGTGTTGTCTTCCTGGTTGCGGCTGAATATTCGAACTTCGCCATTCTCCAGAATGTGAATCTGTGGGGAGAAGTAAAAAAAAGACAACAAATGGAAACAAAATCTAAAAACGCATGCAAGTGAAATAAGTGAAAGATTGGTAATTTAGTCTGATAGATGGATGACTGAATAATGCAGGTAGGGATGGGACAATATGCTCATTTCCTGATCCGATACAGTCATGATGCTTGGGTGCCGATTCTGTGTGTATTACAATTTTTAGGTATTGCGATTCTAAAAGTACTGCGCTTCAATCTTAGGATATAATACGATTTGTTTACTTTTTTTTTTTTTTAAACTTGACGATGAGAAAAAGTTGAATCTTACATTGACTGCATATCATGAGGCATATTTTTGAAAACAAGACACATGATATGTCAGTCAGTCTTTCTGACAGCATCATTGCTATTTACCATATGCAAAATTGGTGAATAAAATGTACATGTGCAAAAGAATGAATGCCCCGTGTTCATCAAACTAGCTCCATCAAAAAAAAAAAAAAATGCATAAAATAATTTGTTTGGCCAAAGTGAAAAGAGCCGTTGAAACTGTGCTCAGCACAAATATGAGCCTTTAAATTAACATCCCTCACATATGAAATTGATATCCTTTTATTTTGTGAACAGCTACTGTACAACAAAGAGTCAGACTATCTTTGACTGATAAATGCACTTGCATCTCTTTGATCTCTTATTTTTATATTTACTTCTTTTCAACATAAAATGCTTTGTGATATTTGATGCTGTGTGTATGTCATTCTAACATAGTTGTATTGGTAGGTTTGGTTTGTATTTTGTGTGTGTGAATGAATTTTAAATGAAGTTTATGAGTGCCGCCTAAAATTTCCTCTTGAGGGACAAATAAAGCATTTTGAACTTGAACTTTAAAAAAAACTTGGACTTCACTTCACACAACATAATAAAATGCACAATAGATTTGCCCCTGTAAAAATACATATGCATGGCCAAAAAGCCCTCAAAGAATAAAGGTCATAAAATATAAATCAGATCTCAGACCGTCTGCCATTTTCTGCTCTCTCATTCAGGTTGTTTCTCTTTTAAACAATAAATCTGGTAACTTATTTCCACCTCAGACTAAAAAACTGAAACAACTGAATCTGAATAACATCAATTCAAGCATGCAAAGCATCCAAGCAAGTGAATACTTAAGTGAATTGAACAACTGACCATGAGACGCATCAAATTAAATTCACTACCAGAGCAGAAAAAAAAAACTTCTGTCTTTAAGATGGTCACTGTATCAGATTAGGGGATCAATCACCTTTTCCCATGATCTAATGTTAAGGTGAACAAAAATCTCAATAAATGATAGTGTTGCAGAGCAGAGCGCCTTGTGCTCCTGTTGGTCGCAGCAACACACAGAAGAAGTTGTGAAACCAAAGACAAAAAACAAGTGTAGTTGCTTGAAGGCTGATATCACTCTCTCTTCCTCTGTACCACTGGTATCTGGCATCTGTCCTCTTTTCATGTCTAAGGTTGTGTGGCCCAGGTCCTGGATAATATGTTTGCAATCTACCTACTCCAATATTGTTTCTCCATAGTGTTTGCTATCGTTACTTCTGTATTCTCTGTGTATACGACAGACAGACAGACAGACAGACAGACAGACAGATAGATCCCCCCCACACACACTTTGTATACATTCATTTTCCAAGTTATGGTCTTTCATTTCATTTTTCGGGCGCTTTCCTAACACTTGGCCAGGGAATACAAATAACCTAAGCTCATTTAAGGTTCTCTTCTTCAATTAATCGATGAGCATTGTGTCTGACAGATGAACCCATAAAACAGAGAACACAATTGCTTACTTGACAGATTAGATGTAACGCAGGCTTCCATGAATACATACAGCTAGTTTGATTCATGAAATGCCACACAAGCAGATATACACTGTCTTAGGCTTACACACAAAATGTGAGCACAAAGACACACACACACACACACACACAAATGCGTGCACAGGGAGTGTTAGTGAGTGGTGTATCATGAGTCCCTCTGCTGGCTGTTCAAGGTAATGTCCACTGCAGTGAGACAGAGAGAGAGAGACAGAGAGAGAGAGCGAGAGACACAGGGAGAGAAACAGAGAGAGAGCAAGAGAGAGAGAGTGAGACACAGAGAGAGCAAGAGAGAGAGAGCGAGAGACACAGAGAGAGCAAGAGACACAGGGAGAGAAACAGAGAGAGAGAGACAGAGAGAGAACGTCATGGGGCTTGCTCAGTCTGTCTCCATCGTCTCTCTTTCTCTGTTCCTCTCTGCTCTTCTCTCTCCTTCTCAATTCAAGTCAGTTCAAAGGCACTTTATTGGCATGACTGTCCAAAATTACCAATACAGCTAGAGGGGTTTACATTACAATCTCTCCATTGCTGTGTCTCTTTCTCGAAATTTCCTCAGCCCCGCTGCTGTGACTCGTGTCTTCACGTTCATCGCACTCTCCCTTTTATGCGTTTCGGCTTTATTGTTGCTAGCCTCTTTGCTCACCTCTCTCCATCTCCCACCACCCCTCCGACTCCCACCACCCCTCCTCCTCCTCCTTCACTCTGGTCCACAGTGGCAGAAGTAGCTTGCTCTGCCTACAGGCCCAGGGCAAAAGCAGCACTACTGTTTATCTTTAAAGAATAGGCACAGGCACAGGCACACACACACACACACACAGTGTACCAAAGCACCATGCATTTGAACACACAGTCAAGTGAACACACAGCGAGAGTCAAAGAACAGCAATACCTCACACTCAAAAAACACGGCCGAAAGGTATATGCATACAAAATTCAGCAGGCATATGTTCTGTGCCAAATGCAAGAAAAACAAACAGTTGCACTCTGTCACTTTGCACATGCACACACACACACACACACACCTGTGCACGCTCTCCGTCATATTTGTACTCGCAGGTGAACGCCGCCTCGTCAAACTTCTTCATCACCTCGCCGACACCCTTAGTGGGGTGAGCCAACATGGGTCTCAGCGGTACACCTGGGAGAAGAAGGGTGACAAGACGATTGGAGAAGTAAACATATAAAAACAGCAGGACACCAAAGCAACCAAAACTAAAGCATATAGTCATGCATTTTTCATGAATTGTAAATAGATGAGAAACGAGTTGCGAGTTAGCCCAAGAGAAGTTTTCTTTATTTGCCACTTTCTGGCACATGTGAAGAGAAGGAGGTGCAGGACTGTCGCCAGCAGGCCTCCAGGTTATCAGAGCGAGGAAGATCTCTGATCTGTTTGCAAAAAGCCAGGAGCTGTGAAATTCACTTCAATGACACATTCGGTAATGACACATCAGCATCACACCCACAACTGTTTCTGCGACAAAACCACAGTTGAAACTAGTTTGTTTGTATTCTCAGTTGGCTGTAATATGAAAGTTCTCTGACTCACACCCCTTTGGGCTGCGCTGCAAAGTTAAGCTTAAAAAGAAGTAGAGGAAGTGATATAATGAAATAGACCAAACAAATTCCTTTTAATTGCAGCTTACAGAGCCAGATATGACGGGACAGTGCCGTTTTATCCAAGCTGGCCGGTGCCATCCAAACATTCACCAGCTCCTCTAACTACCTCGCATTTTAGGACAGAACAACCCTCTGAATGACAATTGTGTACCTGCCAAAATAGCGGCTAGATTCGTTTAACTGAGCAACAACAGCCAACTTAGCATCCTAATTTGGTGGCGTTCGGGAGGTAGCTGGTGTCAATTTCCCACCTTGGTGCCAAGCTTCCTTATCACAAATAGTTCGACAGCAGTGTAATTGGGAGCTAATCCTTAGTTTAGTGGTATCTTTTATCTGTCTGTGATAAATGACTCAACTAAAATAACTGACTCGCCTCCACCGAACAGATCAATAAACACACACCAGTCACTGTTGTGGATCTTATAACCTTTCTGCCACCTGATTGGCTGCTTACCTGGAGTCAGCTTGCAGTGATTGGGTAGCTGGTCTATGCCCTCTTTTAGCAGAACTGGAATGACGACGTCGTAATTGGGCATCTCGCTGGACAGGAGAGCGTGGTGTGTGTGTGTGGGTGGGAGATGAGGCAGGGTGTTTGGGAAAGAGAAACAGAAAAGAAAAAAAGAAAATCAATATCATCCTGAATGAAAGCGAGCAGAATGAGTGAGGGAGAATGAGGGACAGGTCTTAAGGGGGCAGGATGAGGCACTGTAGTGGTGCCGAGGAGAGACTGCAAAGTGAAATGAAGGGGTATGTTTAGGCTTCAGTTACCAGTAAGTCTGTTTGAGAATGAGACTCTTCTCTTCGATCCAGGCCCGCCTGCTCTCAGCGCTCATCCCCTTCCCTGCGTCGATCACAGTGGGAGGGAAACCTATAAGCAAGGAGGGAAAAAAGGCATTTCAAACAGATCTGTGTAACCGTTTGAACATTTGTATGACTGAACATTTGTTGGATGAAAGTTCACAGGCACTTCAAAGGCCAAGAAACACAAGACTTAAAGCAGCGCAATTACTTGTGTACAGTGTTTTCTACAATACTGGGTGAACTCAGCCTGAGGATATAGTTTCAGTCCCACTGTGGTTAAAATGGTTAAGATAATATAGGATTGAGGGCCAAATAAATTATTTTGTTTCTACGTTCAACATTAATAATTACAATATACATTTAAAATATGACTGAATACTAATTTAGCAAAATACATTATTCATTGTAATGATCTACTTCGGCCCAACAAAGAATTTGCTTTTACTTGACCTGTCTGATTAAATAATGGTAAAATAAATAAACAAAAACGTTAAGAAAAACATTTCCAGACCAGACCACAGATCAATGCAAATTTCCCCACCGAGCCTCTGGTCTAATTGACTCTTATTAAAGCATACCTCCTGTAGTGAGTGAGCCACGAATACTAATAAGTCAGAATGAATTTATTTAATTTGGTGTAGGTGGTGTAGGTGACAGCAGGTCAGATCAGCGCTGAAAGCAGGTGGTGAGAGATGGGCTTTCAAAACTTCCTTTGGAAGTTAATTAATTCAGCAACATACTTGTGAAAAGACTTCACATACTTCAAGCTTGCCCCCACATACACCCCCCCCCCCCAACAGATTTACACGTTAACGGTTCCACATTACATTAATATTGAATCCAAAGAATATCTTAACACTGTTTTACCAAGTGTTCCATAAATAAAAAAAAAAAAACTTTATTACTACTTGCTCCAACACCTTCCCCTGCTTTAGTGTGATCTCCCAGTTGGGTTTTTAATTTAAATTTCTTCAGAGATATTTCACAGGATTTCGTTATAAGTTTGCAGGGGTAATTTTTATGTTTGCATTGATGAGATGCTTCTGTATTTGAGGTATGATGGAAACGGTAGCTTTTAGACAGTTTGGAATATATTTTTGCACGGATCATGGATTTTGTCCCCACAGATAATATGAAAATAAAATGGTTTCTGGTTAACAGGTTTCAGCAGATTGAGTACTGTGGATTTTGTTGCTCATCACTTATACTGGAATCTCTTAAGGAAGGGATCTCTCTCTATGTATGAACAGAAGGAATGATTACAGGAAACAAAACCTAATTTGACATACATACAGGCACCTGACTTGAAAAAAACTGTGAAGGAATCCTGTCAAGATTACCTTGTCCAGGGGGAGTCAGGCACACAGCCTGGCTTAGTGCTGATAGGACACTCTGCTCAGCCAGGCCTATCCTCAGCTTCCCAGCCAAGGACCTACCAAT
The DNA here is from genome assembly GCF_042242105.1 of Pempheris klunzingeri. NCBI lineage: Eukaryota > Metazoa > Chordata > Actinopteri > Acropomatiformes > Pempheridae > Pempheris > Pempheris klunzingeri. The sequence goes on along the minus strand of NC_092026.1, from coordinate 19,744,903 downwards.
CAAAACCACAAGACCAACAGCTGTCAGTGCTGAAGCCCATTTGCACTTGCTGCCCATGACAACAGCTACACTCTTGAACATACACACAAGGAGTTAAAAAGGCACTGAGATATCTTTGTGTCAATACACATGCAGGTGTGTGTGTGTATGTGTGCGCGCCAGCCTGTGGTCACACACACAGCCGGGCCTGGCTATGTACGTGTGTGAGCGTTATTTTACCTGACTATGTAGCGGGCCTCGGAAAAGCGGCATGCCACAAAGAGGCCTTTGATGATGTCGATTTTCTTATTCATGGCCTGAGGCAGCCAGGAGGAAATTGAGATTCACAGAAGAAGAGCGGGAAGAGACAGAATGCAAAAGAGACGGAGGTCACCAGCGAGTACAAACTCCATGTTCGATTAAAAAAAAAAAAAATAGGCCCAGCAGCAACAGGGATGAAAAAGGAACTAATTGCTTGAGAGATTACAGCCAGGTGACGGCTTATTCAAAGCTGAAAAATGACCCTATTCCTCCTGAAGCAGACAAATAAACTAATAATTACTTGTTCAATACACAATCACGTTAACATTTCCTTTTTTTCCCTCCCTGACCCCAATACGGGGAGGCAAATAAAGTGAAAACAATATTTGTCCAAGACTTCATTCCCCTAATGAAAATGTTATTCTATGGCCCACCGAGTTCCCACTCATGCTGGCGATTTCCTTCAATTTCCTGAACACGCCTCCTGCTGTCAGACTGGCTGGTTGGAACATCATGCGCTGGTTGCTACGGGAACTCTCGGCCACAAGGCCTAAATCTCCTTTCTCCTGCGCCTCCGCCTTGATTTTGTCCAATTGTCGCCCTGGAAACAAGAGCAAGATGGTAAATAGCAGCCGCCTTGGCGGCTGATGAGCAGAGAAGGGTGACATTAGCGGCTAGGATGAGAATGCACAAGCAAGTGTTTGGGTGCAAAGGAATGGTTATGTTTTTGTGTGTGTGCGTTTATTTATGGATGTGTGTGTCCATTACCAGTTGCTTGAGCAACAGCTTTCATCAGCACCGTCTCTCCAACACCAAGCTCCATCCCGAGGTGGGCAGGACCCAGCTGGTTCAGACACAGGTACACACAGCACAGCAGGTCATCTGGAAAAACAACACGCACACAATTACACAAAAAAACAACACCACCACATAACTACAGACCTACATAGAGAAGCACACGTGCAAACAGACAGACGACACAACAAACTCTGAGACAGCACATATTACAACACAAAAAAAAAAAAATTAGGACATATGGACAAACACAACGAAACACATTCAAACACAGAAACATGGACACGTACGCTCGCAGACAACAGCAGCTGCCAAAACACCATAGAGACTAAGACACACATAAACACAAACACAAACACCACAACCAGGTACATGCTTATACACACATCAACACACACATCAATGGACTGACTCATCCTCCCACTTTTATGTGCAACCTGGCTTCATCATCATCTCCTTGATAGAGTGGCTGGCAGCCAGCTGCCTGTGTAGCTACATCAGCATGCATTATGGGAGAGATAAAATACCATTTACCTGGAGAGAGCAGCAGCACGGAGCGAAGCAGGTTCGACAGCGTCTCAATGTTTCTCAGCCTAGGAAATAACAACAGGAATGCTCTGAGACAAGGAAGACGACTTAAACGAATTTCAAAGCCATTCCGTAAATACTGGGAGGCAGGAAATGAGATTTGTCTGGAGGTTTTAATAGGAAATGGAAGCTGGGGAGGTAGATGAACAGCTCATTTATGAAATACTATACAGCACATCAATTGCTGTGGGTGGGAAAAATACAAGCCATCGCCAGGACATTTGTTATTCAATATCATCAAAAGATAAAACGAAGTCTGTAATGGTGTTTTGAATTTGCTGGTAAGAGACTTAACTTACAAATTATCCTTTTGAAATGTGCGACCACAGCTCCTAAAGCTTAGAAACACGTGGATTTCTTTCACCAAAAACTGCATTTCTTTCTGGTGTCTAGCTCAAGAGTTGTAAAATAAGTCAGCCAAGTTTCCTAGACGGCTGTGATGAATTAAAGCAAAAAAAAGCCCCATTAAATGAACCCCAAATGTTAAAAAAAGTTTTTTAAAAAAAAGACTTGAGCATTCCTAGAAAGTGACCCAATTATAAAAATTTCTTCTTGTTCCCTACCCTCCCCCCAAAAATTAATCCAATTTCCTCACTTTCCCTGGCTGGAACACACTTCTTTAATTATATTCCAAAAATTCCCAGCAGAAAGCCTGAGTGGTAATTTCGCAAAAAATGCTTTGGTATATAAACTATATCCTTTGAACAGAGTAGTGATCACTTTCTCCCAAATGGCGTTTACCTCATTCTGAGACTTAAAACAAAACCCTCCATATGGAGCTCTTACCTGCCAGAGTCCTCTTCAATCTTCTCAAAGGTACGAGCCACCGCCAAGTACGGCACCCTGGAGAGTGATGAGCATGTAGTTAGCAGGCGCAGCATCCACACTGACAGATTTTAACATTCACAGCGTTTAGCTGACTCAGCCGTTCAGAGCGACGAGCAATTAGCGCAACAGTAGGATGAGCTTTGATTCTGGGTTATCAATGAAAGCAATAATGGGGAGGAAAAAAGGTCAGAGCTGCCATGCTGGAAAAACTATGTCTATGTCATGACGTTTGATATGCAAAAAAGCCTCCAAAAGAGAATATTCTGTAGAGCTTTGCTCAGGTGAAGCATGGGATTTGAATGCATATTAAATATGGTGAACAATCTAGTTTTAGAAATAAATCAAATAACTACCAGCATTTCTTTAATCTCTCTTTGGAGCAGCAGATACGTTTTATCTGCGATGCGAGAAAATCTGAGAACCAAATTATGTATTCAGAAACAAGTTTAAAAGTCAGTTCAGTGACTGTTCAGTTTCTGTGACTGACATGTCGCCTCAGATGTCCAGAAGCAGTAAACACGACCGATCTGCTACTCTAAGCAGGTTAAAACACACACAAAGCATGACTGTACACAGTGGTTGACCCAAGTCAAAGCAGCATAACTTGTACCATGGCCTTGATGTAAAATTCCATGATTTTTCCATGACTTTCCATTACTAAGTCAGAGCACTTCCCTGGTCTGAAAAATTGATCTCCCCCGAGGTTCTTAATGTTTGATTCTGGAAGGCTGCACAGAGAAAACCAAGCTGGGTTCTACTATAATTTGGCTTAGAAGTGAGAAAAACAAACACAACACAATAATGGCTGTCATCACTGGTGGGTGAAAACCTTTTGTCGCAAATCTTGGTGACTGTATCAGGATATATTGGTGTTGGGCATTATTTTCTTCTTTTATTTGACCGTCAGAGTGAAAACATAGGGCAGAGAGAAAAAGATGGGAATGACCTGCAACAACAGTTGCTGTCCACATGGTAGTTGTATAGGGCCTTTCTAGTCATTTTGACCACTTAAAACGCTTATACACGACATCCACATTCATCCATTCGTCATTCATACAGGAGGAATTTGAGTTGGAAGAGATTATTCTTTCACACACTGAAGCTGTGCTTCAGGAGCAAGTTGGGGCTCAGTGTCTTGCCCAAGGACACTTCGACAAGCAGACTGGAGGAGCCGGATACCACCGACCTTCTGATTGACGCTTTACCTCTGAGCCTCTGAAACAACAGTCTGTGGCAGTCAGCAGTGAGCCCCTCTTGTTCTTCAGCTCAGAGGGTGTGTGGTTCATGCCGATAATTCACAACAGTCTGTCTCTGAGCAATAATTTAAATTTTGACTGCACTTTCTCTGCACTCTTCTCTTAGCCTTGTGGAAAACTCTAGTCATGCGCAATGGGATGCAGCATGTGCGCATGTTGGTCGACAGGCAGGTGATCTGTTCTGTCATCTCATTTGGTCCGAATGAAATGATTGGACGGATTTATTACAGGCCTGTGACAACCTTAGACACAGGACTTTTTTTCTCTGTTTTTGTTAAACTATGTCATTTATTGACTGCTGTCAGGCTATTATGAGAATTTCAACCAATATAACAAAAAGTGCCTCTAAAAGTTGCAGACACTGCCTTCAATCAGTTAATGAAAAAATGTCAACTATTCTCTAGTTCAAGTTTTTCAGCTGTGAGAATTTGCAAATTTATTTTTTCAGATTCTTTTTCCGTTATGAACGGTTGGTCAGACAAAACAAGCAATCTGAAGACGTGACTTTAAAAAAATGGGACATGTGGAACATTCCTGTCAAGTAACCTCTTCAGGAATGTTAAGAAGGAACCATAACTTGGGGAAATACATTAGAGTCTCCTTGAGATGAGAAGTGAACAGGCTGAGCAAAAAAAAAGGCTGAACTTACTTTTGGCCCTGCTTCCAGCAGGCGTGGTCCACAGGATGGTAGCTGGGCCTGGATGGATTGTAGTCCGTTTGTCCTGAGTCTGACTCACTGAGGAAGAACACAATGAGGAAGAAGAGCAAATTAAGCATCTGACTGGATGATGGAGACAGCTTTTATGGTCAGATCTCTTTGCAGACAGTAAGTCATGCACACCATTGTCGCAACAATGACATTTTGAAAATTTCTGATTATTTAGCGCTGGAAGCTCCTGCAAATTTACCATACCTCAAGAGACACTGCACACTTAAGTGTTTTTTGAGCTGTAAAATAATTGATATGACTGCACGGGTTACCAAAACATGTCAAGCCAGTTGCAAGAAGTCTAGATGTCCTGTTTGATCTTAGTTTATGTTTTGAGCAACACATCACGAAGCTTTTATCACTTCAAAAATATATAGGAAAAATAAGATCTACATTACATTTAAGAGAAGCAGAACCTGTTATATATGCTTTTATCTCTTCGCGCCTTGATTACAGCAACGGCCCTTACTTATGTCTTAACCAAAAAAAAAAAAACATGCTGAAACAACTTTAGACTGCACAGAACTGACAGGCTTTTAACCAGCACCAAGAAGCACGATCACATCACACAGCTTTTAGTGTCTTTACACTGGCTCCACGTTTGTTTTAGGGTTGGTTTTAAGATCTTATTGACTTACCTTAAAGGCTCTTCATGGCCTGGTTTGAGTTTATATTTTATACCTTTTAGTCCCCTGTGAGCCTTAGCACAGTTTGAGATCCTCGGGCAGTCTCTTCCAGAGTCCAGGCTGAAAATTAAAGCGGACAGAGCCTTTGCCGTCAGGCCCCGAGGCTCTGGAATGACCTGCCCGAGGAAATAAGGCCTGCTGAGTCAGTGCCCTCATTCAAATCTCTTCTCAAAACATGCTTTCATTGGAAAGCATTTCCTGATTTGTCTGCTTTTTTTTCAGATTTTATTTGTTTTAATTACTTGTTTATAACTTCACCTGTTACTACCTTTGTGTTTCACAATGTGTGTATTTTGAGTTAGAGGTTGTTAATAGTGACTTTTCCCAAATGTATACACATATCTGTATTTCATAGGTTGAACATTGCTCAACAAACCATCTTCTGTTTGAAATCAGCCTTGAAGGCCAACGCTATGTCATTTATTTTTTATGGAAAGAAATGGGAGGGGGGGGGGTGTAAACGAAGCGGCCGGCTGACCTCCCCAACCCTTGAGTGTATTTATTTTCAAATAATGCAACTCCAGCCTCATACATCCACGTCTTGCCCCTCCTCTCAGCCCCTTGCCCACTTTTAGCATCTTTCAAAAAGTTATATATTACATATTTAATAGAAGAGCATTTCTCACATCAGCAATGTTAACATGATAACTTATTCTTGCAAAAAAAAAAAAGAAAAACACTGATTAGGACAGTTAAAAGTTTAGGTTTTTACTGCAATACATGCAAGCCATGTTTTGCAAATTTGAGCTCTGGAAGTTTTTCTTTTAACATAAGGTGCTAAAAACAACAGTCAAACAAAATATCACTGCCAGCATTCATTACAAGGAGAGGCTCTATAGACGTGCACTTTCTTTTGTATGCAATGCCTGTCACTCCTACTCTACAACACACAAGACAGTGATTAAAAATAAATACTTGGGAGGATGAAAAATGCATTTCTCCTGTTCTAGAGCTAAAAATAGGTTGTGGCTGGAATAGTTAACATGACCTCAAAATGACAAAGCAGTAATACGCTGCTGCTGCTGCTGCTGCTGGAACTACTACTGGTTTATTTACATGTAAAGAGTGGTGCGTTGAGACGGATTCAAATGATGTGAAGGTACAGTAGTACTCACAAAATAAATAAAAAAAAAACATTCTGATTTGCATCTCGATCCAGATCTACACATATTTTCTCATTCAAATAACAGCAGAACTGTTTTAATATTATTGGAGAATAATTTCACATGCTGTGGCTAAAACGGTAGCCTTGTTTGTGACCAGGCTGCGATAAATAAAACCAGCCACCTCAACGCCATAGCCATTGTTAGCCTTGGCCATGCAGTAACACACAGTGCGAGTTAATGTGCAGAAGGAATTTAAAAAAGGCAACCACACTGGATCGAATCGACCTTCCTGGTGGAAGCAGTCGATCAAAATAAATCAAGTATGATCAGGTAATAAATAAAAACAGATAACTGTCAGTCTCTGCCACACGCATGCATGTTCCTCACCAAAGGGGTCAGAGGTCAAGGGCAGCTGAACATGTTGACGAGTTGAGAGTTCAGTGTTGGTGTCAGACAGGTGAGACAGACACGCAGACGAGAATACAAACAGGCAGGTGAGACATCAAGCCCATCAAGCCCAGGCTGTCTGTAACTCTGCCTTACCCTTTCGTGTCTTTGCTCTCCTCCACTGAAGTCTTTCTCTCTGCACTCGTCGTCTTCTTCTCCCCGTCATCTTTCTCTGGTTTCTCTGTCTTTACTGCAGCTTTTCTGGGAGCTATTGAAAAACAGGAAACAAATAAAATGAAAGGTGAAGGTAGAGTAAGGGCTGGAGCAGAGCAATATTTTGCTGTCTTTCCTAACTGATAAAAGCACATTTGCGGACACATTTTTTTTGTGCAAGCACAGAGCTATGCAAATTCCTCCTCACCAAAGAAACTGCTGATGGGGGCTTTCTTGGGTGGCTCCTTATCTTTCTGCTCTTTTGCTTCTTTTTGCTTTTTCGCCATTTGACTTTTTGGGCTCTCTTCTCCCTCGCGCGTGTCCTTTTCAACCACCTCCCTCTTGGCAGCAGCAGCAGGCCCTTTCTCATCATCCGTCTTCTCCGTAGCTTCATTTTTCTTTACCGCCCCCTCAGCTTTCTTTTCTTTTTCATCAGAGCTCTTTCTCTCCACCCGCTCCTCCTCCTTGGCCTTCTCTCCTTCCTCTTTCTTCTTGTTCTCCACCTCCTCATCTGAGCTGTTAGCCTCGGTCACTGCCTTTTCAACTCTTTCTTCCTTTGCTCCCTCCTCCATGGGTTCACCGGAGTTCCCTACACAGGTGGAGACAGAAAGGGAGAGGAGTCATTGAAGTGATAAATGCCAGCAGGTTTACTGAGGGCAACCCAGTTTTTTGTAAGCCCACGTTTGAAGATGGTTTTCAACATAACAACCTTCTTCAATAAATGCCGCAGGTTATATTTCTGAGGTTTCCTTTTCACCTGAGATAGTCAGGCAAGAGAGAAATTATTATTGACAAACGTGTAGCACCGGTCATGGTACAGGTTGGGTGAAGAGGTAGACATAAAACTTTAATTTTCTCATCCACAAGTTAAAATGGCTGGTGGACTGGACTGGTGCAATCCAACAGGCACTTTTGGTACTTTACAAGCCAATTTTAGCAAAGAGAAGGGGCCATTTCCCCGTCTAATCTGCTGCAGGTACTGATGCTGTTTAATAAACAAGACACCGTGTTTAGAGCTGCTGACTGCAGGAAATCTCAATAAATTTTCTGCCTGCTTTTGTGCAGTCATTACTGTAATTTTGCTCTGATTAAGACATCATAAAAACAAGCAGACAAACAGATTAGGCAGAGCCACAGTGGCATTAGTGGATGGTGTAAATTTCCAAGATTGCTTCTCAGAGAAGGTAAAAACGTAGGCCCTGATTCTGCTCGTTGTTGAGAATAAAAACTCCAAACAAATGGCACAGGGAGTGAGGTGAAACACTGTTACAGTAGAGTTTCTTCACTTTGAAACTCAATTTTTCCATCCACAACTCAATATTCTGAACAAAACTGAGGGTTTGGGCACTTGTAGTGGCATCTTAATAGAAATATTAAGGTGGAATTAATGCGGCAGAAAGCATTACAATTGCAGTCAATGACTGATGAGAACTGAGCGTCTTTAATTTTTTTGCCCGGTTTTCACTCCCTTTATTTGCAGACTAATGGCATTGTCACTACAGATCATAGGTCGAAATACTCATTTGTTCTAGGAAGATTAGCTTTTTATTGTCTTCTCCTCGCTCTGGACTTTTTCGTGGGAAGGTGCAGAGAGCATTTACACAAGAGAACCCCGGAGAATGCTTTGCTTTTCTACAACTGCAGGTAAGTTAAGCTGAAGCAAAACAAATGCTCCTGGACAGGCAGTCCAGGGAAGTTTGGTCATTGTCCACAATGTAGGTCCTTATGTTTGTACACATAACAAGTAGTATCTGCATATGAATGGAGAGGTCAGTGATAAAGGAATTAGGTTGATGGGTAATAAAACAAAGTTAAAATACTTAATAAACTTGTCTTAGATTTATTAATTTTTTCCCCACATGTATCCAGTGTTTGTTTTGCAACTTTGCAACTGTGATAATGAAAGTCTCCAGTTCATTTTCCATTCTCACTAAGTCTTTCCAGCTCTGTGCAGCAGCTGTATTCTGTTGTCAGACTCATAGCAGAGGTGAAGGTGTACCTGGGCTGCTGGCACTGCTCTCCACACGGGGTCGTTTGTTTTGCTGACCCTGCTCCTCCTTTGCCTCGGCCTCGTCTTTCAGACTCTCGCTGCCGCTCCTGCTCTCATCAAGCTTCCTCTTGGGGAACATCTTCCTTGCTGCACACGTCAGAACAGGCATTAAATTAAAAAGGGAGGAGAAAAAGAAAGGGGAGAGGCATCCCATCTGAAATCATGCCATGATCAAACAGAAAGAGAATGTGGAGATGAAAACAGGATGAGTCCGCTCTCTTACTGCAGATGTAGGGCAGCGAAAAAAAGAGAATCACAGATACATACTTTGCTAATGAAAACATTAATTCCATCCTGAAAGATATTATGCAGCACAGCAGCCTAGGATTCCACTGTAATTTCCTCTGTAATTTTATGCAGCAGTGGTGCTCAAGGGTAATTTTGATTTTTGTTTCACATCCGCCTCTGTTTTGGTCCTTGTTAGGGTTCTAGCGCAGGTAGCCCTGCTGATGTTTTTCCTCTATATATTATAATGAAAGCATTAACTCAGGACATTAAGAATGCAATTTCTGGTCAAATTAGCGCGTTACTTTAATGTGATTTCTCCGGTGGTGATGGTGACGGGGCTCTTATTGTGGCAACGTACCACTGCTGAAAGCAAACACTGCAGTCATCAAACGCAAAGGGAACGGGATGATGAAAAGAGAATGAGCCGCCTTCCTGCTGCAAAAGTAGGATGAAGGAAACAAAGTGGGAGAGGAGGTGCCTCCCAAATCAAAACAAAGCTGTGGTGCTAGAAAACTGTGCTGCTCTAAGTAGCTTAAATTCTCTATTCAAAATCCTACATTGCTGGTGTGACATGAAAAAAAAACAAAAAAAAAAACAGCAAGTACAAAGCTTAACTTTAAAATCCCTTGGCCATTCTGTTTTATGTTAAATGCAGATAGTTAAATCTCAGTTAGGATTCACATTCATAGATAATGAACATGTATGGCAGGAAAAACAGTGGCAACTCTCGTTCACTCTCATCTTGCACAATACTCACGCCACCATAGACTGCAGCTATAAAATAATAAGCATTACATATGTTCATGCTTTTTTTTTTTTTTTTTAAGAAAGTTACCAAAGCCTGCAAACCAAAGAAACGCCGACAATCAGCTATTATAATAAGACGTCTTGCTCTGCTGGTTCCATTAACGCCCAGTCAGCAGAAAGACCACATCGCAATACAACACAGCAATAATAATATTATTACCACAATGCAAATACACGCAGAAAAATAATGATATAGGCTCTCCGTGGTTGACAAGATGAGACATATAATGCAGCACAATCTAGTCTACTGGTGCCAGTCTAAGGGTTGAGACCTGTCCAGAGAGTCGAGAGATAAATGAAACAAGATGGTCGAAATTGTACTTGTACTTGCTGCTACTGGTGAAAAGAAATTAGGCATTCAGTTTGTGATAAATATCCTGTTTTTCCCTCTCTATGAAATAATGAACATTTGGAGCCATTAGGCTCCTGCTAACAAGTAATCAAGTTAAATAGCTTGAGGCAGAAAAACTATCAATCCGCAGCTGATGTCAGAGTTAAAAAATGCTGCAAATGTGGAGAAAAAGTTGAGAAATACAGATTCAGAGTAAGTCCAGAGTAAATAAAACCTGAAAGACAGAATAGATCAAATCTGACCAGGTACTGACCGGTCTTGCGTTTAGCAATCCCAGAGGGAGAGATGGAGTTTGGGGTGCTGGGGGTCCCAGGTGAAGCCGAAGAGGCCGGGGTGGCCGGGGCAGGTGGTGGAGACAGGGGGGTGGGAACGGCCTTAAACACATCGTCCTTCTGAAAAAGACAAGCAGTGTTGATATTGGTCATCAGTGGATGAGAGGCAACATAAACAAATGGCTTTAATGGCTGGAATGACGGCAGATGGAGGATTGATTTGAGGCGATTTCTTTTTTTAAATTACCATCAACATCTTGACTATGTCCATCAACAGCTAACATTTCCCATGTACCAATGACAGTAACAGTTGTCCTGCTGTCCAAAACAATATGATCCGGATCACTGTGGACTGTATCACCCATCCTAAATGTGGCATCTTCTGCCAAAACAAGGGAGAATTCACTTGTTTATGGGCCGTCTGTGTGACGCTGAACAGTGCCCTGTCAACATGGAAGAGCAAAACACCAAAAAGCAGAAAGCCCAACAAAATCTATGAGGCAAAGTATCTTCAGCATTTTAGAAAGTGTTGGCAAACAACCCACGAAACAACAACCACCTCCATCAGCGAGGAGACAAGTTTATTGTTCAATGAAGCGTGTCGTTTAGAGAGGGCTGCAAGAATGGGAAAAAAAAAGTCAGATGTAGCAGGAAGCACTATAGGCAGGCAGGTTGGCTGGCTACCTCTTCTAAAAGTAAGTATTAAGGCCTGTACTGCAAATAATGTGTCTTAATACATCCAATTAATCATCGTTGTGGGGTCGTTCTTGCATGAACTGAAATGTATTAATAACTAAGCGTTACCAAGTGAGCACTGCGACACAGGGTGGGTAATGTTCATGTGGCTGGTGCTCGAGAGTCTGACTCCAGCATCCCTGATGAGAGTGACCGTGATGAAGGTCACAAGCAGAAACGTGTTGGTCAGACTCACAATAAAGTCATTCTTTAAACCAGCGATTTCCGACTGGGGGTAGATTATACCCCAGGGAGTACCTTTGGAGCTGCCAGGGGGTACATAGAAAAATAAGTAGCACAGCTACTGATTAGGAATACCAAGTGTGGTGATGCTGACTTTGAGTGATGCTGGCGTTGTCTCTGTAACGTCCCTCAGTAAGAAGGCTGTGAAATGCTAGCAGTTTTTTCTAGCACTTTATTAACAGTCCCGGCTACCAAAAATGGGCGAGGTGTAAAAAACTAACGCCAAAATCTACAAGCGGATCATCCGCTGTGGCGACCCCGGAAGGGAGCAGCCAGAAAAAGGACAACAACAACACATGATACTGTAGGCCGAGGCCAACGCCAAAACAACAGAAACTGTCCGTTTTTCTCTGCGCTTCCTTCACTAGCATCCTGCTTAGCTCTCGCTGAACTTCTCTCCTATCTCCCCGAACAGGAACACCACACAACATCCTAATTGATTCTCCGCCAATAGATGTTTGCAATCTCACACAAATCACCATCATAGGTAGCTGACAGCGTCTACGCATAAGACATGTTCACTGACATCCTGTAAAACTCAGCAACTGCAATAAACAGTCCTTTTACCTTGGCTGAACTCAATTTCTTAAAACCATAACTCAAATAACACAACAACTGAACACCAACATGTGTGACAGTATATTTATTTTCATATTAACTAATAAACTACCAGCTAAAAAATTTCACCTGTAATGGACACTTCTTATATAACAGCTGAACACCATCATAAAATCTAGTTAAAAAGTAGGAGAAAAGAAAATCGAAATACAGACAAAGGCAATGAACGTCCGGCTTCTGCTTCTCAATAAAGAAACCAGACCTAAACATTGTTATGTGAGCTGTGGAGGTGCTTCAGACATTAAAAGGTTGGGAAAAGGCTGCTCATTGCTGCTGGATTTTTTACCTCTTTAGACTATTTCCCCTTCTCCATGAACCTTGAACTAGAATTTACAGCCTTGTGGTCGTTTGCCTCCGCCAACCAGTCAAGTAGCATTTTACATCCAAGTGAATCCAGACTCAGTGTCCACCAACACATGAAATATGGTCACAATGTCCCGTTCTGTTCCTGAGATGTGGCGTTGAATAGCGGCCAGAGAAGAGTTTTTGCAGAACATTAGGGCGCCACAGTGAAGTTGACCTTTTGGACTTAAAATGTCACCACTTCATTTTATATAATTAGACATTTGTGAAATGTTGTCATAACTAGCGTGTGAATTCCTGAGGTAATTCTTGAGGTGGCTAAAAATGTAATTTGTGTGGTCACCAAAAATCGACTCAAGACGTTCCCTCAAGGCGTTTCTGAGATATCTTGTCAGCCACAGCCATCGCCAACGTGGAGGCATCTAAAATAAGTAGTGCTGTGCCACTAATCCCTTCTATAATGTAAGTATCTCTGATAAGATTAAATTAATAATTGATTGTTTATCAAGTTACCCTGCTTGGATCTGGGAACTTGGATCTAAGACCTGGAAAATTCGGGATCCATGACAACCTCCTCTCGTGATGGGCATTTTTCACATTTTGTTTTACATTTCATAGACCTACAATTACTAAAAAAAAAAAAAAATAAACATTTTAATCACCGATGGAAATAATCATTAGTCTGCGACCATCACTTATCCCTGCTGGAGCTGCTCTGAGGCCGCCAGTTCCAAAGTGCGTATGTTGGTACCTTGTCATAGAAGATATTTAATAATTACAACCATATGAAAGCGATGCAGCGTGAGTCATGCTGGCAAACATCATGTATCCATCATAAAATGTTCCCCAACGAACAGCTAATGAATAATTTCTGACATATTACAAAGAAATTGCACAGGGCAGTTAAGAGAAGTGTTTATCAAACAACATGTGGTTGAATGACAGCCAGAGCCAATAATAACCACACAAATGCATTCAACCTGGTGATTCACCACATAATTAAGGTGGCTTTGTGCAGCCACTAAATAAACAATAGGCACTGATATGACTACTATATGAGCTCCAACAGTCTCATTGGATGCAGCTTGTACAGGTATGATGTGCATCTCCAACATTTGATGGGCTCCATGCCGTTTGAATGCCTTTTACATTGTGCAAGAAAAAAAACGTACTGGTAACTGATCTTTTTCAATAACATCAGATATTTATTGTATAAAAAGTCTGCTGTGTTTTTATCACCACGACGTCCCATGAAACTGTACACGGTTTTGCATGAATGTCAATGCTGAATTTTGTGATTCAAAGAGATTCTGAAGTCCAAATTAAGCAAGCATCAAGTGAGATTTACCTTCTCCGTTTTACCAAGAGCTCCTTTGTCTCCTTGCCCCTTGCTGGCGACCTGTTCTTTAACGACTGGTGCCTCATCATCGTCGCTGTCCAGGACCTGACGGCTGCGTTTGGCGACCTTCTTGATGGGCGAATCGGGCTCCGGCACGCCGTTCTGCACCTTGAGAGGGCTTTTGGCAGGTCTGGAGACAAGCAGAGACGCACAGTTATGACGCCATGTAGTTCAAATAAAGCCACAAGCCTCATTCATATGGTGTTGTTGAAAAGCACAGCAGCGTAATTTGTGGCGTAATTATTAAAAGGGATGAAGACAATTGCAAAAGCAGTACAAAGCAACTAAGACATATAACATCAAGGCAAGAGCAGTAAAAGTGAGGTCAAGGCAATGATGAAAAAGATCATTACATAAAGTGGATTAAAGCGAGTTTTAAGACTTTAAAGATGGTACAGTCTAGAGATAATAATCGCTCTCATCAAAGCAGTTTAGAGATGAGACACAGAAGTGATCATCTCTTCTGATAAAAACTACAGGCCACAAAAAGTTTTACTGAGCAGCAGAGATCTATGATTCAGACTAAGTGATACAAAGATAATTGCCCATACTCAAACTGTCAGTGGGTTTCAACACAAAAATATGCTTGAAATAAAGCTGATATATTTACATGGTTTACTAATCTTCCCAGACATAATGGACTTTCTCAATCTGCATGTTGGTCTTGTACAAATGCGGGTTTTATAAAGAATTTTTCTGGTCTGATAGCTGTAATAAACGGCATATTCCTTCACAATCCCTCAAACAGATTATCTAAAGTATAAACAACCCCAGAATATAATCAATGAGTTCAGCCAAGAAAAGAGATCTATATCCGAGTTTTCAGTGACATCAGCGATAAGTTCAAAGCAAATGGACGTGATTTACTCCTACAAACCCTCATCTGACAGGACACACATGTGATTACAATAAGATAAGATATTATCTTTAATTGTGTTATGTTTAAAAGTGTTGTGCAGCAGGAAAGCAGGAAAAGAGTGCAAATAAAAACACCAATAAACATGTATCTAAAAATGCACAAAATCCTTAACATGCACAAATCCAAATGTACTGTGCAAACAAATCTATGCATGCACAATATCAAATCTCAAGTATAAGCGAGCGTGTGTGTTTAAATGATCAATGAACATGTCGCACTGTCTCCATGGGATGGACAGAATAACCCCCTGCAAAGCAGTGACCGTCAGTTCTGTCAGACTGTAAACATGTTCTCACTTTTTCACCAGTTCATCTGCAGTTTTCTTCTGGGTGTCGTTGTCTTTGCTCTTGGGCTGAAAGAAGGATCTGATGGAAGAAGGAAGTCCTCAGTTAGCAGCCTGCTGGGTGTTAGCATGCTTGTATACACTCATTAAAGCGGCAATGCCCCGCTAAAGAAACCCCCGCTGATTCGTGTGCATCTTTTAAGCTGTTCATTAAACCACAAGTTAGCTAGTGTTTGGACCAAAGTTAGCAGAGGAGCGCGCGGACGTTGCGGACTCATTTACGCTAATGCTAACTTCCAGGAAGTGCAGTAAACACTAAATTCAACTATGTTAGCTGACGTTACACTTTCCTGCAGGCACTTTAACACCCCAAATACAGCTCACACGACACTAGTTAAGACTAAAACAGACTCAGACAGCCCCGAGTTAACATTACTACCAACGGAAGCTAAACTGAATCCATCTCCACTTATCGTCTTTGTACTTACGCGATGCTCCGCTGCATGTTGTCTTCAAACTCGTCCTTCGGCTGATATTAGATTAAGACTAATAGTTAAATTTCAGCTCGGGTCCAACATCCACACACAAAAACACAAACTCCCGCGCTGCACAACGACAAAAATAGCTCCTGTAATATTCGGCGCCAAAATTACATTTCAGCCAAAGATCGTTAAAAGTCAAGGTGAGTCACTCGTTAGCGAAAAGCTACATTCAAGGCACCTTTTTATATTTGAGTCTTAATGGTTGGAGGCAATTTGTATTTCACACACAATAAGTAAATGTAAGTTAATTATGTCTGGTATTAAGAAGATAGCATACTAGAAACTAGCCTAGATTATGCATCTAGTTTTCCCTCACTTCACAATGTGAAATACTTTGTAATATCTCCCTATTATTTTTTTATAATCCACCTATGTCCTCACATATTTTTTATATCTCCTCCTGTCTGCTGTGAAGTAAAATAAATAACCTGGGAAAACCTAAAGTACAAAAACATGAGACACTGTTATAAAATGTTTCCAATGACGAAGAGTTTGTCCACTAAACTGAATTGGATTTAGGTTTACCCCAAAGATATCATCAGAGTGACACCTCGTCTTTTTTTTACTCATCTCAGCTGTGACTCTCTCCTGGGAAAACGCTGTGAAACGTGTGTGTGTGATGCCAAAGATGCTGCTGCCCCCTGCTGTGTCGGAGTGGTACGTGTCGACACAAGCGGCTGGTCCTGATGCAGCAGAGGAGGAAGACATGAAGGCTCCTCCTCATCCAACATTTCACACACTCTGTTTGAATGCATCATTCATGCAGCTCTCTTATTATTTTCATGGAGCCCGGAGAAAGAGGACGAACGCAAGACAAACAGCTGAAAAATGCAAGCTGAGTGCGCTGCTTTATTTACTCAAACACAAGTACTATGTTTTCAATTGTTTACAAGTGCAGTTCCCCTACTGAGTCACGAAGTGCTGACAGAAGAAAAGCAGCTTCCTCAGTGTTTCTATTCAAAAAAAAAAAAAGAAAGACATCATGGTCCAACTCAATAAATATAGAGCATGAGCATCACAGACAGTGACTAATAAACTACAGTTCAATGAGCTAAAAAAGACACAAAAAGAGTGTGTATTTGAGAGATTTGAGGAAGGAAGCCAGTCCATCTGTTGTAGTTCTTCACTCTCTCTCCCCCATCTGTGCGTCGCTCCCCGCTCTCCTCTCCTCTCCTTGAATCTCAGCCTGCTTCGCTCCACCAAACAGGCTCCGACTGATGTGGTTCAGATCCCACCCCGCAGGGCTCCTCTTGTGCGGCCAGCTGTTGGAGCTGACGTGGAGGGCCGAGGCCAGAGGTGGGAGGCCCGACTCCCTCAGCTCCCTCATGCTGGCCCCCGGACGCGCAGGGGCGGAGATGAAGGGGAAGTGGGCGTGCAGGGCGCGGGGCGTCGGGATGGGCTTAGGGAGGCAGCACGGGAGCAAGAAGGGGTACGACGCAGGCTGGACTGCTGTCAGGAAACAGAGAGAGAAAGACATCAATCACAAAGACAAGGCATGGCAACTTTATTTACAGAGCACATTTCATTACAGAGAAAAGCTCATTTAAAAAGAGACTTAAAAAACATCAAGCATATTAAAGACAGAGAGACAATAAAGAAAACAACATATACACACTTCACCTCACACACTGTGACACTTTTCACAAATTTGTACTTTTCAATCTGTACTTTTTGTTTTAAAAAGGGACAGACTATTTAATTTAATTGTTTTTTTATTGTGTTTTCTGTTCAATTTTGTATTTCAATATTTTGTATTGTTGTGACTTGACCTCTGTACCGCACTCTGGCACAACAATTTCCTCCGGGATTAATAAAGTCATTCTTATTCTTATTCTTATTCTTATATATTCATATATAACCACAATACCAGCTACCCCCTCACATACACACTGACACTGTTCATAGGCCTGAGAACACAGGAAGTTTTTAAGTTTAGCTTTTAATGTTGACACGGTCTTTATAGATCAGGAGAGGTCCACAGTAACTAAAATAAAGTAGAAAAAAATTCATCTTCATGAGTTTTAGGAAGTATTCAGATCCTTTACTTAAGTAAAAGTACTGATACCACACTGTAATACTCTGTTACAAGTGAAAGTGTTAAAAGTGTTTGTACTCAACGTCAACTGTGACTGTTATACTATTATCTTTTGTATAATTTGATTATTTTTACTCGTGCTTTCAGAATTTTACTGCTGGAGCTCATTTTGTATCAGATTTTTTAGTTTTTTTTATTTATGGATCCATGTGTTGATTATTTCCTCCATTAATTAATTGATTGTTGATTTTCGTTACAAAATGAGAAATGCCGTCACAAATACAAAGAGTCCAAAGTGACACAGTGTTTGGTCCGACTCTCAAAATTTGCTAGAAATAAACTTAAATTAGTATAATAATTTAGAGGAAAAGCAGAAAAATCTTCACATTTGAGAAAATGGAACCATGAAATGTGTTTGCATTAAATATTTAAATGACTATCAAAAAGTAAGTTGATTAATAAATTAATCATGTCAGCTGTTCTTGTACATTTTCACAAGCTTTGTATCTAAAAATCTTACTTTGTAAAGTAACTGGTGACTAAACTAGTACATAAAGTTGTCAATGTTTCCCTCTGAAGTGTATTGAAGTGAACAGTGGATTAATGCATGAATAGATCAAAACTATTTCACAGGATGAACTGGAAGCAATAAATGGGCTTTTTCACCTTGTCAGCTGATGCTGCATAATATATCTTACACATATTAGACATTTTAAAGACAAAAGTAATGAAATAAACGTGAAAAAAGTGAAAATCTCGAGTTCATTCTTGATCTTATTATAGTTTCACAAAAAAAAAAAACATTTTAACTTTTTCTGGAGCTTTAAATTGAGATATCTACAAAGCTGGTAAAAGACAAGTAAAGGGACTTTGAGTTAAGATATTTTTGTCAAAAGAAAATCTCAATTTATGCATTTTATATCAAAGCTATTGCTTTTATTTCATGATGTGCTGCACAATAGTAGGTCTTATTTGACTGCCATCTAACAGCACAGTACATTCAGAATAATAAAAAAAAAAAACACCATGGCCAACTACAGCACAACCCAGATGCTTGAATTAATTTATTACTTAAAAAAATACAGAATTTGTCTTCAAGGTCAAGATTGAAGACCATTCTTGGAATATTTCCCACTGCACACATCGTGTTTCACCTTGAAATTCAAAAAAATATACAAGCAATATCCAGTAGAAGAGTAAATTTCTTGTGAGATGAACCAAAAGAAAGTCAAGGACTTATGAAATCTGCAGCATAAGAACATTCAAGTCTGAGTTATGTGATATCAAACTGAGTGAATATGAGGAAGATGGAAATTTAAATAATAATTGTTCTGTTCTTGGTGTTTCTTCCTAGATGTAAACAGCAAAGGTAGATGAAAAGTATTCTTATATTAGTCTACTAATACTGGAGGTGTTGCTTTCACCGAATACTTAAACAAGAGCAAGCAAGCAAAACTTATTTATGCAGCACATTTCGTTCCAGGTGGAAACATATTGCGCTAAAAGCTACCAACAATCAACCGACCCCACTAAAAAATATTGTCCATGTATCCTAAATCTGACTAATCTTCATTAGCTCCCCTTGTTGTCCAAAAACTACTAAACTACTCTGACGTTGCAGTGGTTGAAATGTTAATGTCATAACCAGGGAACCTAAATAAACCATCCTTCTGCTGTAAATACGCAGCAATGCGTATCACTCCGCGGCTGAAAATAGTCCCCAACAAATGCTGTATTGTCTTCTGTCTGAGTAATGTTTGCTAAAAACTACAGTGCCCAGCTGTTTTTGGAAATAGGTGCATCTTATTTAAAAGTATTTTTGCATTAATGTGTATTAATGTGTGTTTGCAGATTTGATATGAGATATGTAACAAATGTGTTACATGTATGAATTACATTGTCTACCTATGTTTTTTTCCTTGAGAAGCACTGTACAATCTCTGGTTTTCATGCTATAAAATAAACTTTCATATCCTTATTATTATAAAACAAGTATTTCTGACCTATTTTTAAGGGTTTTTTTTTATCTTTGGTGGGTTTGATTTAGAGAGATGAACTAGCACATTGTTGATTTTGGTCTTTTCATGGGATTCGTTAACAAAAAAAGACCTTTAACTCTTCAATTCAGTATCTGGGTTTTTGGTTTTTTTGCCGAAAATTTCATTCAATTTCACTTCATGTTCAGACTACAGACAGAATAAACAGCCTTTGGTGGTTCTATCAGGCACACTGTGAGACTTGTTTGGAGGCTGTAGATGTAAATGCTGTAAAGAGGACTCACTGATGGGTATGTTCTTACCTCTGTCCATCGCCGACCCTGCTCCTCCTCCACACAGAGGAAGACCACTCTCAGCGGGGAGGAGAGGAAAGGGAAGAGGGCTGCCGCTCTGTACCAGCTGGACAAATGGAGGATGAGATGGATGGATGGTTGAAATGGGGACATGGACCTTTCAATACAACACAGTCTGACGCTTTGTGCACAAAACATGAAGAACACCAGTTGAGGTTTGGGATCTATTACTGATTTGACTTATTAAATATACCATATCTCAAAGTCGATATTGTGTTGAGAGGAGGCAGAAAAGCTAAACAAGCACTTTGGAGGATTAAAACGTTAATCAACTTAATAGCAGGAAGGTGTTCCTGATATTTTGCACACTGGTGACCTCATTTGAAAACTGAAATATGTTAAAAATGTAATTATATTACATGATATTAAGAGTTTTATTCCAACCTGTGATATCCATTTGAAAAAACTAAGGGGACATTTTTAAATGGTCTGCACTTATATAGCGTTTTTCTACCGTAACAGGAAAAGTACATCTCTACAAATCCTCACTCTTGTAGAATTAATCATGTAATCAAACAAATTATGGCGCTTGCTTTAGAATAGTAGGTAACCTAAGCACTTGATATGCCTGTGGACGTGATATAACTTTAACACACTGACTCACCTCTACATTAGAGGATCAGTCAGGTAGTCAATTTCATATTAAATGATAAAGTTTTAGTAATGATTTCTATTCAAGTCAGGCAGTTTTATATTAAATGATAAAGTTGAAGTAAATGTTTCTATCAAAGCCATTCTGTCCATTTTAAAATATTTAAAATAACCGTTATGGTATTTCTATTTTGGAATAAAACTCTACTTAAAGGACTATACCCATGTTTTGGAAAACCAATACATTTCAGATTATGTGAAGAGGAAATTACAAAAATATGACTTTTTCCCCTTTTATTTATTTCATATAAAAAGCGATACAACCGAGGAGCCAGTTTTCCAAACGGTGAAGTCCTTTAAGATGTGATGTGACATGTGAAGATGTGGTGATGACCTGATGGCCGGGTGGGGGAGGGTGTCCTGGATAGTTGACCAGAATGAGTTTGCTGAAGTTGAACTTGTAGGTGAATCTCTTCCCTTTGGTCTTGTGCAGGATGCGTTTGTTGTAGTAGTATCTGGAAGTGAAATGTTTTCTGTGTCAGACTGCACTCTGACTGTGTCTGTTTGTACTGTGTGTGTGTGTGTGTGTGTGTGTGTGTGTTCTTATATTACATACTTAATGGGGACTAAGAACAGGCGCTTACATTTTGGGGCCCAAAATGTCTTGTGGGGGCATTTTGCTGGGCCCCACGAGGAGAACAACGTTTTTCTAAATGATGTCGTTATTACCAGGCTGTAATGTATGGAGACAGATCGCTCTCACTATTAACTGATGCACACAGAAGGATTCAAAATGTACAAATGTTAGAAATGTAACACAAGAAGCATATCTGATAGGCTACAGATAATTCCCTGTTGTGAAAAAATGCATTTGGGAGTCTCAACAAACCCATAATCAAATGCAGTGAAGCAGGTTGTAAACGCAGGTAACAACATTCATTTTGTTTGATGAAAAGACAAAATTCTTACTTGTATTTATGGATTTCTACTGCTACTACTACTACTTTCTACTTTCTATTTCAAGCAGGAAATAGTCGTGTGTGCATTGGAAATACATCTTTTGAACATCATATATTCATATGTCAACTGTATGCATTGAAAAAAAATATGTGGATAGAGTCATTATATATAAATCCTGAAACACATTTGTGAATCCGTTGTGCATCCATTACCGGTGAGAGTGATCTGACTCCATAGTAATGGCTTGCCCTCATGTCCCTGTAGGGCACTGTGGATAAAAGGGCTTTCCAAATGGTATGTGGTGCATCTGTGGGCATTTAGATTTAAAATTTTAATTTGACAACATACGTTGGCGAGGAGCACATTTTATTTACAGCATCAGCCTGAGGGAGAAGCTGCACAGAGAGGGAGGATTACAGTCACAGTTAAAGAGCTGCATCCTACAGGTGTTTATGAGTGTGTGTGTGTGTGTGTGTGTGTGCACACGCGTCAGTATAAATATGTCGACTTCACTCGTGCATTATGCAGTACCTCAACGCTCGGCTGAGCTTGTCATAGTTCATGTGTGGTTTGCCCTTCCGCTCCCCCCACAGCCTGGCCAGCCTCTCGGGGTCCCGGATGACGAATTCGCCCCACTCTCCTCCCCAGCCAATGGCCCCGCCCTCGCCCCGCCCCAGCAGCTCCAGCAGGAAGTGCCACAGCTGGACCTGTCTGGAACCGGGCGACCAGGCTGGTTTGTAGGCCCAGTCAGGGAACAGCACTGCTGGGGAGACATGAGGATAAGCTGGTAAGCAACAAGCAAGCAAAAGTGCCCTCTTCGATTCTCCTATGTGAGATAAAACAGACACACTGCCCACTATGGTGCAGGCTGCCGTGTGTGCATGAAAATTAGTTGGCTTCTATGTGCCTTTAAATGGGTAAATAGCTAATGGATCTCTGTTTGTTTTTATTGCAGAGGTGTAGCAGTTAGAAATCAAATCTGACTCACATTATGTTTCATTCACTAACTTGGATGAAGCTGTCTCTTGCCAAGCTTGCAACCATTCATGCAATTCTAGTTGTTTTAACGTTTAGATTTTTCTGTTAAAGAATATTATTCATTGTTACACTTAACAGGCTCCAGCAGCATTTTCTTATTGTTTTAACCCAAGTTTTTCTGCAAAGTTTCTGGTAAAAGAAAGTCTAAGTCTAAATTTGTTGTTGCCTGATAAATCCTGATAAAATGATACACGTCTCTTCTTTGTTACATTCTACACTGATTCCACATCAAAGTAAACTGAACATAAGTTTATGTTGATGAATGCTAGAAAGCTCCTAATATAACCACGTGCTTCAGATCTCATTCTTCCACATCCAGCCTCAGATGTCCTCTCTGTTGAGGAACTGGTTTGAGCTCCTAGTAGGCTGATGTGTGAGTCCTTCATCCTTTTTCTCCACTGATTATTTGTTTTTCAATTTGTTAATCAGTTTGTATGTGTGATACACAACACTGGAAAATTAAAAAATTACACCACGAAATGAGTAATTAACATTTTGTGAAACGGAGAAGTTGGTGAATAGTTCCAATCAGACGTGTTGTGCACAGCATTATCTGGGGCCAGAGAGGACATGGAGTACGTGTGATTATTCCTTCCTTTATCTTTTCTTCTGAACATGAAGCTTTGTTTTCCCGTGAGCTTGAACTAATCACTCCTTCATTACAAGAAAACAATTTCAAGCCCATTATGTTGAGTTCACACGTGATTATTTCTAACAAAGGTTCAAGTTTCTCACAGCAAAATAGATATCTTTGAATTCCTCATTTAGATGTGACATTTAAGCAAGATTACGGAGTGTGTGCTCCTCACGCCCTGCTTCTTCAGTTTAGCTCAACAAGCTAACCTGGAATTTGACATAGAAATCTTCTATTTCATGTTTAAATAGCATAACTTTGTGGAAATTCAGTGTGTGTCAAGATTCAGTGCTTTGCAGCAGTGATTAGCTCTGTGCTTAGCAAGCATCAAATAAAAAAAAAAAAAGCAAACAGACAAATTATTTGTTGTTGAAATCAAACAGATCGAGTATCAAGACAAACTGATTTCTTGTGATAATGAAGTCATTATTTTGTTCGGTCAACAAAACAATTGTTTGTGATCCCTGGAAATACAATAATACTTTTGATCCATAGTCGACACCACACCTTCAATTTTAACTGTGCAAATTAAAATAAAGAGCCATTACTGTGTTTTAGCTAAAGGTGGCGCTAAATTCACAGGTCAAAAGAGGGCAACGAATGCTGCTTGGCTGAGAGAGGGGCTGCATCATTTGTCAGGGGTGACAAATTAACTGCAACTGTGCCACAGGCAGACACACACTGCACGCATTGAATAACTCTTGCATGAATATGAAAGATCTCCCACACAAATGACAACCCACACACTCGTGCAAAAATAACTAAGACACATGAACGCACACAGAGACAAACACACACTTACTTCTACTCCAGTAAGGCGATGAAAAGTGTCCGACCGAGGAGCCACAGCTGCACTGCATCTGAAAAAACACACCACAGAATAAAAACTGAAGAAATCTACTCAGAATCTTCATCATTGTCAGATCGAAGATAGAAAGGCAAGAAAAGAGGAAGCGGCTGCTTAAAAGAAATATCAATTAGCCGTCATGTGGCGTTGAATTAGCCATCACAACAGAGCACAAGTGAACTGATTACAGCAGCCTTCAGCTCTCAGTATCACTTGGAGAATTAAATCATCTTCAAACTTATTAATTCAAAGACAAATCTGAACAAAAACTGAAGATGCCAGATCCCCAGACTGTATACTGCATCAATATCAATTTGATTATAAGTAAATATAAGATTTATAGATCTCTCAGTTCATAATGTGCTTGAAATTACATTTACTAATTCAATAAGTTGTGATTAGAGTAACATAAATGTGTGAAAGGATCATTTTCCCTGCAGATATTGTTCAGTATTTTCCGTATTTCTCTGTAATTTCATCCTATAAACACACACATCGTCCACCCACAGACACAATGACCTTCCCAGGCGATCCGGAGCGGCACAGACACCCACCATCTTCCCTGGAAGGCTGAAAACTCATCTCTTCAAGAAGTGCTTCACATAACCCTTTTCTCCCCACTGGATGATGTCTCCTCTCTCCTATAAGCCCTCTCCCACAAGCGGTAATATCCTCTTATCTTGGAGCAACAAAAAAAACAACGTCTCCCCTTAGCTCTTATTTTATTTCCTTCTCGCATGCAGCACTATACTCACACATGATCACTGTGGGGTCACGGGGACATTATCAGAGAGCTGAGCCAAAGGCGTTTTACTTTCAAGGTGTCATTTGGACAATAACAAGTTCCAAAATGGTCTGTTCTCAAACACATAAAAGTAAATTGTAATGCAATTTTATGCAGACTTTGGCTCTAACATTTGTACTCCTCTCTTTTTGGTGTCTGTTTTGTTGTTTAACCACAAATGAAAGCTTGTTCTACTGGGTAAGAGCATCAACAAAGCGCCTAAACACGCAAATCTAAATCCAACATCAATCTAATGATGACCGGAATTACACTGAATGCTACAATCAAAAATAAGTACAAATCATCATGCCGGTCGTGCACAAAAGGCTGAAAGAGAGGGGATTTTTTTCTTAAAGTAGATAAAGTAGTAATTCAGCTAATAACGTAAAAGAAATATCCTTCACAATCATCTCGATTACAAAGAGGGATCTAATTAAAGACTCCTCTGTAAGTGTAATAATAGTTCAATTGGTCGTGTTACCTTGATTGGAGCAGAAGTGGAAAAAAGCTTCGTTAGCTGAATAACAATGATCAGTTTGTCTGCCGGCCCACTTCAAGTCTGAGACGAGTGAGGGATGGATGGACCGAATCTTAAACCCTCTATCTCATCTCACCCCCAACCACACACACACACACACACACACACTCACACACACACACACACCGTCCACCTCCCCGCTCTCCCTCCCACAACATCCCTCCTCTCTTCTCTTAGGGAGACTAGGTCAAAACTAAAAGATCTCATACTGATTATGATGATTCCTCAAGGAAGTACTGCATTAAAAATGTGTCTTTAAAAGAGTCTCAACTCTTTAAACAACAGATTACAAAGCATTAATACTTTTTTTCAGAAATTATGATCAGTCAGTATGTTTATTATTGATTAAGCAATAGAAATTCAATCAGATCTTGGGCAGTTTATGGTCAAATATAACAAAGAGAGGCAGGAAATCCTCGTATTTGAGGCTTTAAATCAGAGCACATTTTGGCATTTTTGCTTGAAATATGACCAATCATTTGCTGATAATCCAAATAGTTTCTAATTAATTCGACTAATCAGTAAATCCACTAATTATTTCAGCTCTATCTATATTTTAATCCATTGTAATGCGAATTCAGAATGACATTATTAAGGGCATTCTTCACTTTTTGACATTTTATTGACTAAACACTTCATCAATTCATCTAAAAGTAGTTGAGGGATTAACTCAGAAACCGGCCCGGCACGAGATGCTCGCCAGGGTTTATTTATGAGCAGAGATGAGTTGAGCTCAACTGCTGTTATTACTCAGGGTGGAAAAGGGCAGCAGTAAAATGCCCGTAGATTTCCATCATCACAAGTGAGAGTGTTAACGGGTCAGACCTGAAAAAGAAGTAACAGGGAAAAAGAAAAAAAAAAAAAGCTGTGAGGAAATATGTGAAGGTGCTCTAATACACTCAGGATTGGTGTGTATTACAGTGAGCCGGGGGGAAGCTATGATTGAGCGCAGTGAAGGTGACTGGAGGTTTTCTCCTCACTGAATCAAATAAATGATGAACTCAACACCAGGTCCACTCTTCACTCCACTACAGCTTTTCACTCGACAGGAGTGACCTCAGCCAAGGTCAACAGGCTGTTCAATACTCTGCCGCACAGGCTCAGGAGGCTGTTAGAGGTGGAGGCAGCGCTGACACATCGGGCAGACGTCCTACTAGTGGTCCCTCAAGTACTCGACTCTCAAGTGCTTGTCTCACTCCAGCGAAACTGAGAGTGAACTCCTACAGCAACGACACTTAGAGGTAACATTACGGAACTGAAAAATGGTTAAGAAATTCCATCACTAAAGTATTTTCTTGCACCTTTAAAGCTGTCGGAGAAGAAGACGAAGAAGAAGAAGAAGAGCATTTAATGGCCAATGACGTCTCTTTTTTTTGTAGAGATGCATTTAATCTTTGGCTATGGAGGCTCAAATAATAAGAAGCATAAATATGTTTCATGGCACAAATAATTCTGTTCCGAATGTTTGTTTTATTTTCACAAGGAGGCACATAAGAAGATTTTGGTACATTTATTAAGAGAAAATGCGAAAAGATGACACATTAATTAGAAAAAGTTTTAAAAACTTTCAAATACCAAAACTTTGTACTGAATGTCTGCACAGATTGATAATCTTGTTTACTTATTCTTTCATAAGATTTAAATCAGTATTTTATTCAGGTAATGTTGCTGTATGGCTGCTTGGATTTGTGTTTAGATTTAAAGTTAATAGTTTGACATTTTGGGAAATATACTGGAGTTTTCTTGAGGTGAGAAGATTGATACCACTCTTATGTCTGGATGGTAATGAATGAATAAAGCTCTACCACCAGGAGCCTGTTAGCTTAGCTTAACGCAAAGACTGGAAACAGGGGGAAACAGCAGACCTAGCTCTGTCCAAAGGTAACAAAATCTAATGACCTGCGTCTTTATTCAATTTAATTCGTTTTATTGTCATATGAACAGATAAAATAAAATTTCACCGCATAATGAAATTTTTGCTTTGCCCTTTCGCCTCCGATACAGCTTCAGGATTTAAGAAAATAGATAAATAGATAATAGAAAAATAAGCAGTAGCTATACAGAACTTTATGCAGTATATTTACAGTTGACTTATAATAATACATCTCATTTGTCAGATCTGTGGAAAAAAAAAGTGTGGAAAACGAGAGAGGTTTTGTGTTGTGACTTCCTAGAGTCTCAGCTGGTTGCCTGGCAACCCCAATGGTCACGAACTACTTCAGACCCTCTTCTTTGAAGGACTTATTGGTTAAAAAAAAAAAAACAACAAAAAAAACATGTTCAATTACAGTAAAGTCTTGTCTTGGTATTTGTGCCAAAATCCAGTTATCAGATCCACACTCGTATCAGAAATGTCAAGTGATACCCAGCTCTAAGCAGAGAGCAGGTGAAAGCAGCGAAACATATAAAAATAGAATAAATGTCGTGTTTTACAACATGATTTTAGTGCGAAATGGGTTACAAGTGCTGTGCGTTGTGTTTGTAGTTGGATTAGCTGTGATTTAGTTTTCACTGCGGCTGAGAACCGGAGAGGGAGAGGCTCCCAGCAGCAATCCATTTAGGCTTATGATATACATGCATCCCTATACATTTCCCCCTAGTACACACACACACACACACACACACACACACACACACACGCGCGCATACACACACTTATCGTCCCTCAGATGCGATAGCTGACACCGGAGGCTTTTAATTCCAGTGTAAATACAAATACTCTCCCAGACAGCTATCAATTATGCATGCCGCTAATTGAGTTGAATGTTGTGCTTTTAGCAGCCTGGGGACCCTGGGTCACATGCAAAAAGCCTGAAACCAAACACACATACACACACAGACACACACAAATTTGCCTTCATATACTTGTGAGGACCCTTGTTGACACCACACATTCCCCAGCCTCCAAGTTTAACCTTAACAGGCCGCAGCACTGACTTTGCATGTCTTAGCCCATTAAGATCTTAAGAATACTTTCTGTTATCAAAGATGATTTTTTTAATTATGTTGTAGTGTTTCCACGCTGTCATTGGTTTACATTAATTTCCATATGGTGTAAAAAATTAATTAGCACACTCCCAGAGTTATATAATCCAGTGAGTCCCAACCAGGGGAACTTGTACCCCAGGGGGTACTTCTGCAGTTGCAAAGGGGTACATGGAAAGTTTGCCTAAACAGGAATATTGATCTGATGAAGAAAAGATATACATCAACATACTGAGTCTGTTGTGACGCCTGAGCTATGTTGTGATTGAGAGTGCATGAAAACTGCTTAACAAGTCTAAACAGGTCTGTAACAGTAATGGACAGCTGGTTAAAACAGCGTCCAGTTTAAAATCAGTTTAAATAAACGTGTTTGGAGCGTGACGGGTGGTGTCGATGGACACGCACTTGAGCTCATCTAACAGGACTGTGGGGGTTTGATCAGACTGAAAAGGTTGGGAACCACCGATGGAATGTTAAGTAAATGTTTTGTTGTATTGCCATAGTGAGATATCAGTGAAGATATTTAAACTGAATGTAACAGTGCAGGGATTTGGAGAAAATAAATGCGGATTTGACTGGGAAAAGAATAAACAAACAAAATAAAATGAGTTAACTAGTTTTAGAGGTTCTAGTGAGCAGATTTGTAGTCTGTTTACCCCCACCCCACCCCAGGTCTAGCTCTATAAACAATACACAGACAAGAGAGCAGTGCCATCACAAAATTCTCTCATCTGTCAGCAAGAAAAGCAAATAAGTCAGTTTCAGAAAATGTCAAACTATTCCTTCAATCAACCACCTATGAGGTGCTACACAGGCGATGATGTCAGGTATTTCCACACACTCGTCTGAACTCATCAACACTAGAATCTGACACCACAGACGTCTATATGCACCTATAGGTAGACGCTGAATTGACTGCTTCGGCCCTTTGCAGCAATACGTCAACGCCCGCTGTCAGACTGGACCGAGCAAGACCTGGCCTGTAAACATGTGCAGAAAGTAGCATTAAAAAAAAGCAATGGAAGAAAAAAAGTTTGGATTCTTTTCCTACTCCACATACATCAGAAACTCTTGAATATAAAAACGACTCATTGGTTCAGAAATCTAAACATTATAGTGTTTTTTATCCCAAAAAAACGCAGCTCCCCCTCTACCTGTGTGTGTCTACAGGCCAGTCTTGCATCTATGTACAGTAAATATTTCTCTATGGATCAAACACTAACCACAATTAATACTAAACAAATTAATCAATGTAACTAATTGTGTTATTACGTCTATTGATAATTATTTAGTCACAAATATTTAATGTCATTAAGAAATACTTAAGATCTGGAAACAGGCTTGCAGGGATTGCTTGGAAACAGATGTTGACAAAACAACCTTCATGCAAGATCAACTTGTTGATCTCGCTTGTTCTGGAGCTTTCAACCGTCATGGTCTTCAGCGCCAGAGGAAAATGACTCAGGTGTCACTCAAAGTAGACGTTCGAAACCTTCTGGCTTCGATGTTGAGCTTGACAGGTTATTCTTGACTTTGGAAACATCATTTGACGAAACAGTTGCAAGTCAGGGTCCACTTACTGTACTTGCTTGTTCTAGAGCTTTCGACAATATCACAGATGCTGGGTTGTAAAAGTTGTACAACAAGTTTGTTTCCTAAGCTGTTGCGAAGTTCAACTTTTACAGCAACATGGACGAGGATAACAGCTTTGAGAGTCCCATGACAACTGAGCAAACTTTTCTGATGAAGACTGTGTGACGCTGTTGAAAGCTCCAGAATGTGGCCCTCCTATGGACATTGTTTCTTCAGTTTTCGTCAGTGCTCCGACCCTCAAACGGCCCTCTGAGGCAGTGAGGACCAGCGAAAATGTTCCCAATGTTTCTCAACCACCAAAACTCAAATTGGTCCTCCCAAAGATAGAAGTACGAGGGGACACGCACGATAAAAGAACACTGCTGCTGCTGCTCATGGATTTACAAAGACATTTCTTTGTACACACACACACACACACACACACATACAACAAAGGAAGAGGCCTCACAGTGAGTATAAGAGCTGACAGTTTGGAAATTGAGCCTTCGGACTGATGGAGCCGCCCAGGCAGCATCCAGAGCCAGATGACAGAAAGAGAGATTTAAACAAACTGCTGAATATTGAGGCGAGCAGCGTTGTCAGGGGAATATTACTGTAAAGATGTAATATAAACACAGAATAGTAAGAGGAAAACCCCCTTCTCTGCCTTATTTACTCTGCAGTGTCTCTGCGCCAGATATTAGCCCAGTCTATCAGCAGCAGAGGCCGTGGAGGAAGGAAAAAAAGAACCAAATATAATGAAGGACTTCTGCCTGGGTATAATAGAACTTCACATTCCCTGCGGGGCAATTTAGGTGGCGGCACACAAAAACGGGCTCTGAGACAGGAATTTGCTTTCTACTGAGATTGTCATCCTCTTTTTTTTTTTTCCTCCTCTCCTTCAGTGAACGGCATTATCTCCTCTGTGACGAACTGTGTCTGTGTTTGTGTATGGATAGAGGATGAGGAGGATGAGGAGGATGAGGATGATGATGGGGGGGGGGGTTAAGTCTGGATTTGATCCCCACTAAAAGGACTGTTTGTTTTACAGCTGACGACCCCGGAGTTTAATCTGGTGCTCAGCTGCCTGCTCAATCTCTCCTCTCCTTCGTCTCCCTGCATCCTCTCATCCTCCCTGACTCTCTCTCTCTCGCTCACTCAATCGTATCATCCTCTCGCAGCGAGTCAACCCTCCCTCACCACCACCTCTCCGTCATCCTCCTCTCTCTCTCTCTATCCTCCATCCCTTGTCATCTCCTTATTTCCCTTCTCTCTTTATTTGTAGTGCCAGGAGCGGCTGTTCGCGAATTTACATTTAACTGGATCCATCAGGATGTGTGTTATGCGTAAAATTAAGCGGTGTTACATCACACAGTACAGTGGGTGCATGTGTGAGTGTGTGTGTGTGTGTGTGTGTGTTTGTGTGTGGGAGGATGGAGAGGAGTGTAGTGATGGTTTCAGGCCCTGAAATGTGTCCATGTATGTGTGTTACGGCTTCTAAAATGTGTGTGTGTGTGTGACAGGAGGACAATAGTGGGAGTGTATGTTAAACAGGATGATGGTGTTGCAGCAGATGAGGGTCATGCTCCGGGACTTAAGGGTCAAATCCTGTTAGAAGTAAGAGGGATCAAGGCTTTAGCAAGGCGCTGCCTTTTTTACTGCTGCAATATTCACTGACACTGTGCAAGAGGAGCTCTGCAAGAGTGTGTGTGTGTGTGTGTGTGTGTGTGTGTGTGTGTGTCATGGAAAAGCTTAAAACTGCTTACTTTGATTTGGTTGAGCTCAGTTAAAACATGTAATAAATGAAACAGAGGTAGAAGAGCGGGGAAAAATGAGCTATAATATCAGGTTAAACCCGTTGAGATCTTTTGTGTAGGTGAAATAAAAAGCATAAAGAGTACAAAAAAAATCTGTTTTCTGCTTTTATTTCCTTTGAAATCCTTTTATTCCACTGTCAGACAGTTTTGTTTTTTCTACGAAAGAGTTCGTTCCAGCTTTTCATTGAATCATATGATGCTCCCTGTTTGAATCAAACTGAAATATTCTGTCTACAGACTCAGCAGAAGGAAGCACTGTGAGGATCCTGTCTGACTTCAACACTGACTACCTCACCAACAGACCACTGCGTGTCTGATGTGGTGGTCTGCACAGGGGACTTCAGACACAACGATGTAAACTGTCACATCCAGGAGTTCTCTGATGATACGGCCATCGTTGGATGTGCATCTGAGGGGGAACAAAGTGGAATACAGGGAGGTCATCAACGACTTTGTGAGCTCAACCAGCTTCACATCAATACCAGCAAGACGAAGGAGATGATGATGGATTTCAGGGGGAAGGGAGCACTGACAGGGACACGGGAGGAGGCTTCACAGACTGATCAGGAGGGCCGGCTCCGTCCTAGACTGTCCACTGGACTCCACTTAGGAAGTGGGTGAGAAGAGGGTGTTAGCCATCATGGACACCACCTCTCACCCCCAGCCCTGCGGAGGCCCTGACAGGCTACTTCAGCAGCAGACTGATACACCCGCCGGGTATGACGGAGCGCTGCCGCAGCTCGTTCATCCCCACTGCTGTCAGACTGTTTAACAACAGCGTTACATAAATCTCCAACAACAATATCACAGCCACTACCTGCACTTTATCACAACTGATTTGTTTCCTTACTACAGTGACACTCGCAACATCCTGTGCAATACACACATGTATATATCTTATATTCTTTCCCTTGTTTTTGCACTACTTCTGTTACTAACACTTTGTTTCTGCACCTTTTCTGTTGCTGTAACTAGTGAATTTCCCCAGTGTGGGATAAATAAAGTCTCTCTTAGTTGTCTTGCATCATTTCATACACATTTCTCCCAAATTCAGACACACTTGGTGCCTTTGTAAACTTTGGGATCTCAATTAGGTTTTCAAAATAAAGTTCTGTCGGGAGAAACAACGTAACTTTGTAACGACTTCCAGTGCATTGTGGCACATTATAAGCAGATTATTGAGCGATCACGAGCGTGTGAAGTTTCACACAATGTCCTCACAGGACCGGACATCATCAAAGAAAATTCAGTCTGGATCTTATAGATGTTATTCAGTGTCTAATAGACATGCGAGCAGAGTTTTAGTGAGCAGATTCAATTCAGTGTTTTTTAGCTGCACGCTGGCCGATATGTGTATCTCAACACTTCAATATAATAAAGTGATTACAGTGAAACTATCTGTTAACTAATCAGGATCATATTAGAGATGGGCAATAATTCAGTAGTGTGTATTGACTTTTAATGGTAATCAAGTATCAAGTATGTGGCCATGCCTTTAAACCTCTTTTACCTTTTATTTTGGTGGTTTCTCCCTGAATTTCAGCATCAGAAACGCATACATCATCCAATAAAAATAGCTTTGTCAAATGAGGATGATGCAAAAGCCATGACTGCTCAAACACTGGATTTGTAGTATCGCTGCATTTTCAAAGGCTCAAGTCAATCTGTCAAAACAGTAATTTCAATTAAAAAGAGCATTTCGAATGATAGGATTAACCCAAAAAAAAGGGTCCTCAACTGTGAACTGCAGAAAGCATTGTGTGCAATAATGAAAAGCTTATGTGGCACTACAGTACGCATACAGGCTGCTGTGTAACTGAATGTAGAGGTCAGTGGTGGGAGATGTATTCAGATCCTTTAGTATTGATAAAAAATACTTGATAATTAATAAAAAGTATTAATTTCACACTGTGAAAATACTCGATTACAAGTAAAAGTTCTGCATTCAAAACTCACTGTAGAGAAAAAATTGTCAGTTTGACTGGCAATATGGTTTTATTATTACTGCTGTAAATGTTTAAGGTGGACTAATTTTAACAACTTTATATACTGTTGGGTAGTTTAATCTACAGTAATGCATCATGGTCCATAAGATCATCATATTTCATGTCATTTCAAACCTTTATTTAAACTAGAGCAGTCATTGAGGTTGCCCCCATATATATGGATTATTGATGTTACAAATAAACAAGTTACAACAGTGACATGTTGGAGCAGGGAGGTTTGTGATCATGGTTTTACTGTGTCCATACATTGGGACAGTATTGGTTTTTAGCGTGTGGTGAAGATCGTTCCAAGAACTTGGGGCACTAAAATGTGTTTTTTTTTCGTGTCGCTGTCGTGTGAGAACAAAGCATCTCTGAACAGTCCACCTCTCATGAGCTCAGAAAAACAGCTCGTTTTCCAGCTAATCTTCAACAATAAACAACAATCATTTGCCACTAAGATGCAATGGGGTGGAACTACACCGTTTCATAAAATGGAAATACTGAAGTACAAGTACCTTGAATTTGTACAGCACTGATGTAAATATACTTAGTTTACATTCCTCCACTGGTTGCGGTGACCTTCATGATTCATGAAAAAAAGGGTAAGCATAGGAAGAAAAAAAAGTCTTAAACCAAATGAGATTTCCTTTCTCCTTCATACCGTCCACATCAGCTGAATTGTCACTGAAGTATCTCACAAGGGAAAACTATCAAGATGGCAAAGAGAGAACAAAAGTGGAGAGCAGAGACAGCGACGCTCCCTAAGGAGGAAAAGCGCTATAATATCGTGAATGAAAAATTAAGTCAATAAAATGACAATAAAATGGGCCCTGAAGCACTTAGGGTCCATGTGAGAAAAAGGTGTGTGTGTGTGTGTGTGTTACAGGCTAATGCCCTCTCGTTTAAAACCAGAAGGTTACGGGACCAATGGCCTTCCTCACCTCCTAGCATTGCTTTTTCTGCCCCTTTCCCCCCTCCAGTCTCTGGTCTCTCAGCCTCCCTGGTTTGTGCTGCTCTCCGGGGAGCTGTGGTTTCTGAAAGGTTTCTCAATGTCCTTAATCCCTCCATCTCTTTGTGTCCAGGCAAAAAATATATCCGCATGAAACTCAAGAGGCCGACAGGGGCCAAGTTGTGTGAGAAAACGATGAGGCACTTTCCAACCATTTGTGGGAATAGAGGGAAAAAAAACAAAGCGAGAGCTGCTCTTTTAGAAATAAATGAAGATAGGAGCTAATTTGGATTCTTTTTAATGGACAGCATGAAGCTTTAAATAAGTGGTTCTGAAACTGGAGTCATTCAGGATCAGTGAAAAGAGGAATGGTTTGATTTCACTCATTTTAATAACTAGGAATTAGCCCAATTAGGAGAGAGGATGGCAGCTTTAATCACAGGTTTCAGTTAACAACATTATCTCTAAACCTGCTCTGTAGACAGCTGTTTCCATTTCAAAATCAACAAACAGAAACCATCACAGACGGGGATTGTGTCTATTATGAGGTCTGTGACATCAGTGATGCCAACCAGGGGTACTTGTACTTCCTCTGTAGTTGGGTGATATGTGGAAATATTGTCAACTAATTGGCAAAAATAGGAATTTTGATTAGAGGAAACGCATCCACACATTTGTGTTAACGATAGAAATAAAACACACAAATAGGATTCAACTGGTGTGTGAGAAAATGGTTAGCAATGGTTGAAATAGGTAACTAAAGGATTAACAGTTAGCAGCAATGGATAAATGGTTAAAACGAAAAAATGACGAAACAGTTGAAAGAGGCTAAACAGGCTAAACGGTTATCTGAGAGTAATTAATCAATATATGAAATAACTAAAAGCAATTATTGCTTAAAATAATGAGCTAGCTCAGCACTTGAAGTAGACAAAACAAAAACTAAATTACATTTGCTTAAACTAATGGATAAACAGTTGGCTAAAGGTTAGGGATAAATGGTTAAAAAGGTCCAAAGTGATAACGCACTGCACTGATGCAAACATTGACATTTCAACATAACTTCACGTTCAAAATTCATTCAACGTACTGAAAACACACTGGCTGTGTCGATAAAGGGGTATCTGAGATCATGTGATCGGTCTGTGGGGTGCCTCAGTGCAGGCGCAGACAAAAACTGTGTACGAAGTAAAGAACAGAGGAGGTTTTTCTACACACCGAAAAACTGAAAGCTGCCAAAATATTCATGATGCAACAGTCTGACCTTCAAGATCTTGGTCAGGCACGTTTATCTGCTTACTGAAACGTTGCATCATAAAGTTACAGGTTTGGTAACGTGAATATTTCAGGTTACCCTTATTTTAAACCTTAAGTTGGAACAGATATACTTATCTATTTTTAAATAAATAAAATAGCATCAAGTTTTAGTTTTTAAACTGAGATTCTTTTGGTGAATAAAAAGAAGTCACGTTTGCCGTTTTGTACGTCATCATCATGTCTTTATTTGTGTGTAAACAAACTCTGAAAAGAGCATCAGCCAGGTTCTTGATTATTGGCGTTAACATGATTGATTTCTTTTGCAGTCTTGGATAAAACATGATCACTCCACAGTAACAAAAAAGGTCTTCTTAAACAAGTCATGTCTTACGGTCTTATTTTTTCACTTACAGGCTTAAAAATGAATGCACTGACCATAACATGAAACTGGCAGATCATTATATTGATTTAAAAAAAAAAAAAAAAAAGAAAAAGAAAATTGCCCTTGGTCCAGTCTTAAAGAAGGTGAAATAACCTCACTCCATAACACACTTTTTCTACAATAAATAAGATTGTAGGACTTAAATGACTTGTTTAAGTGGCCTTTTTTGCAGCGTGTATAATAAATAACATGACACTTCAATGTGAACTGTTCGCGACCTCAGTTCAGTCTCACAAGGTAACTCCATCTCATCTTACTTGGTGTATGCAGTGTTTCTCACTACTGTATAAGGTGCTGTGTGTGTGTGTGTGTGTGTGAGAGAGGGATATATAAATGTCACTGCTTGGGAATGTGATTGGGTCATGATGTTGTTGTTGTTGTTGTTGCTGCTGTGAGTATGTTGATGCGTTTGTGGTTAAGATTTGGACACGACCGGGTGTCCGGAGGCTTATTAGGTTAGTAGTTCATCAAATTATTAAATATGCAACAGGTGAAGAGCTGCAAAAATAACCGTCTTAAAAACGACAAATAAAACGTCTGCAGCGATCGCAGCAGTAGTGTTAAGCTCGGAGTGCAACATAATTCGCTTAGTCACTTCCATTGTACATAAACAACAAATATATTTACAATCAAAAAAAAAAAAAAAATACATAATTCATAACAAAAGAAATGTTACCACATTCAGAACCACAGACGAGTCATCGTGGGACTTACACTGAGTGAGAATGTATAATGTAGTGTGTGTTTGTGTTACTGACCTATTCTGACTGACATTAGGCTTTGTTGAGTAGGCAGAGCTTTCCTCCTCTACGAATAATCCACTGGCCTCAAGGTGAACAGGAACCAACCAATGAGAACGCACAGGGCCAGCCTCCATCCTCAATGACAAAAAAAAAAACAAAAAAAAAAAAAAACAGTGACCCTGACTAGTTTGAGGAACATAGTGCTGTCATGCCAATTAATTTGTTATTTGAGCTCTGGTAGATTTACAGGTACATCCCAAAAGGAGCTAGCGAAGCCTAATGTGCTGTATTTTAAGGCTTACTGTTATTTTCACCCTCAGCCCAGCTAGCCAACCGTACAAAACAGGTTTGAAAATTCAGCTCTCAGTCTTCTCCCAAGACGAATGTAATGTGGTTTTGTAAGACAACCAACAACAGAGAACAACTCCGAAACACACGTTTGACTCGCAGGGTTTTGTGTGTGTGTGATGAGGCAGGTATTGGCTATTGGCTCTTCTTGTTTTGGTCTGTTTTTCACAAAGCACGAGCAGAACAAAAACCTCATAAATTTATGTAATAGCGCATCTGTCTCTTGAAGATGGGAGGGAGGATTTGGCCAAATTTTGCTGTTTATGATGTATCAATTGGAGACTGATGTGGGCATTTAGGTATTATGGGAGAGTAAAAAAAAAGAAAGAGAAAAGACAAAATGTTTAAAAAAGTAAACCTACTGGCTGTAGCTTGAATCAAAGAAAGGTGTAGATGTGGTTGCACTCTTATAAGTCCAGAACACACAACATCCAACTTTTATGCAAAGTGGCAGATATGTCCCTTTCTTCTTCACTGGGATGAGGACAACAGTATGTAGAGAATCTGTTTCTGTGTCTGTCTTTGAAGAGAGAGGCTGGCGCGCCTTTGACAAACTGGTCTCTGAGCCATTGCAACTCTAAAAGAGCATCCTCCTTTTGTCGTGTGCCGGTATGCATTCATGTGGCTGTGTGTATATGTGTGTGTGTGTGTGTGTTGTGTGTGTGTGTGTGTGTGTGTTTAGGTGTGCGTGCTGAATCCTTCTATCACACCTCCTTTTAAGGCTTTCAAGCTGCTTTGGATCAAAGTCAGTCCCAGGGGATAATTCAGCACAAACATTAAGTTCAGACACATCATAGCCTACCCTTCGCGTACTGCCGAATTCAATTTTGCAGACACATTTCGACACCTACTTGATCTTTTGAGTCACAAAAGGAGGTCGATGTCCCTCCGGCCACTCATCCTCTACTGGCATCAATTTGTTAGCTTCATCTGACTTTATCGCTGCTTTCAGAATTTTTTTTTTTTTCTTCCTTGGTTTAAAAAAAAAAAAAAAAAAGTTAAATGCTCAAATGCTAAACCTAATGTCAAATTAGGATTGAAGGAGTGTCCCCGTAACAAAAGCAGGGGCAATATTCACATCTAAGACTTTAAACCTTCATCTTAGAAGTTGTGAGAGTGCAACAGATGTGCCTCAGACTAAATCCAAAATATATAAACAGCGCAGGGGGGAGAGAGAGGAAGAAAAATCTGTTAAGATGTTAAAATGAACCCCACACTGGC
Organism: Pempheris klunzingeri; assembly: GCF_042242105.1. Classification (NCBI taxonomy): domain Eukaryota; kingdom Metazoa; phylum Chordata; class Actinopteri; order Acropomatiformes; family Pempheridae; genus Pempheris; species Pempheris klunzingeri. Next base: position 19,706,245 of record NC_092026.1, on the reverse strand, counting down.
CACGAGATTAGAACAGATAAACAGTACATTAGGCTATACGCAACATCATAATTACCAATAGATATATAGCAGTCGCAGCCACCGCCATCCAGTTTTAGAAACACATTTGACTAAAAGGGAGGAGACAGGAGGAGAAGGACAACTTTCAGGGGTTGGATTTAAATAAATATTCTGTTTTTTTGCGTTTTTTTTTTTTCCTTTAAAAGCCGTTCTTTCATTCCTCCTGCCTGGCGGGTTGAGAAGAGGGTGCAGCACGGCTGGAGGTGGCTCTATGTGAAGTTCTGGAGGGGCTGGCTGACCCTCATGCAGGCCCAGTAGAAGGCCCGAGCCAGGGTGACGAGAACCAGGAGCAGCAGCACGGCCCACGAGGCGTAGATCCCCTGGTAGGTCTGAGCCTTCACCCACGTTCCAGCCTGAAGAGAAGCAACGCAACAGGGGGGGAAGAGTTCAGAATATCAGAGTTTGCTCTAAAAAGCCTTTTAAAGGGAATTATAACATGACCTGAGTGTGTTATGGTGATTATAATGAGGCAGCTCTAGTCCAATCAGGCTAAACGCAACGAACCACAGCACTAATGCCACAATTAGGCTGGAAAATGTTTATGCATTTATTATGCAAACCAAGTATCCACTGATTTTTACAGTTTAAAGATGAACCAGGCTGTTTTTTTTTTTTTATTCAAGCACAAATTTACTTGTGAGACATTTTAATGCAAAACAGACTTAAGCTCCTTGTGTATTTTATGTATATTTTACATAGTCCCTAATTAATCGATGTGCGCCGCACTGAAGCAGTGACACTGAATTTTACCGTTTTAAATGTACATAGTTTCCTGGAAGAGCACATATTCAACGCTTAAGAGGGACGGAGGGATAAGAGAGAAAATAGCTTTCCCATCAAGTATCAAGTGTGCAGCTGCTCAGAAGAACATTATTTAATGATGATGGCAAAAGTGACTTTGAGGGACCCTACAGGGATTTTCATGAGTATGAAAATATGAATTCCTGTTTCAAAGTCACAACACTACAACAAAGCTAATATGGGTATAAAAAGTCAAAAGAAAAATTACAAAACTTGATTTGGGGAGGATTTTTTTCATATACGTTGCTGTATATATACTATTGCTCTTAGGAATATCCTAAATTCCTGTAATAAATAATATTCTTTACTGTTTTGACACCCAAAGATCCACTGGATGATACACACCGCTGGCTCAGATGATTAATGCTATCTAGAATAAACCAAACACAGAGCAAGTCCAGGACTAGACATCAGGATACAGGTTTTTTTTTATATTACAGGTTGGTTTCAACCACAGAGAAACACCGTCAGGCAGATGCCCTTTATCACGATTTAAGGAGAGCGTGACCGCCAGCCAACCTGAGGTGGTCAAAACAGCTCATGCACGCTGAAAAATAATAATTATGCCTTAAGGGAAATGTACACCTCAGCTCGGAATGAATTTCTTTCCTCTTCTCCTGTAAATAATCAGTGAAGAGCTAATGATTGAGGCTGCTCTCAGAGCCCTCAACATATTAAGAGCCATCTCCTGGCTCGTGCTGCTCATTTGGAGACACATCCCACCTCCAGAAAGTTACAGTTGTTATGGTGATGAATCTTTCAGTACAGACCCTCCTTTCTTAACAACCTTCAAGTACAGCAGAACCACTGCGTCTTCATTCCTAATAAAATGCAGTCTGGAAATGAAGTTTTAACTGTCAAAACTCGTGCTCTTATTCCAGCCTCATAATTAAAAACAACCTTTTTCTTAAACACAACCTGATCTCATGTTGTGACATTTATTGCTAACACGCCAGCCTTGTGCACTGCTGTCAATAGAGCACATGTATTGTCTGCACATTGCTTACATGCTGGCAGCAGGTATGTATGCAGCCTGTGTTCAGTGTGTCTCTACTGAGGGGCGCCGTTTCATGCTCATCTTGCACCCTCTGCTGTTTATGAAGCAGAATGTATTGACTGTCTGAGTCTTTCTATGCATCCATGTTTATTTTTAGACTTTTGCCTTCCTTTCATTTTCTACTCATTGTCTAAAAGAATAGAACTGGAAGATTATTCTGCTGTTGAACTTTTATTATTCTAACCATTTAAACAAGAGCAGCATCTAAAAACAGAAAATAGAAAATGCCTTGCGGGCCTTATATGGTCGTATGAACATAAAAATCAGCAACGGAAAACAGAAGGTCAAACTAGGCAGGAATTATATAATCTGTTCTGCTTTTCCGGTGGGTGTTGAAGCTGGTGTTGCAACCTGAGCGCTGCTTACAGTTTAACTGGGTTGTGTCTGTGCTATATCTCATTGACAAATAGAGGCCTGTCACATTGTGTCTGGAGAGTGGATGTGAGGCGCACACCCTCCATGTTAAACAAGCGACAACAAAAGGAGAGATTGGAATCGCACAGCCTCTTCCTATTACCTTTGTTTTCTCTGCGACTGTAAGGTTTTCAGCACAGATTTGGGAAAGGTGAGACAATACTTAAAGAATGATTTCTGTCATTTCTTTACCTGCTAGAAAGGTCAATGCCTACAAAGCAGAAATTGATTGTTTTTTACTGATGCTGAGGAAGAGCTCTCTATCTCTTGGATGTTAGTACGGTGTCTGGTGGCGACCACTCACCATCAGCCCGGCGGTGGAGATGCTGAATAGCAAGCAGAGTAGAAAACACCACAAGCTCCGCCTCCGGGGATACCTCTGACCAATGGAGGAGCTGCAGGGATCAGAAGTGTCCAAATTAATTTTATCAGGAAATGAAATTAAATACACAATGATATGACCCTTTTCCTGGGCCTTTTTTCACAGCAGGTAATTTGATTTACAATACAGAAGGTACTCGTAACATTAACAATGGTTCCATTTAAATTCCCAACAAGTGTGCCACTGAGCCTGCATGCACAATACCAGGGCCCTGAAACTAAAGCAGATGCAGATGAAGGCACCTAGAACTGCTGGCTGGGCCATGACAGGGCCCTTGAGGATGCATGGTGGATCCTCGCTGGGCTCCTGCTGGGTACTTGGCTGACTTAAATTCCCCTCAATGATGTAGCAACAAAACCTGTCAGGAGACAGGAGGGGGATCGAGCATCTTTAAAGCCCAAAAATGACTCCAGAATTAATAATTAGTTTGTACATTTTTTAGTGCTGCCAAAGTAGGTAAACTCTTGCTGGAGGTGCAGGACTGGAATAACACATGAAGGATGGTGGTAATGTGTCTGCGGAATTTCAACTTCACACGGCACCTGTTCAGGTTGAGTCCAGCTCCTGGGGCTGTTTTACAGCTGATCATAAAGACTGTCGTGGCACACCTGTATATTGCAATAACACTGACACCTTGACACATGCCTTGTTTCTTTTTCCGTAGCAGTTAATCTCACACAGTGTTGAAAAGACAACACGTTGCTTTGTTTGCCTGATAGACTCCAGAAACATGCCTGTAAAGTCTGTTCTGATTATTCGTAAATGTACAGCAAAAATCTTCAAAATATTTCGTAAGAAATGTCCACTGTTCTGCACAAGTTCGAAAATGGAGGTGTAGCCAGAAATCACAAAAAGTGTAATATCGCAGATTTTGCCATATGTGAAATAATAATTCTTGAGATTTGCATCATATCAGGTTATGCCTGCTAATTCCTGTCCCTTAAGTCCCATGAACTTTGCGCGCCATGTTAAGAGACTTACAGAGATAGTGGTATTGCTGCAAAGTTCAAAGACAGTCCTGAGGTCCCAAATCCCACAGATCAGAAACCTCCTGATGCTGTGAGACGCATGTAAACACTCTGTGGCTGGTGTGGATAATGTGTTGCAGCATTTGAGGTCGAGACAAAGTCACACAAACAGGATGTAACAGGTTGGATTCACAGAAAAACACAAGTGTGTGTCCTGTCCTTGACAAAGACCCTGCAGCTGCTACCTGCTCACTCTTTGTTGGTGTCACTGAGAAAAAGCTCAGACTAAAAGCCCAAGGATGTAAAACTACTATGTAGAAGTACAGCGAGAATGAGGTCATGTAATGGATGAATTGCTTATAGCTACTTACACTTTCCTGCAGTGTGGGCACCTGGCCAGCGTCCGGTCTGTGAACTCTGTCCACTATAATTACAAAGACAAAGACATGTGACCTTCAGCTTCAGCCAAAGGAAATAAAATGCTCATTTGTCTATTTATCAGTTATAATGACCTCCAAGTCCCAGAACATACACGGTTATTCTAACTGACCTCTAAACTAACATTAAATATCAGTGTTTTTTTCTGCTGCTTACACTTTACCTATAGCTTGTGATATATAGAAAAAAATATATATATATTCTCAATCAAAAAAGAGAAACTAAATTTGTTTTTGCTATTGCTCACAATAAAAAAAAAAAAGTGTACATAGAGTTAAAATATACTGGTTAAAAAATAAAAAAAGAAGTGAACTAAGACTGCGCAGGAAACAGAAAAGTGCAAATATCTGAAGGTACAAAGTCCTTCACTGCATCATTATAACGTGTCAGCATTTGGAATTAGTAATTTTTTTAATGAGTTTGTCCTGGTCAGGAGGTTTTTATATTAGTGACCTGACTGGAGGAGGTGGAATTTATGAAGCGGCTGTGAAGGGCTGAGTATGAGGAGTGTTTTTTGCCATTTCACTGACTGGGTGTAGAGATCAAACCTACATATTGTACTAAAACAACTGACTATTAGATGAATTGGCTATAAAGTCTGTAAAATACCAGAAGGATTCTTGTTTTCTCAGCAACAATCCAGTATATTCAACTTGCAATGATATAAAAACGGAGAAAGGCAACAATCCTCACATTTGAGAAGCTAAAACCAGCAAATGTTTGGAATTTTTGCTCAATATATGACTTCTGATGACCTTTTCTGTTGACTGACAGTTCAATTAAATGACAATTCAACACCGCAATAAATACAAATCGATGCAAATGTAAATCTGCGCCGACGCTGATGAGTGGTTTCACCGCAAGTAAACGTCTCATGGAGGCAATGTGCAAGTTAATGATAAATTCCTTGCCGAATTACAGACGGTCTTATTTAAAAAACGCCTGCTGCTGCTGCTGCTGCTGCTGTTGCTGCACGGATTGATGGCATATTTTAAGAAATTTAACACAACCATCCCAGCTCTCGCCAATGGGCACTGCATGGCGTCCAAAGAATGAGAAAGAAAAATAGTCTTCTCTCGGGGTGTAGACATTTATTCCCTGCCTAACACTCGGGTGTGATACATTTGTAAACCCTGCAGAGCAGAATGCACTGTGTATGCTGTACATTCTTCTTTCTCTGAAAAAAAAAACACTCTGTATGGGAAGCACAGAGGACATTATCACCAGATCTGCAACAAAAAGGATCACTGCAACACCACCCAGGGCACAGATTTGTATTTTCATTCAGCCGTCCTGTCGTTAAGCAGGTAGGAGACGTCCGACTGAATGCTAAACACCCCAAACCATCCATCTAACCTCTTTTAGAACTCCAATCTTCCCTTTCTCCAACTCGGCCGCCCTCCTCGCTTTCACCATATATCTAAACCATCTTTACCTGTCCCACACATTGTTAAAGAGCAGCGAGTTGAATTTTCACTTCCCCTTGAGCACAAAATGGCCCAAATATATCAGCAGAGAGTTGATGAGGTTATTGATCTACACCAGCAACTCAACATTTATTTGGCCTGGTGCTCGCATGTTTTCTGCTTTTCAATAATTCACTTCTCTGACTGTGCTCTACAGTACATTTAAAAAAAAAAGAAAAAAAACCCTTGAAGGCCTACTTAAACTGTCACAAGATATTTCAGCTGCAAATGATAAAAGCTTCACTTCAGAGCCAAAAAAGAGCAGTTTTATTATTCAGCTACCAGCATAATAATGCTTCACCTCTTCAGGAACATGTTTATTGGATTTTGGCTCTCTATAATGAAGGCGATCTTATTGTTTGTGCCTTTTTCAGATATATGTCATTCAGAGAGAGCGAAGAGGCGGGAACCTGTGCCAGAAACTTAATAAACAGAGGTACTGATGTGGCAAGTCCTACTGACTGTCACAGAGGTCGATAAAGACAGTTTTTTTAAATAAGAATTAAGAGTCAAATTCTTTTTTAAGACCATGCTCTGATAATTATAGCAGTTTGCTTTTCTGTATTTTAGAAATAGATTTTAAAAAGCTATGACTCAAATCTCATGACGTTTACGGTAGGTAAAGAAAAAAATTTATTCAATTTTGGAAATAAAATAAAAAATCTAAACTTAATAAGCTAACCTAACTATCATTTGGAGTTGGTGAGACTTTGTCATGTAATGATTTATTATTATTTGCTTTTTTGACGAGAGTTAAATGAAAAGAGGATCAATACCACTTTCATACCGTTGTTAAAAACACACACACTGCAGTAACTTCTTGGGGTCTCACTGCTTAACTAGTGAGGTTTAAAAGGTGCTGGTAGGTTGATTTTGTTACCTTTGGGCAGAGCCAGGCTTGCCGTTTCCCCCGTTTCCAGTCTTAATGCTCAGCTAGGCTAACCAGTTGCTGGCTGCAGCCTTATATTTCAGAAATGGAAGCAGTATCAATGTTCTCATCTAACTCTCAGCAAGAAAGCAAATTTTCCTAAAATGTATTCCCAAAACTATTTCTTTAACTGTGAAATGAATAAAAACTGTAACTGTGTTGTGATTCTAAATCCTGTGGGTATTTCTTTAAAGTCAAAAGACTGTAACTTTAACTTTTCTAGACGTTTGTTTAATGAGAGTGTGGTACCAGGAAGGTGTTGCTGCAGTGTCCACAGGAGACGCGGGCTCCAGCTGGCTGGGGGTCAGGACTGGCTGGACCGGGATGAACTGGGCCCAGATTAATTATCCTCTTACTAGAAAGAGACAGACGAACACGCAAAGTTAAAATTGGTGCTGCAAATGACTCCAGACATTATCCAGCGTAAGTGGAAGTTAACAAACACTGCCTGGTGTTGTGAGCAGGTGTATAAAGGCTGACGAAGGTAAAACTCTCTGCGATCCATCAGCAGCCAATCTTCTCATTACCACTAACAGTGCTTTTCTACAACCAACTTCCTCAGCCACCTACAGTAGCTCAGAGTCACTGATCAGACAGCCGCACAGAGACGAGTCTGGTTTAGTCAGCATGTCTGGCATGAATGCAAAACAGTGACAGTGGAGGTAAACTCTCTGGAGCAATTTAAATGGAGGAGAATTGGCCTATGAGGAATATATACAACCTCTTGGCATCACTTAAACTAAGTGGACACCTTTGGTCAACTGTAATAAAACCAGAAATGTGAACAGTTGCACCAAGAAACTCACTGTCCAGGGAAATACTTACTAAAAACCTAAAACTGAAACTCATTTTGGGAAGAAGACTCCTCTTTAGATCCTGAGGAGGAATAATGGAATAATGTCAAAGCAAATTACTCATTGAAGTCATTTATTTCTTCTTTTTTTAATTTAGCACATTTAATTTGGTTTGAAAAACAAAATTACAACAAATTGCTAAATATTTCAACATGCAAACCTAAATTAGCCTTTGGCTTTTCATTATGATATGAACTGAAGCCGACAGGTGAATTATGCCCCTCAGATCTTTCAAACAAGATATTTTTGTGATGAACAGTTTTAAATCATACACATTTACATAGTGTCAGAAAATTTACCAAAAAAAAAAAAAACCCACCAAAACACCAAAACAAAGAAAGGTGGCTAAAAATGTTGCACATTTTAGGCCTCAGGCATAAACAAGGAATCTCATCTCTCTCACCAATTACACGAGGCTGCAGCAGCGAGATGTTCAGATGAGCTGCCAAAGCTGAACATTTTCAGTGATTGACATGAGCCTCGTGGTTTCTTTGCACAATACTAAACCCAACACGTTAGCGTCTGTTTGGCCTGTAAAATAGCATTTTATGGGTGTGTAACTAATTTCCCAACACAGGTGGACTGAAACTTTTCTTTCCCAAAAGTATTTGAACTTTCTATAAATTAGTAGGGTTCTCTTTATATGCTGGAGAACATTTTTTTAAAAAGCGCCACACAGGACACCTGCACTATAACTCAGGGGACGTCTCCAGTTAACTTTCAGCGGTTTTTGCTCCGAAGAGGCTTGTGTGCTCATTCTACTGTCTGATATTATAATATGTACGAATTTGCTGTGTGGATATAGTTAGTAGCCACTCTGCAGGATTTTAGTGCATAATTAAAGAGGCTACATGCTGAATGAATTTTGCATTTATTTTTAGCTGCAGGTGAAGATTGAAAAATAAACCTCGATATAATCCCCAGTCCTGAATAAAATTTAGCAGAACGTAGCACACAATGCGTACTGTATATTACCTATACAGATACCCCTGTCACAATATGCTGATGTGAAACACATGATGTGGCTGTTATAATGAGGCTGTTATTTCCTCATCCGGCTCGCTGAGCACTGCATGTAAACTGCGCTGGGAGCACAGCCTTAATTGAGGGACTGCTGCTCCCATTGCACCTTGTTTCCTCTGCTTCATTTCTTGCTCGCACAGACACACAGTGTTCCTGCAGCCTCACAGTGGTGCACACACACACACACACACACACACACACACACGGAAAGAATTTCTCACCAATATGGCCGGGGACAGGCGATCCTCTGGGAAGTGACTTTGCAGATGAGCAGACAGTTGCAGGGGCAGCGAACGTACTTCTTCCCTGCTGGGGCATTTTTAATGGGCTGCAGAGGGAGACAGAGACACGCAGGAGGAAGAGATAAGAAGACAGAAGAACATTAGAATAGGAGTAGATAACAAGCCAATTATTCCTGACAGACCAGAATTAACCAATACTACGGGAGGGAGACAGGGAGATATCAGAAGACGCTGCAGTCACGAGTAAAGGGACGGCATTCCTGATACATCATGATACTGTTGCTTCATCGTGCCAAACAGTTCGGGTGCTGTTTGTTGCCGTTTCTTTTTTAATATTACAAGGTGATTTAAGACCAACACATCAAACATCAATCACTCATCCTTTCATTGGAAAGGAAAAGGACAGTAAAGGCCTTCTAACCCCCGAAGCAGCAGTGTTATCGAGCGCTGCTTCTAATCTAAATGTCAATATAGATGGAAATACAGATAAAAGGCTTCAAAAATGTTTGGATCACAGACATGCATATGATGAGATCTGGTCCCGTACTTTAGGCTCCTCCTACAGTACATCTGAAGAGTTTTGTTCCTCTATGCTGGATTTAAATTTTACAAGTTATGCAACAAATCAATTAATCGATTAGATGTCAACTATTAATCTATTCTGAAAACAGATTAATTCAATAATTGAATAGATTAATTTATCGGTTTCAGATTTTTTAAAGAAAAAAAGTCAAAATTCTTTGCTTACACCTTCTTAAATGTGAATATTTTCTGGTTTTTTTTACTCTCTCTGAGGGTAAACTGAATATCTTTGGGTTGTGGACAAAGAAAGGCATTTGAGGAAACACTGACCTTTTATAGACTAAACAACTAATCCTTTAATAGGTAAAACACAGACAGATTAATCAACAATGAAAATAATGGTTAGTGGTTAGTTGCAGCCTTAATTTCTACATAACTGGCTTGATTTATGCCACAATCATCCAATTATACCCTTAAATACACAGTCGATGGTATGACTATACTCTTAATGATCAGGTCTTGTTGGTGCTGCCTACTTTGTGTCATATAATACTGCAGGCCAAAAATCAGTAGTCAAGGACACTGTCTGAGCTCACACAGAGAGAATGGGAGCTTTAATGTGAGTCTGGAAGTACAAATCTACGAATCACAGGCCTTCCTCTGGGCTTCATAGTACATCCTGCTGTCTGTCCTGCTGATGGTTCTCTCAACTGCATCATTAAACTCTAACTACCCAGATCAGATTGAGTCCTGCAAGTTTCCCACTACATTATCAGTTTCACTTAAACAGCTATGGAAGTCAACTTTGTAACTGCACAGTGGGGAGTGAGGTAATAATAGGGAGGGAAAATGAATATTACCAGTAATTATTACATGGTGGATTATCTAATTTCCGTCAGCTTTAGTTATTAAACAGGACTGTCACAAAGACATGTCAGTGTTAACATTTATATTCATTTTGATGCAGTTTTATGCTGCAGTCCTGCAATAAATCCTCCCTTCATGAATGTTATACTGTTGAGGGGTGTTGATTCAACTGTATGGTCATTTGGAGGCTGCAGTTGAACTGCATGTACTCACATATTCTTTTATTATCATTCAGCCCATTTTATAACAATATCCATACATTTAAAAATTACAATGTGCAGTTACAGGAAACTAACCTTTAAGACAATATAAAAGTTTGACGTTCTTTGTGATTAAATAAGTCCTGCAACTTTGTATCTGACGTCAAAAAACAAAATCATTGTATCCAGCTTTCAGCTTGTCTCATGTCACTGCTACTGATCTGCTCCGCCTCACCATTAATTGAGATAAAGACCGTTTTTGCACCGAAAAGCTGTGACAGTAACATTTTATATTGTTTACTTGCAAATGCTTCTATTGATTGTCATCCGACCCCTGCTGTTAAATTAAAGCTGAGCTGGACAAAGTTGTTATGCCACAATGAGTATCATTTATCAGCTTAGCTAACAATGGAGGACTGACACAGACAGGAGTGCCCCAGTAACACCAATAAAGATCAAACTTATTTACTTTAAATAATAATTGGCGTCCCGCAGATATTACACACAGATATTGTGCCTCCTGTACAAATCTTTAGATTTGAACCAACACTTGAGTCTGGATGTTGCAGCTTCCATCTGTAATACTAACAGTGCACGTTTGCAAATCCAGACTGATTTCAGTCTGAATGCAGCCTCATCTGTATGTTTTACAAGGCTGTGACTGAAAATCTGTATTAGCACATCCTTGATATATTTCTGTAGATGCACATATGTTCCCTCAATTGACACATTTCATATTTCCTCCTCCATCTACTCGCCAATCTGCATAACTAGTGATGCGCACTCATGGAGCTCCTTCGACCTGTGAATCTGACAGTGATGGCTGCTGAAATTAAATGTTGTGCTATATTCAGAGCGACGCTCCAACAGCCTCAGTCATTTAGATCTTTCTATATGTGGGGAATGTTTCCGCAGAGAGATGATTCAACTTGACGACTAAATTTACCTTCATGTGTATTCAACTTTCCAGAAGAATAAGTGTGCATCTGTTTTTTTTTTTTCTTGTGTCTTGCCACACCTGACCAGTAACAGCAAATTCTTTAGTAAGTGGCAGCAAATGGAAAACTCCAGTCAGTGTACCAGTGTTTAATTGTAATATCTGTGTAATGACAACAGGAGAATAACAATGGAGACACCGTCAAGGTGCCAGGTAGGCCCTACGTAATGCTTCAGAGTTGTTGGTGCTTAAGTTTCTCAACATCTGGACCATATTTTGCCTCCTTCAATCCCTCAGTCTGGGTCAGAAATTCTGGTGCTTTGATTTTAGACTTCAGACAGTTTGATTTGGAAAAAAACAGCACTGGTAAACATGTCACAGGTAACTCAATTACAGTTACCTGCCATACTGAATAATTTTTCAATTTTATGGCATGGGTAAATCAATATCCAATTTTCTATCGACCACTGACATTCATAAATCAGAACACTTTTAATATCATATATCCGCTGATTTGATCAGCGGTCACATCATAATCCAATAGCAAAGCCCATCAGGGAGGGGAGCTACAACACGCCTCACTGACACTGTTTGCTGCACATACAAGTTCAAACAACATCGCACTCACCCAATCAAACCAACCAGATATAAACAGTAAATACTCAAGGTTTTGGAGGAGCCAAATTACAGCGGTTAGGACAGAACGTGTCCTTGGGTCTCCTGCCATGACACTAGCCAGCTGATTTACTCAAAATCAAATTCAGTGGGCAGGGGAACTTCTACAAACTGCATGACCTTTTGAACAAATTTCACAACAAAAAAGCTGCATTGGAAATACTTTCTACCAAAGAATGTTTTCATGGGGATTATAGAGACTATTAATGACCTCACTGTGAGCTCTGTGGATTATCCAGAGTAATAAGGACACTGATTCTGGAAACAGACTCTTTAATTTTCATTGCTTTAAGCACCAAAAAAGGGAGCAGATATCCCAAAACCTGAGTTAAATAAAACCAAAACTCCCATGTGAGTAGACACCACAACAAATTCATGAGAGAATGTGTCTAACTATACAGGAATGTGTCTCTGTCTGTCTGTACTATGACACACTTGGCGAACGTACGACAGGGGACCACAGGAAGTGCTGTGCCGAAGCTGTTTAGATGTGAATGGTTTAAGATATCCTTAAAAAAAAAAAAAGCATTTTGCAGATCGTGACCCCTGCAATATGGCGACCATAAGTACCACCTGTCCAATATGGTGGCCTCTCCACCTCAGGTCGTTTGTTTAATTTCGTGTCATGCACACAATGTGCCCAACCCTCATGGATTTACGAGACACCAGAATTAAAGTGGCAGTAAACTGATGTGTGTTCATATATCGCAAACTGTGCATCCAATTGACTTCACACTTGTGGGTGTATTGCTGAGGACCCAAGAAAGCAAGCAGCCCTTCTGGGGGCCAAGCAATCGACACACTTTGAACAGGCATGCCCCGAATGTGCACTGCACTGGGAGATACTGGTCAAATACTGTTGCATGTGTGTCTTGCAACTTCATACAGTATATATACAGACGTGTGCGTTACATGTTGGCTGTACAGATTCCTCCAGAAACCTACCGTAGCTTCATTGCAAACTCCGCACTTCACCACGTGCTGGTGGATCTTGCCCTCCACGGAGATCAGGCTCTGACACACCCTGCAGCTGATAACAGGGGCGCTGCCACTCTCCGGGGAGGTGAGAGGGGAGTAGGGCGGAGGGTCCTCCCCTAGGAGCACCGAGGGCTGAGTGGGGCTGGGGAATGGAGGGAAGTCTGCAGAGGGAGCGAGACAAGGAGGGGAAAAGAACGATGAATGCAACAGTAGTACGACGGGCACAAGAGTCACAAGAGTTATGCAGGGAACTGAGAAAAAAAAAGTTCCCACAACAAGTAACCTCTTATGTTACGATTAACACGATAATCAGATTTGGTCTCGAGTTCAGCTGAAAGGAGCTTAAAAGGAAAAACACTCCTGGAATGTGGAGTTAGTTTCAACACATAAATAAGTGTTTGTGGGAGATGAGGAGAAATGAGAGAAAGTTTGAGTGAATAAATGGGACAGTTTCATATGGAGATCAAATGCAACATGCAGCACTACTCTATATTTCCAGCAAGCAGTGTAAATAACAATGTCTAGAGCAAAACACAATTAGGAGCCAGGTCTCATGCCTTTTCCATTAATCTACTTAGACACAGTCCCTCCCTGTGTGAGCTGTGACTGGTCGCAGCTCTCTCTTGCAGCATCCCTCAGCAGCCAAAGTAATGGCTTTCTCTCACGTCAATCAAATCAGGTGTTCCTCGGATGCTAGCTAGCTAAGCGATACAGCTAACAAGTTAGCGAGTACAGTGAGCACCATTCGGCTGTTGAAATGCATGCACCAGTGTGTGATAGTGAACGTAAATAAAATAGATTTTAATCATAATATTACTGAGCTGCAAACCTGAAGCTTTGCAGGTGGTTTGCCGGTGCTAAGTGGAGCTAGCTACTAAGCTACTACAATGGTTCCTAGGTTAGCACAAAGCTAATTCCCTTTAGTGTGTCTCACGTCGTGATGGCAAAGCAGCACATTTCCCCACCTTTGGGACATGCACATAAAGAAACACACAGGAAGCGGTCATTATGTCCTACACACACACACACACACACACAGAGAGAGAGTCACGACAGGCTGGTTCACAGCTGAGCTAGCAGGCTAACCAGAATGCCCAGTCAGTGTAGGCTAATGTAAGCTAGGCTAATTCAGGCTGGAGTCGGGTGGAGGAGAGAGCTCCATGGATACTCACTCGGTGGTTTGTTGGGCACACCGTAGGGCGCTGCACCGGGAGACACCCCGCCGTTACCGCTGCCGAGAGCACCATCTCCCAGATCTGATAGTAACGGGGATCTCTCGCCGTCCGCCATACCGAGAGCGAGGCGTGGGAGGGGGAGAGTGGGAGCGTGGACGCAGACCGATACGGTTGTTGTATTGTTGTGTCGGAAATGCAGGCGTCACATGATCACGCCACCGCTGCTGCTGTTGCGGTAAGGATGCTGGGAGGTGTGGCACTGCACACCCAGGGATGCTCCCCATGCGCGGCACAGGTGTCCATGTACCTGAGAAATCAGCTTTAATAACTGGATGATCTGTCTTACTTTGACACCTTCAGTTCAACCCTTAGGATTTAACTTTAGTCGACTGTGCTTCTGGATGATGCCAACAACCAGACCTGCAAGGGTGCTTCAATAGTTTAATAGTTTTTTCTTCTCTCATTGTGAAGAACTCATTGATTTAGCTGCTGGTTTTAGGATTTTAATTGGTGATGTTTCAGTTGCAAGTGTACTTCCTCTAATGTCCGGGTGTTGCTTGCCTAAAACAATATAAAGGTGAATAAAATATCTTCTCAAAAGCAGTCGCCAGCCCACTCTTCATCAACTATGGATTGGTCACTGCCATCATCTTTAATCTGTAAACATTTTTCTATTTTTTAACTTAAAGATTGTGTTGTATGTGAACAGTTTTATGTTGCAAGCACGCTTCCCTCAAATTGCTCATTGAGGGAACATTTTTAAGTGTATAGTGTGACTACAATGTAAGAGGAGATGAAGTACAAAATCCACAACCGTCTTCTGTGCAAAAATACAGTTCAAAGTTCAGCCGAAGTTATTGAGACTCCATTAATCTGAGAGTCAAATGTAGTGGGCATCGGAGCGACTATAGTCACTGATAACTCGTTCAGCATCGTTCATCTTACCTTACCTTATCTTATCTTATGATTAGACCTTCCTTAGAATAAAGATCACCTGTGTTTATCACCTACAACCTTCAGTAATAAAGCAATCACACAACAAGACAATGTTTTTATTAGAAAGCCATATTCTAATACTGTAAATGATGTAAAAACAGCTTGAAATCAACATTCACATAACAGATTACAGAAAACAAACAGTAGTGAGTTAGCTGATCATCTCTCTAACCAAATCTTTCCTTGAGTGTGTGTGTGTGTGTGTGTGTGTGTGTGTGATCTCCTCTGTTTCAGATGTCCTCTGTGTTTTTTTTTAATATTAGCTGGCTCTTGTCAGCATCTTTCTTACTGTATGTAGATAAAATCCATGGGGCGTTTCACTAGTAGGGTCACCTCCAGTTCCTCCCTCTCGCTGAAGAACTGAGCCTTTCCCCCCCGGCTGTGGACCGGATGTGGGAGATGAAGGCCAAGTTTACTGAAGAGAGGAGACGAGGCAGGTTAAAGAGGCGGCGAGAGCAAAGAGGGAGAGGGCGTGAATATGAGAGAGGAAGATGTTAAGAGTGGTGTGAAACGGCAATCAAAGCTCAGATCATGAGCTGATTAAAAGCGAATGTAGGGAAACGGGAGCTTTTGCTCTGAGCTGCTGCTGCCTCCTCTAGAGGGGATTAGAAATGAAAGAGAACATTTTCAAAGCATCCCTTACTATTTTGGTGTCCGTAGATCAAGGAACTTTTCTTTTACATCCAGGACCACATCTGTTGCTTTAGTGTCTGGTAGCTTGATTTTTACCTAAGAGAGCAAAAATCAACAACATCTTTAATATTATACATTGTGCATATTTTCATCTTCATTTACATGTAATTTTCTCACTCCTGTTAATATAGGCCTGCACTGCCTTTTCACAGCTAATAGAATGAGTCTCAGAAATACCCAGGGCTGTAGAAGTATTAAATTTCATTCCTGGATTCAGTCATTATAGCTCTGATCTGATTTTCTAAACAGTTACACCCTCTCTGTCTTGTCTGTGCTGCTCAAGTTGGGTTTTCTGCCCTTTAACATCTTCACACTGTCCACAAATTGTTTCAAAATGTTTATTAGCTTTGTTGAGTTTCTATAGATCGATGGCGTGGACCACCCGCCGCCGTGGGCCTGCATGACTCCCACTGCTTCTATTATTATCATTAATCATTATCCATTATTAGACTCTAAAAACTGCCCGTAGGTGTGAGTGTGAGCGTGAGTGGTTGTTTGTCTCTGTGTGTCGGCCCTGTGATTGACTGACGACCAGTCCAGGGTGTACCCTGCCTCTCGCCCGAAGTCAGCTGGGATTGGCTCCAGCTCCCCCGCGACCCTGACGGATAAGCGGTATAGATAATGGATGGATGGATGGATTATCCATTATTAGTCATATTCTATTATTATTAATCATTACCCATTATTAGTCATATGCTATTATTATTAGAGTTGTTATTGGTATAATTAATATAAACTATAATTGCTATACATTTCTGTCCCTCCATCTCTCTCTGCAGATGGCCGTCCACCTCTGAGCCAGGTTCTAGTCAAGATTCCTACCCGTTAAAGGGGAGTTTTTCCTCGACACCGCCTCCAAGTGCTTATCATGTGGGGAAATCTTGAATCTCCATTGATCGTTGGTGCCAACCTGTGTGGCTCCCACTGCTTCTGTTTCTATAATTAGTCATTAGCAATTATTAGTCAGATTATTCATTAATTGTCGTATTCCTATCATTTTTTTATTGTTGTTGTCATTGCTATCGCAGTTGTTTCTGTGCATCTGTCAGAAACCTTTGTCTCTTTCTGTCTCTGTCTTCTGTCTGGCCGAAGTACATGGCTGCGGTTTCTACGTGTTAAAGGGGAGTTCTTCCTTGCCAAGTGCTTGATTCTTAAATTGTTGAATTTCTCTAAAGAGTATGGTCTTGACCTGTTCCATGTGAAAAGTCACTCGAGATAAATATGAATTGGTGTTATATAAACAAAGATTGACTGATCGATTGAAAGTTTTCTGAAACCAGTCCACACATGGCGATGGGACAGTCCTGTTATCTTGTGTTTCTTGCTGTCCCTGATCACATCCATGTGCATGTACAAAAATTACCAGTATGGCTTCACAGCACATGGAGGATGGGTCCTTTCCATTTAAGCCCAAGAACAGATCCTCCGTGCCCACACTCTGCTTCAGGATTATTTCATACCTGCACACAAAGGTTGTACACACACACGTATTCATGCACACACAAAAACACACAATCACTACATATTAATCTCTTTAAAGTCATTTGACATCACATTAGACAGAATCAATAGGGGAGAGAAAGAGGCAGGCCCGAGTCAGTGTCAGCTGAGGTCAGTGGAGAATGGAAAATGTCGTATCTAATTGTGATAAATACTTTTCCACAGGCAGTCTCACTCTCTCTTGTACTTCTATAATTACTTTATAGCACACGGCCCATGGCAAGGATTTGTAATAATTAAAGACCTGGCGTGTTTTTTTTTGTAAAAAAAAAAAAAGGGGGGAAAAAAGTGGGACAAAGTTTCATAATTATAAAGTTGTGAGTCAAACCCTTACATAGTGCAGTGTGCCTTTTTGGTTTTAGGGATTAAATGAGGGCTTTTTGACCTCAGTGGAAGGTGCGATCTCAGAGGGAGGATGGGTGAACAAAAAAGCACTAATGGGCAGATGACTGCTTTTACCAGCGTGTGACCCCATTATACATCTGTGAACCCTTTTAATATGTGTGTTTCTTTGTGTCCTGCAGTCCTACTCAGGCTGTGGCCGGGGATCAGCGAGATCATCATACTGCGAGCCCTCAGCCACCTCTTCCTCGCTCCAGATATCTTTGCTGCTCTTCTTCACATACGCAGTTGACACTAAATGAACAGCAATGCACACGCATGTAAATTTTGATCATCAGGCCACTTGAGTTAACATAATGATGAGGAGATTGTTTTTGGGGCTTATGTGTAAGAGATTCAAGGCATTACCTTTGTTTTCTTTTTTGAGCGGGGGGCCGATGTGTCCAGGATCCATCCGTGCAAAAGATGTCACATTCTGCTGAGATGAACTCATGTTATTGTGAGCCAATAGATAGTTTTAAGCTTTAGTTCAAATGTACACTAATGGCGTCCAGTCAGCAGTTAATACAAGCCTATAATCAATACACAGTAAACACAGTAAAATGTGCCAAGAAACAATATAACCTAAACAACAGCAAACCAGAGTTTCAAAGCATTAATGCTACTTATTGTGTCTTCCCTTAAATATCTGAGACAGTATTAACCATGGGATAAGTACCAAGTGAACTAAATGAACAGACAAAATCTGGGCAGCATAAAAAGGGATCATCGCACCACTTCAAGTACAATATCTTACTTTACTCTCTTCATCCTCCTCATCCTCTTGCTGACTCGATAACAAGGCAGACAGAGCCTGCAGGTTCTGAGCGGATGAAACGCCAAAACACTCCATTCACACAAATGTACGTTGCTTTTTTTTTTTTTAATCCTTCAAAAACAACTACAACTTCTAACAGGTAGAAATAGGAAGAAAAAACTTTCCAACAAAAACTACGTTCATCGCTAAATGAGCGTATAGAGCAGTGTTGTTGACGCTTTCCGTTGCCCTGGAGACGACCACGGCTGCCGGGCTGCCATGGGAACCTCTGACGTCACAAAATAAACTGTCGAAAATTCCAATTTGTGTGACGACACGAAAACTACACAGTTTTAGACCGAGGCCCTTAAAGTGAACGCAGCACTCACAGCGATCTTATTAACTGGAAAAATACATTAAAAAAAAATTTAAAAAAACACATACACACATACACAAATGCTAATCAAACCTCTCGGACATATTCAAAATAAAGTAATCATAGTAATAAATTAATACTCAACAGATAATAAATCACTCCAAAGAATATACAAATTAAGCAAAAATTCTGAATTCAAAATGTGTGTATTTATGTAGAAATCCTGTTTGTGTATAATGTTATTATATCCAATCAGAACATCATTACTGATACATTAATATGTAACTGTTAGTTGATGTGGGGCTCGTTTTAACTGCTTCACATTCTGTTGTACACTGTACTTAACAAATATTTATTTTTATTTAATTTGTTCATTTTAATTTTTAACAAGGCATTGTTGTTTAAAAGGGTGATCCGCAAATAAACTGTCAGATAGAGAAAGTATAGAGGTGTAAAACAGAATACTGAAGTACCTCACAGTAACCATGAGGCTATTAAATAACCATTAAATAACACATATATAATGATAGAACTATAATATCCTAACAGCCAGTGTGTATCTATAGTTCATTAACAATCACTAATACATAAACCCTGTCTAGAAGAGTTATTACGGTGTGATTACTGCTTCGAGAAGTGGTTATGTCCCTCCGTGGACACCGTAGTGAATGCATGGCCCGCAGGGATCATGTTGAAGGTGACAGGTAGTGCCATGCCGGGAGCTGTGAGTTTGTTGCCGATCACCGTCTTTGCTGCAGCCGGAGACGGAGAGAAGGAGGCGGTCGCCCCGGTGCAGCTTCACCTGGACGACTTGTCTCTGTACGGGGCTCCTCCGCAGACGTCCCGGTGTGTGCAGCCTGAGGCAGGTCGACTGGAGCGGAGTGTCGCCACCGTCAGGAAGTCAGTAGAGCCTTTTACGGGTTGGTGTCAGGACACCTTGAGCAAAATTAAACCCAAAGTTCAAAGCGCCGCCCGCTTTGGGAATGACACATATGACTACTTGAAGAACCCGCCGAAGGACTTCTATCCCCGGGCAGGAGTCATCGGCTTCACCGGTGTCCTCGGGCTGTTTCTCGCCAGAGGCTCCAGGATTAAAAAGCTGATCTACCCGACGGGCCTGGTGACCGTGAGCGCCTCCCTCTACTACCCGGAGCAGGCGGCGGCCATCGCCAAGTCAACCGGAGACTCCGTGTACGACCGCTTGGTGCAGAGCTACGCCGCCGTGGAGAAGATGCTCAAGTCCCAAAGCAAAGCTGAAAAAGGCCCCGACTCAGGAACCAAGCCCTGAGGATCCAAGTGCTCCTCTACAGCAGCTCAGCAATAAAACAGCAGTCTTTCTTGACACTGTAGACTGCCATATGCTACCTGACAGGCTGTATGTGGTGTGTGTGACTCGCTCATGCCCACTTTTTGCACTAAGCTTCACATTAACTCAGGCCGGGCATGGCCTGTCACATGCAACTTGAATGATTAACTTCTGCTTCTGATTTGAATGTATATTTATGCAGAGAATTAATTGAAAAAAACAGCAACTGGCTTAACATTAAAATCTTGGCACTTGTTGGTTTTGGACTGTCAAGTGTAATAGCCTTAGTTCTATGTCGAGAGCCGTAAACATCACATGATAAATACAAATAAACTACAGATGAAACAATCAAAATAAAAATAATCAGCAAATGTTTTAAGAATCAGTTGATGGTTCCAGCTTCCTAACTGTGAGAATTTACTTCATTGTCTTTGAAAATAGCACGTTATTACAATTTATCGACCAAATGATTACAATAATAAGCTAATTATATGATATTGAAACAATTATTTGGAATATCTATTCAAAAAGCCAGATTACGACACCAACATATCCTCTTAATTATTCATTCGTGAAAAACCAAATTGCAGGAGGACGATTTTTGTCACACGAGTGAACACTGTGAGACTGTTTAACATCTTTATTCATCTCAGCCAAAAAAAAAAAAAAAAGTATACAAAAATTAAATATGAATCACTTTGAAGGAATCCCCCTCAGAGCAGGACCAGCTTCTCATTTAGAGCAATCTGTGCTTGAGTGAGGTTAGACAGGTAGGTCACCATCAACAGGTCCTGCAATGACAACACAGCATTTACATTTTATTACGATCTTAGTCGTAGTAAAAATGAGTCAGTAAAACATGTTAATGCTCCTTTAACAGCAACACAAGGAAACAAAAGTCGAGGCCTGCAAGGTCAGAAAGGCAGACTCCTGACTACAGACATAACTGCGTTCCTCAGATGGCTGTGGATGGCTTGACAAGAGCTAAGTAAAGAAGCACTAGACGCCAGGAGAGCACGAACATTAGAAAAGTCTAATTAAATGCTTCCTGTAATCAATGCGAGTGTACCAGTGTGTTAAGAACAAGCCAAGAGTGGAGCAAGTAAATAATGAATGGGAGGCTGAAGGAGATGCACTAAATGTAATGAGGTAGAACAGCCGTCAGCAGTGCTCACAAAAGTCTTAGTTCTCTGTTAATGAGAAATTAATGTAAAAAAAATCCAGCTTTCTGGTTGATGGGGAGCACTTACGTTGATGTTGGAATTGAGCATGTTCTCAAAGTCCTCGGCTGAGATGGTGGGAACCTTGTTGACCAGGTCCATCAGGAAGCGGCCCACGCTGTTATCTGCTGCCACTTTGCCAGACTGAAACAGATTAAACAGCATTAACTTTACAGCCACTGTCAGTGTTAAACTTGATTACTTCACAAATGAGCTGTGGCCACAACAGCCTGGTACAAAGTGGAATAGCTGGACCAAAAGCTGGAGGTGTTGCTTCATCATCCTGTAGATATGGAAACAATCACATCCGATTTGAGTCACACAGTCATTACATTTGTTCTGGTACTCACCAGCACATCCTCAATGTAAGAAAGCATAGTGGCAAGCATGTCTTGGACCCTGGCTGCAGAGCCTGCTACCTGGGACAGATCAGAGGTTAGCCCCTTGGTGCGACTCGGAGCCAAGCGTGTCCTCTGCAGGAGATCGACTGCAACAAACAGATGAGAGCGTACAGTAAGAAAGAGTAAAGCACTGAGACAAAGTAAAAAAAAAAAAAAAGTACATTTTCTGGAAATATAAACGAATATTATTGGCAGGATCAAAGTTGAGTTTTTATTGACATGAACACATTCTTTTAGACACAGCGACCGACACATTTCCCCTCATGACACATTGGGGGAAAAAAGCACAACTTCAGTCACAGATATTTAGTTAGAAAGCATTTGTTTCCAAACTGTCTTCTTCCTTTATTCTTTGTATTCTTACCGCCTATCCTCTCAGTGTCATAGTAGACATACTTGACAGTCAATGGGGTGAACATCACACCAACCGTCTTTCCTGGCACACCCATCTGGGCACTGTGTAGGGGATACACAAGCACATTCAAACACACACACTCAAGTCTGTAGTTGAACAATAAACAACGAGTCTATGATCAGCCGACCTGACGTAGGCACGGATGTTCATCTTGCCGCTCTGCAGCGCCGTGTCCATGGTCAGGTGAATGGGGTTGGTGGCCTCGCGGCTGTAGTACTCGTGAATGAGCACTGAGTGCTCTGTGATGTCAAAGCCGGTGGCATACCTGTGAGGACAGACATCAATGTGGGGAGAAAAGGTGTGTTGTTGTTTTCTTTTTTCCAATTCCGTCTTTTACATTTCAAATTTAATTGACTAACGCACCATCCGACGATGACCTCAGTGGGTGACACCCTCTTGTGGAGCTCGTACATGTTCTTAGCAAACTCCATGTCCACAGCGACCTGATGATAAAGAGGATAATATCTGACACAAGGATCCTTCTTTTTAAGATATCTCCTCTCTTTTACAATGCAATTACCTACAACAATGCAAGTCTAAAAAATGGACAGATGTTCAATTTCTGTACAAAATATCTGTAGATAGCTAATTCTCCCCTCCAATAAAAGTACCATAGGAATATGCTTCAGTTGTGAGGAGACATGCAGGAATTCTACAGGTATTGTGCAAGTGTAACAAAATGTCCTTCATTTTTCCTCCACAAAGAGTTGAGATGTCTGGCGGTGAACTTGCCAGCCTTTAAAACATCTTCAAATAATGCAGGACAAGATCCTGTAATAATTTCTATGCAAATCCACTAAGGCACTTTGTCATACCAATACAAGACTCCAATATACTACATCTACTGGGGTAAGAATATTAGTACAGTTATGCATATTCAGTTTTAAGTTTTTAATACATGTCTTATCTACCTCTTGTGTCTATGATGATAAATCACTCAGGAGGTGGCTAACAACACAGTAATGAATCATCATCAAATTATTAGTTAGTGAGTTTAAAAACGTACCTCATCCTCAGATTCATTGTGGGGGACAGAGAAGCAGTTGGTCACCTCAATAGAGTGCTTGTCAATGGTACCTAAGAAGAACAAACGATACAATCGAGGCATTATTATTATTAAGCTAGCCGCCTTCACACTGTTAGCTAACAAGAGGTAATGGTGACGAACCATCAACGTCGGCTAATAACAACATTCAAACCGGGATGCTACACATTATATCAATAAATTAATGTATCAGAAAAGGTTGTCTGGTTTGGCAGATAGTCAATGTTTTCAACAGTGAGGCGGTTTAAACGGACAGCCAGCTGTTACAAGTGATGCTGCTAGCTGGCTAACTAACAGCGGCTAACGCTAGCCAGCTGTAGCTAAACCAGGTTAGCCACTAGTGAACCAAGCCAGCGTGCGTTAGCAGGTAAGCTAACTATTAGCTAGCTATTAGCTCTTCATCAGCGGTTTTATAAGAAGGCGGTTCAGCCAACGAAGGACAAACATGTCTGCTTTCTGCTCACCCAACAGGGTCCCGATCACACGACTCGCTCCCTCATTTCTCCTCTCGTAGGAGTCGCAGATAGAAGCGAGAACAACGGGGTGAATTTTCACCACTGGCCCGTACACCGACATCTTGGAAAAGGAGGACTGTGCCGGCCGCGGTGAGCGCATATACCGCCACCCAGAGGCCGGCGGCCGCACAGCAGCTACAGAAAATGACGCTACTTATAACCAAGTCATTGATGCCATTCATAATACAATGCAGCTCGTGACTGTGTCTGATATCACGATACGTTGCTCCATTAATGAAAAAAAAAAAAAACAGCTCCATAAATAAAATCCGTCAGGTTTTAAGGAGTCTGAATGATAATCCCATTCATTTTCACTGCCAAAAATACAGAAATAAAATTGCCCTAAATAAAAATAAGCGAGCTTAAATTGTATTGTCAGTTATTTTCTATACAAACGCGAGATGTCTATGTTATTACATGATCATTTCGCAGAAAGGCCGTTGCGTTTCCTCGTGTGTGCAGTGTGTGCAGATGCTGAGGGTCTGGCAGGAGAGGAGGAAGAGGGGGGAGAGGACTGTCCCTTCTGCTGTAAGGGGTGAGGAGAGTGTGAGGCAGGCAGGCAGGCAGGCAGGCAGGGCCGGTAGGGGCTGGGCTGATGACAGCATCCTCCGCCGCTCAGTGGCTCCACACCTGACTGACTCCATCAGAGGCACAGATGATGGAGCTCTCCGCGCTGCCGGGTTATCCTGTTGCCTCCATTTCGCATGTCCACTGCCCGACACATGTCCTGCAAACGTTGCTGATTTTTACACGCAGATGTCATTTTTATGCTTGATCATCGAGCGGACGAGGCGCTCGCTCTTTTCTTTTATTATTATTATTTATTTACTGTGAATGCTGAGTGGTGGGATCGGATCGAGGTGGTCTTTGTTTTCCTGGAAAAGCGAACAGGAGTGAACTGATGCTGCGTCGCTGGTAAACACCAGAAATGGGAGTCATTGGACCAAGGCTGCCAACTGCGGTTCGTTCTTGGACCCGATTTTCGCTTTTCTTATGATAAAACATCAAGTCTACCACGTCTACAAGTTGCTACGCTGAGCAGGTAAGACTGTTTTCATCCGTAGCTGTCTGACATTAATCCACCAGCTTAGCCTTTTGGTTTCTGTAGCCTATTGGCTGGCGGACAGACGCCCTTTAATAGAGCCTATTTCTGAGCCATCCATCAGGCGTCGTGCGTCATCTTGATTGTCACCATCAGTCTCCTCTTGCGTCCGTCCGCCAATTGTCCAAACAGACGCACATCAGCCAAGGCAACAGAGGGCTAGGACTCCATTTTACTGTGCACATATTCTCAGTGTCCACATTTATATTTAACTCACTTCTTAGACTTGTATTAGACTTATGTAAGAAATCTCAGCGGGCCTTTAGCATAAATCAACCACATTTAACACAGCACTTATACAACACACACGCATGGACCACACACACGCGCACACACACACCCTAAGGTGCTTTATGAAACATGCAAACCAGTAAAAGTGGCCCTGATGTGCATATTCCACACTGTGCTCCAGGATTAGGCTCCAGGATTCGAAGGCAAAATCTGTTCTCCCTTCACGTCTCGTTCCAAAGGCTCACAAAACAGTGCAAGATTCATCTACAACACTGGGATTTCCTTCTTCATTTTTTGTGCTTCATTGCGCTTTTAAAAGGGATGAAATGATGAAACGGGCAGAGACAGGAAGTTAAACCTGTATGGCAAGCAACGCAGGCCTTGTTGTTTTTGCAGAAAAGACAAAAGTAAGAGTTTAAAAGGAGAAAGAGGTTGGAAAGTAGCTCCTATTTGTTTTCAGCATCATTTGTTAGTGAGTAATTGTGACAGATCATTGTCTTCTCCTTCTATATTCCAGGCTTCAGCCAAGCAAACAAATGGTCCAATCAATAGCCACTGCACAGAGTCTGCCATAGGGAGGATATCAATAAAACGCTAATACACTTGCCACACACACACACACATATACACACACACACACACACAGGCCATGGCGCTGGAGAACTCGGTCTTCCCCTCCCGCCCGGACTCCCTCTCGCTCCCTGTGGAGGACAAGGGGGAAGGGGAAGAAGTGGAGGTGGCCACAGAGGCCACCGCCTCCACCGGAGTCTTCAACCTATCGGAGGAGCTGGGCCACGTCGTCACCACAGAGACGGCGCCGTCCCCTCCGCCCTCGGCCAAGGTCAACAGGTCATTCCAGGCCAAGCTGGCTGAGCGGGAGGCCAAAGCCAATCAGACCAGGAAGAAGCCCCAGGGGACGGAGAAGGAGAGGGGGAGATTCGGCTGGGGTGAGTGACTCTCCATGTGACTTCCTGTCCTTGATGGAATATTTACTGATGAAATAAATGTTTCATGTTATGGCTGCTTTCTGTTCGCTCCATTTACGTCAGGAGAAAAGTCAATGAAGGCTGCAAGCACATCATTACTGAATACTTGGGAGCTATTGACTGACTCTGGAATCCAGATCAACATTTTCTCCTCACTCCACACACACATGCTGCGCATTGACTGGACGTACGCACCTCCTTCTCCTCCCCATCTGTCTTGCGATGGTTGTGAATCTCCTCTGATTTGGACCTTGCTTCATCCCTCAGTGATTTTGACAGTCTTTCCCGTTTTTTCATTAGGCGTCTCCAGTAGTTCTGCTCTTCTTCTTGCTCCAGTTTCTCTCCTGTCAGCTGTGAATCAGCCCTAAAACCTAAAAGTGGTTAATTAAAGAATTGGACGCTCATTGTCGCAGAACACCACCTGCAAAAGCACAAAACGGGACAGTTTTACAGTTATGCTAGAGTGGATCTTTCAAAAACATCAGTAGCAGATGCCAGGTTTGGTGTCATTTTCTCAAAGAGCAAACACTTTTTTTTTCCAGAGTCATCAGTGTGGCCGAAAATATCTCCGTACAGCGAGAAATCTAAAGGCAGAAAAGACTAAGAGAGACCGACAATTTGGGCTAAACTATTCCTTTAAACATTCACATATGGCTCTATAGGGTGTGACGCACACTGATTGATATCCATTGTTGTTGTCAATAGTTTTGCACCCTGCCTGTGTCATAATCTAAGTTCTAGCTGGGTGCACCCACAGTGAATAGACTCTCTACAAAGAACAAACACCATCAGCTGTTTTCTGGATTGTACATTAACTGAAGTCTGATCTTGTAGCTTTTCTTCTCCGAGCGTTTGATGACGTTGTCCCGTCGTGCTTCATCTCCTCTCTTTTTTTCCCTCACCTGTCTCTTCGCATTTCTGGTATCCCTTCTTCACCAGCCTGACTTTCCTCTGGGACACGCGGCATCTCTCTAAGTAGTTTTGTCTCCTGACACCTTCCTGTTTCACTACGTGCCTTCATTTAACACTACAGTCAGAGTTGGATCTTCCAGCAGCAAAACATTTTAGAAATTTAGAAAGGCAGCCTTGTAGAAGTTTTCTAAGAGGTTTTGAAGGGGTTTCTTGTAACTGAGGGTTATGAAAATAAGACAACTCATCTTCAACCTAGTTTAAAGCATAGAAAAGCATCTAAACTCATACATGCTTCTATTTTCCACTAGAGGAAGATCTCCCATTTATCAGCCTCACATATTGTCTTCTCTTTTTTTACTCAAACTCTCCCTCTCTTTCCTCCCTCCCCTGTCTCACCTGGTGCCCTGTCACCCCATCCCTACACCAGCCCGGACCCGGCGTAAGAGACAGCGCTATGTGGAGAAGAACGGGCGCTGCAATGTGCAGCACGGTAACATGCGGGAGACTTACCGCTACCTGACTGACATCTTCACCACGCTGGTGGACCTCAACTGGCGCTGCTCGCTCTTTGTCTTCGTCATGGCCTACGCTGTCACATGGCTCTTCTTTGGGGCCATCTGGTACCTCATAGCCTACTGTAGGTAAGATTGTTGAGCAAGGGTGTGGAACAAGTCTATTTGAATTTTTTTAAGTCTTCAGTCAGTCCTGAGCCACAGAGGAATCAGTAGATTTTCACTCTGCTTGAACACGACAGTTGCTACGACAGTTCCCACTGACTATGAGCACAATCGAAAGTCCAATTGTGCAAAGTGACAAGAGTATTTGATTTTAAAAAATCACTTGCACTTATATTACCAAGAACAGGGCTTTCCTCAGCTGTGCACTCTATTCCATCCTCCTCCTCCTCGCTGCTTAAAAGAGGTTTGATATTTTAGGGATTGAGTTTATTCGCCAGTTTGCCAAGAGTTAGATGTGTTGACTGACACCACTCTCATGTCTGTATCACAGATTGTGTATAAGAAGTGGATGTAGCCACCCTGACGTCACCTGCTGGTTTGTGGGCCTCCGTTTTGAAGCCTTGAATGTGGCTTAATGGGCGCCGCCATCTTGGTTTGGAGGCTGTCACCCAGGTCGCGCCACCCTAAATCATTCTTGTCTATATTCCTCTAAATGGGAGTATAATTTACAAAATGAACATGGTGCTGTGTTGAAGAAGACTTGAAACTAACAACTGAGATCATAAACTCATTAGAGAAGTGTTTACTGAGGTAATGAATAGACTTCCATACAATCCCACTTCTTTTTGGAGCCAGTGGAGTTGCCCCCTGCTGGCCATTAGAGAGAGTACAGATTTAAGGCTCCTCAGCATTGGCTTCACTTTTCAGACCCGTTCTTCATACAGTCAATGGTCTGAACAGTAAATATGAAGCTTCAGATTGGAGATGGAGATGGTCAAGTGCAGCATGTTAATTAGTGATCATTAAAGGTGCTGGCAGCTGAACCAGGGAAGGCAAGCTTCCATGTTTCCTGTCCTTGTGTTAAGCTAAGAATACGTGGTATTGATCTTCTCATCAAACTCTTGGTAAGAAAGTGAAAACATCATCCATCCATCCCTCCATCCATTTTCTACAGCAGGAGAAAAACATAATAAACATTTAAAAAAACACATTTCGCAAAAATTTCAAACTATTCCTCTAAAGAAATCATCATGAGGCTAACTATTCAAAGATGGAGGGCGATGCTGAGGGTGAGCGACCAATGTTGCCAGACATTTCTGCAACGAAGGCTAAAACTTTTTCAGCCGAAAAAACAGATGACAAAGCAGTATTAATATTACGGCGTATGTCTTCATGATGTGTTACCTCCTCACAAGATGTGTCTGCTGGATCCCCGCTCTAATTAGCTAACGTATTTGTCTCGTAAAATAGTGACCTCTTTATATCAATTACAGGCCACCTTAGGCGGTGCCAGAGAGCTGTCGGTGTTGCTGCAATTCCTTGGTCACCAACACAGGTCAATAAAAGTCATAGATTATATAAATTACTTAACACCACTTTCATTAATTAGCTCTCCTCCTCTGGCTGGAGCTGTGTTAATCAGGGGCATTAGCCTGTGTAGTGAACAGATTGACGGAAAATCTGCAGACTCTTTGTGGAACAGGACTGAAAAAACCTCATATAGTAAAAGATGCTGCATATGTGATGAAATATGATGGAAAAAGTTTTTGCAGCATCGAGAAAAAGGGGCTGCATGAATGTTAGGTTAATCATTATGGTTAATATGAAGATTACATTTCATCCATTATCAGAATTAGTTGAAAAGGAGGTAAATGCAAACATAAAGGAAAAGATAAGTTGTCGTATTTCTGCACCTCCGTTCTAAAGATATAAATCATCTCGCTCTCTGTCTATTTTTTCCTCTTGACACCCACTTTGTCACCTCCCCCCATCCCTTTTCTCACACATTCACACGCCCTTCTTTTCTTCCCAAGGGGTGATCTGGACCATCTGGAGGATGAAACGTGGACGCCGTGCGTCAACAATGTCAACGGCTTCATCTCGGCCTTCCTCTTCTCCATCGAGACAGAGACCACCATTGGCTACGGCCACCGCGTCATCACCGACCAGTGTCCAGTGGGCACCATGCTGCTGCTGCTGCAAGCTATACTGGGCTCAATGGTCAACGCCTTCATGGTGAGCTGAGAAATGTACAAATCACTGGTAGTTAGTCATGGCTAAAACGGTCAGATTCAGAATATTTTGCAGGCTGGTTACAGAAAAATAAAAAGCACATGTTCAAATGATCTGATTTGGCAAACTGGAACCTAAGTAAGCTAAAACAAATAGAAAAGCACATGTAAATACTGTCTGAGCCGTGGAGAGAACAATGTATGCATGAATACAGTGCAGCGTCATGGTTGATTTTCTTCTCCTCCTTCCTCTTCACTCTTCAGTAATTTAAAATAAATAACCACTATCAAGTTAGTAGGAACCAAACACTGAGATACAGAAGACCAGAAGTCTCATCTTCATTTAGTACAACATAGTTTTGTACTTCTGAGTTCAGAAAATACTATAAGAAACGCCTGTCTGTAGCTTTCTCAGTCCTTGGATAAGGATGTACTTGGTGTGAGTCCCTCCTCTCTTTCTCACAATAACAACCAACGTTCATGGACAAGGCAAGCGTGTATATGAATATACTTACATTTTAATCAGAAGTGATTAGTTTAAGTCAGCAGATGAAATGGCACTAATTCAGTGCAGATGGTGTGCTTCCTGAAAAAGAATATTTACTTTGAAAGTGCTGATGAAGCTAGACCCCCCCTCCCCCCCCCACTAAGTAAGCATTCTTTTGATGAGGACGAATCCATACACTGATGTCCAAGCAGGATCATGTTTATGCATGACTGCGAACTGGCAACAAGCCATATTAGCAATGGATGGAAATGTGGGCTGCTTTTCTATGCATATTAAAAATGATTGAGGTCAGAGGTTAATCTAAGTGTCACTACTGTTTTTAAACACTGAAACCAGAAATAGCAAGTTCTACTGAATAAAAACGAACAATCTTCTTCAGCGCTCATGATGAATGTTACTGAATGAATGCCGGTGTTAATTATGGAAAGGGATTTATCATCTATTTATTTATTTTTCAGTAAACCTCTGCGATAACAGGAAAGCTTACTGAAACTATCTGAGCCTTTTGCACCCGCTCTGTCCGCCTTGCTTCCTCCCCCCCCCCCCGTCACCGTCCCCTCCCTCCTCTCCGTGCAGGTCGGCTGTATGTTCGTGAAGATCTCGCAGCCCAACAAACGGGCCGAGACGCTGGTGTTCTCCAAACACGCCGTCATCTCTTTGAGAGACGACAAGCTCTGTCTGATGTTCAGGGTGGGCGACCTTCGGAGCTCCCACATCGTCGGGGCCAACATGAGGGCCAAGCTCATCAAGTCCAAACAGACTCAGGAAGGTGAGGCTGCTACGAAGGCCACCACATAGGGATGGGTATCATTAGGATTCTATTGATAATACTACTCACATCGATGGTTCAGTTCCTTATTGATACTCGTATCAGTTCTTTCTCATCACTAAATCTGTTTTTTAAAATATATTGTTTTAAAGAAGAATAAATTCAGATCAGGGTTAGAGTTGAACATTTTGAATATAACTAAATGTCACAGTCAATGTCAGAGTCACCTAATAAACTCAATAATACCTCACTGGAAACAAATCTTGAATGTAAATAAAATAAATTGTATTTATCACTGGAAACAAACTATAATTTAGGAAGACTAAAGAGCACAGACAGCTTCAGTCCTCTGTCCTGCTCCCTCTGCTGCTGAGGTGATTCACAGCCTGCAGCTACGGCTGGTTTGTCTCAGCCAGCAGCTAATTTTACAAGGTGTGTGTGTGTGTGTGTGTGTGAGTGGAGGAGTTCATCCCCGACACAGAAAGCAGGGGAGAGGCTGCAGCGTGATAATAAATTACACCAAAACGCTAATAGTACCAATAAAACAGGTAACTTTGGAGCTCTTCAGTCCTACGGTCTGTTGAATACAGGGGTTTTGGTATCAATCCCTGCTACTACTACACCACATCTGCTGCTACAACTTATACGATTAGTACTGTTTCCACTATGACAACTACAATACCTCTACTACAACTGCAAATGACCTACAGCTTATTTATGAGAAGTCTTGTTTCTTCAAATTAGTCGATTTTTAAAACGTTATTTCCCTTTAAAAGCAGAATTTTGTACTCAACTGCTTTTAGATAATCAAGAATGATCGAGCAGCCTGTGATTATGCTGTTATGATCCAAACAGGAGGATCTTCCTTTTAACTTTGATACAATCGTTGTGGTAATCATTAAAGGAAATCTCCCATCTAAACTCGGTCTCCTCCCCTCCTTTTCCTCACCTCCCGTTTTGTTGTCTCCGTCAGGTGAGTTCATCCCGCTGGACCAGACAGACATCAGCGTGGGCTTCGAGACAGGCGACGATCGTCTCTTCCTGGTCTCGCCGCTGGTGATCTCCCATGAGATCGACACACATTCACCCTTCTGGGACATGTCTCAGGCCCAGCTGGAGAAGGAGGACTTTGAGATCGTGGTCATCCTGGAGGGAATGGTGGAGGCAACTGGTGAGAAAAGGGTTAAATATAATGATGCATGAAGTAATGCAAACAACAAAAATGTAGCGTGGCTCAAGATGGAAAAAAAAAACAATCAAAAAATGCAACATAAAAATGACTGAGCAGGAATTTATGTACATGTTTGCATATGAAATGAAAATGTGGGCAAAAAATCATCATGCAGTGAATGAATCCATGGTTAGCCACTGGAAAGAGTGACAAAAATAAGTGCAGCTATAGTGAGCTGATGATAATTACCGTTTGAAATGTATTAAATTACAGGTTATATAAACAATACCATCAACAATATTCTATTACTCAAAGGTTTTACATGATTCGTTGAGGGCGATTTTTTGTGATTTAAAATGATAAGACTGTTACAAAACATAATAACAGCACTGTATTGAATGGGAAATAAATACCCTGCAATTCAATTTGACTGTAGAGTTCTAATGGCCTCTGTGTTGTAAATGCATGTTTTGCTGCAACAACAAGAACAGAGCATTAGGAGATTAATCTTGCAGATGCATGCAATTGTCTGATATTACAGGAATATCACCACTGGTTTACAGAAAGTAAACCCTCTCCAATACTGTCCATTAGAAAATGAATTCCCCTTCCAGGATGTCTGAGATCTGCTGTTGTTTTGTCTCTTCACTGTCTTTCAGGAAGCTTTTAGAGCTTTACAGTGTTATGAATATGGCAGAAATATACATATGTATTTAAATATACGTGTATAAGTCAAAGTGTTATGTAACAGGGAGCAAAACAGGAGAGAAATCGCTGGAGCGAGATGTTTCTGAAGGGATGTTCTCATACTGTTTGTTCTCATCTCTTAACTGTTAACTCGAGGATCAGTCTTTTAAAATGTTACATTCTTTTTTATTGAGAGAAGATTAAAAATGTTACATCACATGCGCCAGGCTGTCTTAGCAGGCAGAGAGACTGTCCACAACCGTATCCATCCCCACGTCAGCCAGTGCGTGCCAGTGAACACTCATCTGCCCGTGAGCAAGGCACTGACGCCTCGTGGACAAACTTGTCTTTAGTCACACTTAAAAATCATTCGTTAAAAGCCTGAAATGTGATTTTAGTGACGTGCATGTGTCGTGTTTTAGTTGCTGCGGCTTAGGATTCAAACACATTTCCAGTTTTCATATCGGAAGCTCAAAACTCAAAACAGCGTCTTTTTTCTCACCAAATGTATCGAAACCTTTCGAGGTTCGGATTTACCGAATATTGAGTAGGAAAAGAAGCAGAATTTGACACTGATGTTATAGTCATGGTTGTGACTTATTCTTGTCTCACTGTCTGAAAACTATAAAATCCAAACAGATATAAACAGAGTCTGGCAGGAGTAAGTATCCCATTACTTGTACCTTGGAGGGATTTGGATGGGTCGTGTTTATCTACTTTTCTTTATCCCCTTCTCTTATTGCTTTATGTCAAATACATTCTGAGAGGATGGATACTCAACTGATCCTCGCTGTTTGGCAGGTATTCAGTGTATCAGAGCTATTCATGAAGCGTCTCCGTGAGGTAAAGGTGGCCTCTCTGCCCACTCCAAATATTGATCCCCTTAGTGCTGAGGAGGGTTAGAAAGACGTCGCTGACAGTCATAACTGGGCTACAGAGAATATTCATGTACAGACAGCATTTCCATAAAATTTTTTTTGACTAAATGGGTAAATGAATCATCTCTGCCACTCTTAAGTGTGGTGCTTTAGCACAGGCAATCCTATTTATGTCTTTGTGTGTATCACAATCGCCTGAACAAATGCTCAACCGTATGCCTGTGTTGCTTGTGTGTGCAGGGATGACGTGCCAGGCGAGGAGCTCCTATCTAGCGGAGGAGGTGTTGTGGGGTCACCGGTTTAGCCCGATGATGTTACTGGCAGAAGGCTTCTTTGACATTGACTATGGAGCCTTTCATCACACATTTGAGGTAACGTCTTTCAAAGCTGGAGTGATCAGGAGAAACCAAAGGCTAATATGGGTTTTTTTTTTTATTTGGAGCTGCCTCGTATTGAATAAAATAACTAAATGAATAATAAAATAAAAAACCTGTTTATAAACCTGAGAGAGCAGCTACGGACTTTTTAAAGAAAATTTGCTAAAACACGTATTTGCTGTTATAGAATTACTCCATTATTTTTAAACCTGAGCTCTATTTGTACATGTTTATGATTCGATATGATTGGTAGGTACAAAAACTTGTCTCAAAGTGTCTGTCAACATTACCAAAAGGATCTCCACAGAGATAGACCGGCAAGATCCTTTTTGATTGACCAGAAACATCCTTTGTATCGTGCTATTCAAACCCACCAGATTCTTTTTACAAAGGCAGTAATTTTGCTTCACTGAACACAGGAGTGACTGGTCTACTGCTGCTTCAATCAGTTATTTTGTTTGTGTTATTGTGTTGGATCTGAACTAACCCGTTAAAACACCAAAGTCACACATTAACACAAACAAACTAACTGATCAAGACTGCGGTAAACCAACAACTTCCATGTAAAATTACTGTTTATGTCAATGAAGTCTGGTTGACCAATCTACCGGATGGATTTCAAAAGTTTTATACCTTTGTACCTTTTGTACCTATCAGTCATTTTAAACCCCAAATATGTAAAAATAGGGCTAAAGTTCAAAAGCACCAGTTGCATTTTTTCATTGAATGCACTGTACGTGCAATTGTTTTTGGTGAGGAAAGCTGGAACGGCTCTAGCTGTTATCCCTATTCCTGTCTCCACCCACATGCATAACCAACAACTGAATTCTCACGCTTGTTCTCTTGGGGTTGTTGAGAGGCATGCTGGGAAATGCAGGAACTTTAGCTGAGGTATTATTTTGTGTTTATTTTTGTAGGGACAAGTACATACTGTAGCATGGACCAGTGCCACACACCAACACAACAGGAAACACATACAGAGAAGAGCACAAACAGGAATACAGCGTCCACGCTCTAATATGTGATTATGTTTAGGCAACAAAAAAAACTTTGGTTAAAAGATGGTCACTCTGGTTCTGTTTGGCAGAAATAGAATAATAACAAATAAAATGTGTATGAAATGGAATACAGGAAACAAATAAAGTACATTGTCATTTCAGTATCAATCAAGTCCAGACAGGGCCAGGTTTCCAGTCTTTACACTAACCTAAACTAAGATAAGCTAAGCTAACAAATATTGTACTATTGTCATCTAACTCTCAGGAATAAAGCTAATAAGTGTATTTCCCCTAATGTGAAACTACTTGTTTAACTATAATGTAACTCTGCCCCATATCTTCATCTAGTGGACATTTGAATTTGAATTCTCCCCTCTCTAAAGGTGGACACGCCCTCCTGCTCAGCACGAGAGCTCTCATTGGCTGCAGCCAGACTCGACGCTCACCTCTACTGGTCCATCTCCAGCAGGCTGGATGAAGAACCCACGCTGGCCAACCAGGCGGCCAAGCAGCCGGACAGCGGCTCGGCCAACAGCAAAGGAGGGGAGCCAACCTTCATCGTCGGAGAGATGACCGACATCCAGGAGCAAACGGGACTGGGCGAGCTGAACGGCAGCGTCGCCACCGACCAATCAGAATCAGAGGCCTAGAACAGAGAATGTTTACAAAGACCTTCAGTATATCACCACCACACCACAATTAGTGTTTGTGGATGTTTTCTTTCAAAGCAAATGAGTAGTTTCATGAGGCTAAGTTCTACGGTATATGCCATATCTTATGTTACCATATGAAGAGGTTTATTTCTTGATATTTTTGTCTTTTATTTCTATGTTGATCTTTGTTAAGTGTACTGTATGTGTGATATCTCTTTTTGATCTGTTGTGTTAGCTCCAATCACCCTTGCCTATATCTACATTTAAATGACAATACTATGCTTCAGGTGGGTTCAACAGTAGTACACGCTGTGGACCAAGGCAGAACAGATAGCTAGAGGTAATTTGTCTTGCTGGGCACAAAGGGCACGAGGCGGTTGTTTCTGCACATTGTGGGATCGTTCACATTTAAAATAGGTACAGTGCATAGATGCTTTATTTTCACCTGCGCATGAATATCACTAGATGATATTGAGGTATAGACTGAAACTGTAGTGACCTCAAATTTCATTAGATGGGAAGATCGTTCCAAGATATATTGTGCATCAATCAGGTGTTAACAGGGTGGGAAAAGTGACACCAGCCCACGGCCGCTGGTATATTTGTCTCCTCTGCTAGAGGCTTCATTTGGCAACAAACCATCATTTGGTGCTAGAAAAATGTTTGGAAGAGCTATTTGGCTGACAATAGATAATAAAAGTGGCCAGCGAGCGGTGGAGAGTGGACAACAAAGCTGGTTTCCTGCCCTGTGTGTAAACGATTTCTTTATTTTCTGGAGGCACAGAGTATTATGTTTGTTAAAGAGCAACTTCACACCAGGCTGAATAACCCTGCATCACAACCAGGGTGTGGTCACAAACAGGTACACCTCTACATCACTGCAGAAAGGTGAGAAGTTAACCCACTAGAGGTCAGCGTTACTCTTTAATGACATTAATACGAATTTGTTGACATTCCTCACTGCACTTTCACATTATGGTGAATAGGGTATCTATCTAAAACCTTTAACATAGAGACAGGTCAACACTTGAGTGTGTCTGTGGCTTCGTTTCACATATGACGTGTGTAGCACAAGGATTATCTATCTTTTGTCCCCAGCCAAGTAGAAATTAAAAGCACAACAGTGTCCTGCTCAGTTCAGCCCAAACTCCTGCTTCTGCTGCTCCGTATATATGTGGCCATTTTTACTTGATGTTTTTAATATTTAATATAACACATCTATTAGAATTAATAAACTGCAGTATATTCCTGACCAGCTGTCTCAGATTGTGTGATATTCTGTGGGGGGAAGACATATGTAAAAGTATGTTATCTACATGCTGTGTGTACTAAAGCTTCAAAACCCGCTGTACTGAGTTTGATTACGTGTTTGGTGAACAAAACAGAAAAATCTGATGCGACAAATGTGTCAGGACGCAGAAAAGAATATTGAAATGATATCACAGAACAGACTAGAGCTTAAACATAACAGTAAAATACATTTATCTGGTCTTTCTTCTAGAATACTACAAGATAATGAAAGCCAGGTACATTTAACTAAGTACTGTACTTCACTGGAGTATTTGCATAATATGCTTCTGCAGGTCTATATCATTACAATTCAGAGGTACTTTTATTGTAAAGTCATAGTTAGTTGTTACTTTGCAGATTAACGTTTTACACACAAGATATGGCAATTGTATGAAATATGGCGAACTCTTACTGATTAAATTACTTTACACTGTCACTCAGTCATGAATGCAGATGTAATAATTAAATAATATGATGTATAATGCAAACAAACGGTCTTCTAATGATAATGGAGTATTTTTAGGTTGTGGTATTACTACTTTTACTGAAGTACAACAACCGCATGCTTCTTCCACAACTGTATAAAATACATAACATAAAATTATTGGGACCATATTGAACTTTACATCTTGTACAAAGCCCCACTGTACTATGCATCTCATCAGAAATTCATGTCTGGATTTCAGCACCAGGAGCAGTCAGCATATTGGGTTACTAGGCAGAATCTTGGCTTCAAAAAAATGAAAGGCCTTTCTCTGTCTTGGCTGCTAGATGGCGATAAAGATCCCATACTCTCTTCTCCAACCAGTCACACAGCCCTATTGGTGTGTAGTGAGATGGGGTCCCATCTCAGCTGTCTCCAAGGCAACCAGGGCTGGGGACAGGGAGAGGGCAGAGTGTGTGTGGTTGTGTGTGTGTGTGTGTGTGTGTGATGTTTATGTGAATGCGTGTGTGTTAATGTTTGAACTGGAGCTTCACAACTAAGGGGGGAGTTTATGAGGATTGTTAGAGTTGATGTGACGTAGTTTGGTATTTGGGTAAGAATGGGTGATGACGATGATGCACGGCAGTGACCTTCAGGTGGAAAAGAACGAATGCCCTTGACATTGAAAAATACGTCAAGAAGGATACTAACATGTTTTCATATTTCTTTTACCCTTCACAATAAGATGAATATCACACACAAGTTTTAGTATCTAATTAACTAATTGTTTGGTCACTAAAAAGGATGAAGCAGGACAGGCTGAGACATCAAAGTGTGTTTTCTCGACTCTGCAGAGAGAAACAGTTAGACTTCTATATAATGCTGGAGACAGACTGCTTCAGCTGATGTGACGTTGCTTTTAGCTTTCATCTCACGTTGTGTGAGATGTCACAACCCTTTTGTTTGGGAGTGAAAGGCTAAGTGCAAGTTTAATAGTTTCCAGTGATTTTCAGCTCGCCCCAGAGTTGAACCCCATGTGCCATTTCCAAGTTCTAATTATGATTTTAATGAGAGGCTGTTTTGCATGATCCCCGCTGAGCCAAAATCAATGTTTCTCTTCATGGAAGGAAGTCATGACAGTCTTGTTTCAGTCCAGGCAGACAGCGAGAGGAGGAGAGGAACATTTTGGAAACAGAAGAAATAAGATTACAATTAAAATGACCTACAACGCACTGGACACCAGTTTCTCCTTGACAACTAGAAAAGTTTGTGCAAAACCAGGCTTTTAGACTAGTTTTTGGAGTGCACAAAACTCCCCATACAAAACCCAGGAACACTAAACATTAAAGGCTGTTTTTGAATCTGAAATCTGAAAAGCTGCTCTAATCACTACTTTTACACTGACGCCAGATCAAATGACTACATGTAATGTGAACAGGATCTCTCAGTGATGAAAACACAGAGAATTATTATTTGAATCTGCAGCTTCCCTCAGCTCTGGAGCATTTTAGCGTCATTTACCCAAATGTTTTGGTTTTTCTTCACTCTCACGGCTCTCATCAGTGTTACCAGCAGCAGCAACCAGCAGATAAAGCTCGGATAAATCCACTGCATGCACTCTGTCTGGTTCGAAACAGCTGACAATCAAAGTTAACGAGGAACACAGCCCTTTTAATTCAGGCGTGAACAAATGATTGGATAGCTTTCTTAAAAACATAAACCTCACAAAGATGAGAGCAGAGTGGGGGACGAGCTGAGGAAGGACATGGAAGAGGACATTTGGAACCGTGCTCTACGAAGAGTGAATGACTCTATTTCTTGTGCAAAACTAAAAACAATACAGTTCAAAGGTCAACATCAAGCTCATTTTTCCAAAGCTAGACTAGCTTAAATATACCCTGATTCAGGTTGATGCACGTTGAGGCAGACGTCGTTATTTTCTCTGCCAACTTAAACCATATGTGTTTTGGTTGCGCCCTGCACTGGCAAATTACTGGTCTGTGATCTTTAAAACAATGAATAGTTGTTTCCAGCCCAAAGCAGCAACAGTAACGTGTGATATCACAGATAGAAAATATTCTATAATAAGGAAAAGACATATTTCCTTATTCTATAATAAGGGAAAGACACTGCTTGCGTGCAGGAGAATATTACTGCATTGGACGTCAACAAATCCGCCTAAAGCGACTTGATGCAATACATACAGTTAGAGAGATAAACTACTCAGGGGGTCCAGGGGCAGATTCCTCTCCTTCTGTGATCCGGTTTTGACCTATTTAGGTAAACTTCAAACCATGCATGATACCTCTCCGCAGTTTTTCCCAGTTTAGGATATTTAATCATGTAGACCACTGTATATACAGTTTGCCTGCTAAAACTGCTTGGATTTATTTAGGTGAAGAGAGAAGCAATACCTTAGGTGCTCTGTTTATTTTCACATGCCACTCCAAATGTTAAAAGTGTGGGTATACACTTATTATATATGTATATTGTATTTACAATATGTATGTAGATATATATATATGTTCTCTCTGCTCCTTTAGGTGAGTGTACTTCATGTTTAGGTTGGTGGGACAGGTAGGTTGTTTATTGGACACATAAAGAAATTGAAATATTAGTCTAAGAACTTGGTATATTTTGTGCTTGCCAACATTTCCAAATAAACAAATCATTTAGAAAAACTTACAGGGCTGGTGAAATTCTAAGAACATTTAGCAGCCATTAGTAGCAGCCAAAACGGAGCTAAAATAAGAGGCTACAAGCACAACTACAAATGAATGCTACGGTACGTGTATCTATGACTTACTTGTAAATCTCCTGTTGCAGTAAAACCTACATCTGGAACTGCCAGATCAAAATGAATGGATTTCTAATTCAGGTATGGAAATTACCTCTTGCACTAATGACTTCCATTGTAGCAAAAACCATTTTAAGTTCACTGTAGTGTGCTGATTATTTTTCCTGTTGCTCTTAATTGTCCGTATTCGTGGCCGTTTCCTTTACCGCACGAACCGCAAGACTCCACCATAACTGTAACATAGCCAACCAACCTTCTTCAAGTCTCAAACAACCCAAGCAGATCTTTCTTCCTTCTGTACCACTGATGGGAAAAACATGCCGCAACACCTCCTGTATGTGTAATGAGTTCAATCTAAAGTGAGACATTCACCTCCGGCTAACAGCTGCTCTAAGAATAAGCACAATTAGAGCACAACATTCAGGCAATGTATGGAACTGTTTAATGTGAAGCCAAAAAGTCTTCAGATGACGAAATCTCTCAACAGAGAGTCAAAGTTCACTATCTGATACTAGAAGAGGGCCCCTCACCTCCACAGTTGTGTTGTGTTATTTTCTTTTGCCTATCTATGAGCCCTATAGTTGATTCCTTTAAGAGCAGTAAATTTGAAGCAAATGCCTCCAACCAGTAAAAGTCTGCCTGCCTGCCTGCCTGCCTGCCTGCCTGCCTGCGTGAAGTAGAGCAAAGCTTATATGTGTGTTAGACCACCCACTGTAGCATGCAGCCGGCTACATGACAGGCCGTGGAAATGGCAACGTAATTTTTCATCTGCCAAATGACATGATTCCGTATCACACTGCCACAGCGGGCAGATATAAACCACAGACTATTTCAAAGTAAATCTCAAGGCCAGATTCGGTCATGTCTCCGTCTAGAGCAGGTGTAAAGGTGGTCAAGGTCAAAGACCAA
Source organism: Pempheris klunzingeri (assembly GCF_042242105.1). NCBI lineage: Eukaryota > Metazoa > Chordata > Actinopteri > Acropomatiformes > Pempheridae > Pempheris > Pempheris klunzingeri. The sequence goes on along the minus strand of NC_092026.1, from coordinate 19,665,272 downwards.
AAAGCTTGAAAAAAATTCAATAAGCTGATGATGATCATGCCATGATCAGGAGAAAACACACCAAACATCAATTAAGCTATCGGTTTTTTGGCTCTTCAGGGAAGAGTCAAATTCCAAGGCCAAGACACTTCAACTAAAACCATAATGAAAAGCGAACAACGCTGACACCATATTTAAAACCTTTTCAAAATGTGAAAGTGGATTCAGTCTCTCAGGTAAAATTCCAGCAACATTGACCCTCAATGTGCTCAAACCAAAAAAAGAAGCACTCAAATACTGTAAGGTACACAAGCATCCACCAAATGACATATGTTATGTTGCCATAGAGATGGGTATTGCTGCCAGTGCCTTGACAGTGTGACAGGAAGCAGGAGAAGAGCTGATACAGTAGTCTGTGTTCAGCAGGTTTTCCAGGCTGGCAGCATTTAAAATGACACCCAAAACAAAGACCGATGCACGGAGTGGTGGCATTAAGATTTCCTAAAGCTCTTTACAAACTGAGCATAATTAGATGAGGTGTAACAATTTTAGTGCTGCAGGAATGAGTCCTAAAACCTGGAAATGTGTGGAAACCTTTTATTTGTATTTGGTTTAACCAGAAATTAGGTCTAAGCTTAACAGAACCTTAAGAGAATTTTATGTTATAAAATACGTCAGCATTTCGTCAGCTTTTACGTGTCTTAATAAAGGCGGTTGCTAATAAGTGGCTAAATGAGTACAGAGGCTGTCTGGGACATTAAACGTCATCACACTGCACACAGAAACTCGTCTGCTCACCAGCCCACCTTTTCAGTCGCTGGTTGTGTTTACAACGGCGCTCTAGCAAAGTATTCTAACAAAAACATTCCAAGTTCTAGATTCATCAATCTATAGTATTTTCCGGTCGTGGTACATTCAAATTGTGTAGCCTGGTGGTGGGGACGAGGTCATGGGACCGTGGTGTAGTTCGTTTACAGCCTAAAATGATCTTTTTACTTCTGGCGACTGCATTTACACTTCAAAAATCCTAAACGTGATGCTCATCTGTGAAAATTATCTCGCTGAACAAAACATGTATCATAAACTTTTGTTTGCCACACGGCTTATTTCTGCAATAATCCAAAATCCACTGGAAACATTCAATTGGCTTTTTGTCAAGGGAACCAGGGTGCGACTCCACTCCACTTACTGGTTTTTGGAGAGCTATAACCATATCTCATTGGTGAAATTCTTCTGGAAATGAAGGAACAAATCCAGTAAGTAAATAGTGTATGAATTACAATTTTCACCCAAGTATTAGTGTCAACTCTGCTTCTAGGGTAAGGGAAGTATCTTACAGTTTATGGTTAAGATTACATTCATAAAAATGCTTTCAGACAGAGGAAATCTAACAAGTAAAACATGTGGATGTTTCCAGGTTGTTGTCACTAAACATTGTTGTGGTCCACTACTTCTTTTGTTAAGATATGAATGTGAAAAAAGCAAAGATTCACATTCACAACAAAAGCATGCTCACAGGCAGTGGTTTTTTTCTGGTTAAATATTTGTGTCATAGTGGTTTGAGCAGTAAATGAAGCAGATAAGAAATAGAAATGGTCATCATTTAACTGGACCAGCTGGACAATCTGGACTGGAGATTTAATGGACAAGGCTTGATCAGAACTTTTGAATTCAAAAGTCTTGACCTCTGACCTTCAAATGCAACATTTGACTCTCAAACAGGGAGAAGTACAAGTTACCTCTAGAAGTCTCTCTATACGGCACTTAGAACATGAATACAGCATTGAACAACTATTAGCTATGTAAAGATACAGTGGAGTAATGGCAACCTGAGTAACACAGAGAAACCCAGCCGAAAGACGAGTCTGAGCTGCTGCCCAGCGACAGACTCTGATAAGTTATTACGCTAACAGTGTAGCACAAAAAGTAAGAGAGGTTTCCAGTTTTCAGTCACAACATATAAGAGACTCAGCCGCGTAGGTGTGGAAGGTGGGGTAGTGTTCAGGTGTTCAGCTCTGAGATGCTGAGATCCCGTATAGTGAACCTTTAATAATGGTTATACTACAGGAAAGATTTACATAGTTATTTGGATCTATGCTGTTAAGTTTGATGAGTGAAAATGGTGTGAAATTAGCCAGCCCAGTCAGGCAGATTGTACTGCCAGCAAAGCCGACTTGGCACAAATGTAAGCCAGCTCCGGCGTGTGTATGCTTTCCACACTCAGATGTGGACTTGAAGGAAGCTGTAATAAAAACCAGCTGCAGTTAGCAGCTCTCAGATGAGCCTTGGAACCAGGAGCCACTGACCATGCAATGGAAAGCGCCCAGATGTATCCCCAAAATAAGTGAAAAAAAAGTGACAGGCTTTTTGCAGGGACCCCCGAGGTCAGGCTTTGACACTTCGTCATCAGTGAGTGGATCTCTGGGACGTATGCGTTGCCCAGTCACTCCTGCGAATGAGGGATCCCTCAGAGTGCAGCATGTCACAGTTGGCACAGGAAGGCCTGAGCCCAGCACATTTAATTAGCCAAGCTGTCTTGGCATTGGATGGGAGGGGGGACACACACAGTGACGAGTCATCAACATCACCAAGGGCGCGGTGCTGCTCACTGCCGTACTGCACATCTAAAACTTAACAGGATGGCAGATGCATGGGCCTTCGTATTGAAATTTGTCAGTTGATTTGGCTGTTGAGTTTTAAAATCAGTTAAGTAATGCAGTAAAAATGAGCACGAGCGGTGACCGAGCGTTCTTGTAGAAAATACACAAGGTGTGTCCCTGTCAGGTTTTTAATGTGCTGAACATGGAGACGCAGACCTCACTGCTCCATACATCTGTAGTTATCATTCAAGTCAATATGCCAGACTGAATGAAAAAAAAAAAAAAAAAGACTGTTGCTATGAAAAAAAAGCAAAGTTAGGAGAAACAGTTTGGAAGAAACCATTTCTGACATCCCTCTCTGTAGCTGCCTGCATGTGAGGAGCCCACCCCACCTCAGCTGTAGTGAGGAGAGCCCAGTCCAGGCAGCCAGCAACCAGCGCGTCTCTGCCTACCAATAGGCATGCTCGGCTCAGGCTCTGTGCAGTGCTCTCAGTCTCAGCAGCTAAAGCTGGGCGCAGGGGAACTGCGACGGCCGCGCCAAGCATCTTCCCAGGTATGCGTCTCTCTGCCGCTACGCCCTTATTGGTTTTTTTTGCAATGTTATGGCATCTTGCTGCATGCTGTTTTGCACTCTGCCTACACTGGCTTATTTCTAGGGAGGGGTTGCCGTCTTTTTGTGTGTGTGTGTGTGTGTGTGTGTGAGTGTGAGTGTATGAGTGTGTGTGCGTGCGTGTGTGTGGCTCACGTAGCCTCCCCGGTAGCGCAGGGCAGCGGGTCTTGGTAAACACTCACAGTCAGCGAAGACGCATCTGCAAAACCTCCCCGTTAACCGCGCGTCAACTTGCACACACCTCAAAATGTTCGCCCTTCGACAGATCAGCGCCCAGCAGCAGCAGCAGCAGCCGCCGCTGGTGGTGGTGGTGGTGGTGTGGTGGTGGTGGCGAGGCAGGGATGTGCGCTCGCTGCTGCGCTGCGTGCATTTCTTGGGGGGGGGAAATTTTTTTGCAACGAGGTTATGATTTGGCCAAGCGGCTTTCGTCAAAACATGACCGCCGACTGTATTTTCAACTTACAGTGCGTGTAGGTAGAGAGGGTTTTTTTTTTTTTTTTTTTTTTTTTAATCCTGGTTGGCGCTGGACTTGCGGCACTGGGCGAAGCAGGTATTGGGAGCTGATTTGAAAAAAATCATTTCATAGCAGTCAATTTTATGTAGGCTGTGCCATATAACACTGCAGTAGGCTATAACAAGGCTGTAGTAGGTCATTCTGTGTCTATGCATAGAGAGCTATTCCTCCACAGTGATGTATTATTGATAGCTATGTGTTATGATACAACGGATCTATTTCAAGTCATTATTCATTCATACAGTGAGTTATCATCCAGGGAAATGATGGTGAGGGAGATGCTTTTTCAGACGAATCATGTGGATTTAGTTCAAACAAAGTGCTGTTAATTATAAACGTGCTGAACTTGAGCTTTAAATGAGTTTGCATAAGCAGTTTTTTTTTTGGTTTTTTTTAATGATTAGCCTGGTCTGTGGCGCTCTGTTTTCCCTGTCACTAGGTAAGATGTAGGTACACTCCCTTAGCAGTTAGGGTGGTGCTGCCTGCTAGTGCTGATGTGTTACAGTGGCCACTACCTGTGCATGCAGTCTGCTAGGCCCTGGCTGTACATCGGGGTGGGGTGGTGGAGGGCTGCCTCCCTCAGCTACAGGAGGGTGGTGGTCAGTAAAACAAGATGTCTAAAAGTTTAAAGTGAATCTAGTGACTCAACCTCCAAGTTGAAGGTGTGGTTTTAGGGGCTGCAGGGGGGAGTTATCAATGAAGGCTCCTCACTTAAAAAGAGATCTATGATTCCAGAGGCAGAAAAGGTCTTTAATAGCAAGCGATTATCAGCTAATGAATGACCTCCAGAGCAACTTTTACAACAGCTGATCTCATTGTTAGTTCTCCTCGTGCTCAAAACTGTCGAATCTCTCAGCACATCAGCCATGTGCATGTGAAAACCTGGCTGCGTTGTAGTTATTAATGACACTTTTGTTGTTGCTATGCAAAAAAAGGCTCATGTGCTATATTTCCACTGCAATCATTTGAAGCTGTGACCTTGTCAAAAAGGGCCACTGTGTGTCTCTGGTCCTCCCTGCGTTAAAAGGAAGATACTTTTCTATACGGGCCCGTCTTCACTGGATGTGACTGCTCTTGGATTTGGCTAATTCAAGAAGCCCTTGAGTTGATTTTTTGCTGCATTTACCACACTACCTATTTACTCCACGTGAAGAGGCAGGGATACTTGGAGGACTTGTACATCAGAAGCCCTGATTTGAACATGCTGATTTTCAATGAGTCTTCATGGGCTTAATGAAGTTACAGCGACACTCATAAACTGGCTAATCCATTTTCACATGTGTTGTCCTTGAAAATATGGTTACACAGAGTGTGGTGTTATGGTGGGCTGCTGAGCCTTTTAAATGTGGCTAGTATTAATTATCTCCAGGCTATACTGTGTGTGAAGTGTTACAGTGAATCATACAGTATGAAATGAGCTCCCAGTCCGGCGGCAACTCCTAACTGCAAAGTGGACAAAGTTATGGAGAGAGAAACATTAAGGTCAACTTAAGGTCAAGAGAAGAGGAAGGAATTTTCCCAAATCATTTGAACAAAATGGTCCTTCATATAATCAGTATTTTTGCATTATTGATTTTAATCGAGCAGAAAAGTAATTAACTACCAGATTTCTTGGTTTAGGTCAACTTATGTCCTGGTAGCTCTAACAATTAGTCGATCAATAGAGTAGTTGGTCAAAACAATATCAATCGACAACAAATCAATTAATCAATAAAAAAATACCAAATATTTGTTGCTTCCATTCTCTTGTATGCAAAGATTTTCTGCTTATCTTCATTATATATTATAGTAAATTGACCATGCTTTGGGTTTGGACTGTTGGTTGAAGGATGTCACTGCTGTATTACTGCTTACTTATACATTTCTTATACTAAATGATTAATAATTTATCCGCAAAAATAATTGGCAGATTAACAGAAAACTAAATTTGAATTGTTAAACTCAAATTGTTTGAATTGTTTGAAATTTGAATTTACTAATTTATGTTGTGAAGACGGCAGAATACAAAGTCATTATTTATGTTATCACATAAGTATTTATTGATTCTAACAAAGAAAACAAAGTAGGGTTATTAAATCTAAGTCTTTTGCAAGTGGATGTCATTTTAATACACTGTATTGTCCTATAATGAGATATTAATTGTTTTGTTGATGCACAGAGGGAAACACAATGCACTGTGACAGCAGGTACTCTGCCCTGGGAAACTTTCAGAGAAATCTATTAGATGTGGAATTTACTGTAGTAAAATGTTTTTAGCTTGTGTTAATTAATACAGTAATCTGTCTGTATACTGTTGAAGGGTCAAGTGTCACATACAATTACATCTTTGTTTGGTCACATGACCTGCATTCCTGATATATACTGTAATCTGTAAATGGAAAGTAACAAAGGTGGAGTATTGCACTTTCAGTTAAAAAAAATAAATAAATGAGCAATTTTGGCAAAGCATCACCCTAAAATGGGTATTGGTGTGTATGTCTATTCTAACACTCAGGTCTTTGTTTCAACACTGTACTTGTCCTTTAAGTGACACCTTCATAATGGAAAATGAACAGCGAGCCACTATTCAAGTCCAAACATGATTAGCCAAAATGCTAATGTGTGCAAAGCCTTTGATCACTGTGTTACTGTTTTATAAGCCATCCACTGACATCTCCAGGCAGGACGGACTGTTATAGTCACTAATTAATATATCAGACAAGCAGGGCTGCTTTTGCACACACACACACACACACACACACACACACACACACACAAACAGCAGAGGAACTTAGGAGAACAGACCAGAAAGTTTTAGTCTGTGTTCAAGTCATCATAAAACATTCTTTGCATTTTTACCTACTTGTTGCTTTAAATTTTGACCCCAAATGAATAATCAATTTGTCGATCAACAGAAAATGAATCATCAGCTGTTTTGATAAATGGCTTTAGTTTCAACCAAAATGCTGAATATATCCTTATATTCTTATATATCCATATTTCTAAATGAGGATTTGCTGCTTTTCTAAGTCTTCTGTGATTGTGAATTGAATATATTTGGGTTTTGGGCTGTTGGTTGAAAACAAGCAATTTGAGGACATTACCTTGGGCTTTAGGAAATTATGAATTGTGAAATTTTCACTATTTTCAGTCATTTCACAGACCACTATTATATTGTAAGTTTAAAGGAAATGTTTGCCAAACACCTACATGTAATATGCTTCACTACCATGTCCTGTGTGGTTGTCTGTAAAGTTTTGGGTTGATTTTGGTTCACAAAGTCACAGATTGAATAAGGAAGTAAATACAATATGGTGCACCTATCAGAAAGAACTTGTGCAGGGATGTAAAATGAAGATGAATATATACATTTATAATGAGGACTGTGTTACAACATGACATGAAATATTTACCAAAGATGAAAAGAATTATGATTCATGTTAAATGAATTAGTGCTTGTTATCGCTTTAAGTTCTTATTACACCAATATGTCATGTTTATTTTAGTTTTTTGTTAACACTGCAAGTGAGACTTCCAAATTTGAACTGGATTTTATCATTTCAGGAGCTGAATCACTTTGATTGCATAATAAATGTAATAAATGTACCATAATTCCCGATGCCATTACAAGAGAAGAAATACTGGCAACTTACGAACTTGACACACAGCACAGGGACAAAGAGCAGTATACATAATGCACAGTAATTTATATTGAATATTTACCATGTCTATGGGAATACAGAATGCTTTGCAGCTGTATATCATGCAAACTATACTGGAGATTACCTTAAGAGTATCTGACACAGACTGTTAGCACTGTGAGGTATTTAATCTCTTTACATAATGTTAAAGAACTACTTTTTACTACACATAATTATTCTTGTCCAATGGAGGAAGTACAACATTGTCCTCATGCAAAGATTAGTGCAGCTGTCCAAATGCTGCTCTGACTGCCTGAAGAACCCTCCTAGAACCGTGCTTGTGCTGACGTTAAATCACATTTTCCACTGTGTTTATTTCTGACAAAGGGTAGTGAACTATGTAGGCAGTGGTTTATTGGATGTGAACAACTCTCAATTTAGCAATTCATATATTAGACAACAGTTTTAGACAGTTTGTAAAGATCATAAAATGTCTTTAGGAGGAAGGAAGGGTGTGGCTAACACACATTCTCTGGTTTTTAGATCTCAGAGAGAGTTGTCCATGTTCAGGAAAATCAACTGGACTACAGAGTAAGAATTTAAGAAAAAAAGGGTCTTAAATTCTGCAGTGTGCACGTTTAAAACTTTAGTTGTATATATCCAGAGTTACCCTTAGGTACACAATCATTTCTGCAAAGAAAATCAGGTTATGTTTAGCACTCACTGACATTACAGCATAGCACATTAACACATCTGGATAGGTAAGACAAACATCTGTATTTATTTGAGTGTTGAAAGTTCCGTATTCTCAATTTAGGCGCATGAAGAAATGATCTGTTCACGTTACCTCTTCCCTCCCCTGTCCTCCTCTTAGTGATGGCCTCTGCTGAGCAACCGTGCTCCAGCTTCCACCAGCAGCACTGCGCATAAGGCAACACACCCACCTTTGCCCTCCTGCCCAGAAGTGAGAGAGACACCACCATGTACAGTGTGGAGGACCTCCTCATTTCGCACGGATATAAATTGCCCAAGAGCGGCCCTCCATCTGCCACGCCTTATGACAAGCGCCCTGCTGATTGCCAGCGTGAACTTGTGGACAACAGGGCTGGCCGGGGGACGCTGAACGGGTATGAGGCAGACCGGGGGGCATCTATCACAGGCATCTACGGCAGCAGGCAGGCACTGGTGAAGGGCTACCCCGGCACAGACAACGAGAGTGGGGAAAGGAACCAAAGGAGAAAAGAAGTCGGCATCGGTATCCTAGGTGACGCTCAGCCCTTGGGTGATTCTCTCGCCACAGATAGTGGGTAAGTGTTTTTTTCCCTCTCTTTTGCGATCCCCCACACCATTTACCTTCCGTTTTTTTCCTCTCCCCCTCTTCTCACTGGGGCCCTTCGGTATTGCATGCAAAACTGAGTCTGCACTGCGTAGGGTTTTTTTTTTTCCTCCTCTTCCCTTTCCCCTCCTTCAAGAGCTGCAGAACACCGTGGCTGCAGCAGCACCACTGACATATCTTATGCTGGGATATGAGGAATTATGAAAGGTGCCTTTGCGCTTGTTTGAGATGTTTACATGCCTGCACAGAGAGGTGGCTTGTGTCTCTGCGGAGCCCACCCATGCACTGGTATCGTCTCCACATCCTCCACCAAGCAGGCAGATGTAAACAGCAGCACTAGACAGTGAGCAAACTGAGGAGAACTGAACATGCCTCAAGACAGGCGCGTAATCACTCCACTGTAAACACTGGCACACTGAATCACGCCCAGCACGTGCTCTGTGATGTAAGCATGTTGCTGGGCAAGTGTGCACAGCGCGGCTCCCCTCAGCCATACAGTAGCATATGCTGCTGAGGATGATCCATTGACTTTGCTGCTTAGATGAATGAGAACAGTGACTAACACAGTAATTTAGTATAGTGCAGATGTGAGAGGAAGCTCTTAAAAGGGTAATTGTTCAATGATTTGTTTCATTCTCTTTTATTATTTATTAGACTGGAAATTTTACAAACATATATTTGTAATATTTATTTAAATTATGATTTATTTTTTGGTTAAATTGATGTTTGTTTTTTATGGAACTACTAACAGCAAATCATGGCCTCATGTGCCTGTATCATAAATATGAATCAACTAGCCCTGAGAAAATATGATTATTGATTCATTTCATCCGAAACATCTAATAGTTACATCTGAATTATAAGCGACAGTTATCAGGGTGGCTTAAAACATGCTTGGACGTGACTGATGACCTTCGGATATTCACGGATATCAGTGTCTTCTGCTTCATTCAGCAGTGTGGGTCCACCACACCACATACAAGAAAATTAACACCACTACTTGAGAAAATTAGAAAATTCTAATTACAATGTGATTGGACAAAATGTCTCTCTTTTTTAGACTCAAACTGATTGAGTATGATTGAGATGATTAAGTATGCTATTTCTAAGATAATTGTTTTGGCAGTGCAACGTGCATTACAGCCGTATCCTGCACACAAGGGGTAAATATGGAAGCATAACTAAAATCATTTCCAGGAGGCACTGCTTTATCACACTACAGAGGAACCACTGTTTTTAACCCGCCAACAGTCACTTGTCACACACTTGCCATTTTATGTTAAATTCAGCTAGCATTTTTTAAAATTATATTAAAGCCTATGGTATTACATATTCACCCTAGCAACAATCAAAAAGATCCTCTTCTTCTGATTCTCTTCAGTCCTGAATTATGTTTTATGTTGACATAGTGAGCAGACTGCTTTAAAAGTTTATTGTTTATAGGTAGGTCATATTGTATTTCCTAAAAGGGTACAGTTTAATCTTGCTAATTGAGTTGTGTGATCAATTAAACCGAGGGAAAGAGGTACTTTTAGTTTCATGTCAGATCAGGTAATGGGATGTTTTTACTTAGACCTTCTTTAAGAGCCACAGTCGCTGTCCAGATGACCAGCTTCCAAGATAAGATCAGCACAATTTAATATGCTGATCATATTGCAGTAGCATCACAATTTCATGGTTTCTTCAAGGGACTTTGGAGCCGCTGACTTAAGCACTTCTGTCTCATATGTGCTGGCTCTCCTTGATTAAGTTGCATTGGACAGCCAATACTGCCAAAGCCAAAACACATGCTTGAGACTGGCATGGACATGCCACTTATAATGTTTGGCATTTATCAAATCTCAAAAGGGTGGTGTTCCTTATTTTGTCACAGAAACTGAAATGATTTTCATTTATTCTGTTTGTTTTGGGAAAGTCTGTTCATTGCAGATTAATGCAGTTTAATGTGTGAATGGTTTCTTTTCTGTGTTTGTTTTACACTATGGAATACAAGGAAACTGTCAATCATAAAAAATACAATTGATTTTCAGATGATTTTCTGTGTTTGTGTGTCTAGACCTAATGACTGTTTGTTACATGCCACTTGCAACTACAAGCAGAATAACAGGTATTTGGAAGTGTCAACCTGGAGCCCACCAAATTTTCACTCTGTAAAATTATAATTGTATCATGTCTTATTCACACTGAACTATTTGGTCTTTGCAGGTTCTACGATGTTCCCAGTTTGACTTATTCAGAGCCACTGAGCTATGAGGAGAGGGATGTTTCCTACTGGCGAAGGCGAGGCCAGGACTTCAGCATCCTCCTGGACTATGCTGATGGCAGGGAGCTGAGGGCCTCTGCTGGTGCATGGAGGCCACAGGCCCTGATTGCAGCAGAGGAGCACAGAGCTGAGAGGCAAGCGCAGCAGCTATGGGAGGACATTTCCTGGCTAAGGGACCTGGACGCAGCCCCTGGTCAGTTGAGGGTGACAGGGGAGAGGAAGTGCCAGAGCCTCGGCACAGAGGAGTGGAGGCCTGCTGTGGGCCTGGGAAGGCAGCTGTCAGATGGTGATGGGGACAGGTGGGCTCAGGACCAGTACCGCCTGAGGACACCAGAGGGTTTTTTCCACCCTAGAAGTAAAGCAAAGTCTCAGTCTCTCCCCAGAGTTTTGTCACCTATTGGAACTGGCGGCAGAGAGCTCATTCCATCCAGGCCTAGCTTGCCTGATAGACAACAGAGGATAAGCAGCACTGTCTTCTCTGGGCCCTATAGTAGGTATATCTATAGTGGTGCTGCTGTCAGGGACCGGTGGGGTAGGAATGCCGGGCCAAGCAGCCATGTTGCACTTTTACCAAAGCCCAGGTTCAGCAGGCCTTTAAAGCCTCCGTCTTATGAGATTCACCAGCAGACTAGGGGTAGCGCAGAAATGCTTGCTATAGACCAGGGTGCCAAACAAAAAGACAGGTCTATCTATTACCCAAGGGGAGGGGAGTTGAGACAAGACTATTTCGCACAACACTCTGCCATCTCTGGAATGGAGCCCCCTGGCTACATCCCACCCCCATCTTATAAAAGAGCCCCACCCCCAAGAGCAGTTTCAATCAACCGCAATGAAATGGCAAACCTAAGATGGAAGGCGGAAGCTCTGCAGATGCCCAGCTCAGATCCTGGAAGGTGGTTTTCCAGACAGGCAGGTGGTTCATGGCTGGAACATTATGGAGACCGTGGGGCATCCTATCGAAAACAGGTACATTCTGGACACGAAGAACAACCAGGTCATGCCCGGTCATTACCCGCTGAAGACCCAAGAGTGAAGCAAATCTCAGGAGGGCCTAGCGGTAGTTCTCTCACTGACTCAGACAAGATCCGTAACATCAACAAAGAGATTCCGGCCGCTAAGAATTTAGGACAATCTACACATGATAGTGCCTTTCCTCCCCAACAGGGGCCAGCTCTCAATAATGACAGCCGTAAAACAGCTCTCAATGACAACGACAGCACTAATAGATGGTGCAACAGGGGAATAAAAAAAAGTGACAGTGTAGCTCCAGAACAAACCCGTAGTCAGTTTTTTCCTTCATCTATTCTGGGTAAACCACCTCCTCCCCCATGCAAGCCGGCTGACCAGGGTGTCTCTGAAACTGTGACAGAAGTAAAAAAGGTGGAACAACCTGAACCACCAGAGAAAGACAAATCCAAGAATCTGAAAAAGAGACTTAGTGAGACAATTTTTTGCTTGGTGTCTGTCCCTGTTACTCCGCAGCTCTGTGGGACTATCCGTGATCAGAACAACAACAATGAGAAGTCACCAGACCCAGCAGACAGTCCCAGTGACAACAAAACTGGCCATTTAACAAACCAAAGTCTCCAAAGCACATCTTCAGCTGAAGCTGAGCTGCAAGCACTAACTGGTAGCATAGCAAGCAGCAAAACGAGCAGTAGAGCGAGCAGCAAAATGTTTAAAAGAGTACCCTGTAGACCCCCTAAGATAAACCATTACAAGGAGATGAAACTGTCAGGATCCTGGCCTGCAAACCAGTATCGAGACCAGGAGACACAAACTAGCCCAGAGGCCCGAAAACCTGCCCCTGAAAACAAGGAAGCACAACAAGACCCTGTCCCTCCCGGCACTGAAGTCCCGTCTGACAGCAGCGGCGTTGTGGGCACTGCCTTCAGTTTTCCTATAAAGGGAGTGAAGAGCCTGAAATTGTCAAGCAACAGCGCCTTCTCCCTGACATCCACCTTCTCCAACCAGCTGAACAAGAGCACAGCTCAGCAGCCAGCAGTACCACCCTCAGGAAATGTGGAGGAGACCAAACCAGCAGCAAACAGTGGGCAGGAGCCATTTGAACAGTTCCTGCTGAAACCGGTCAGCCAGCGACCATGGGATGCTGTCAAAGAGCTGGAGACCATCAAAAAAGAAGTCCAGGATCAACAGCAGCAGCAGAGCAGCAAACAGCCTAGCGTAGACAAGTGCATAGAGGACCTCAACGAGGCCTACAAAGACATCTTGGAGCTAGGCACTGCCAGCAATAAAGTCCCAAATGGTTCTGTTCAAATCCCTGAGCGCATCAAAATCCGATTGACATCAGAACCTCTCAACAAGCCCAGCAGCCTTAGGCGCAGTGCAGTAAGCTGGTCTGTTGACCCAGAATACAGGGAAGTCAAGAGCGCCTTCTCCAGGCCTGCAACAAAGTCGGTAACCTTCAGCAAGCAGCTTAGGGAGGAGCTCCCTGTCCCACCCCGGGAGACAGGCTTCAGAGAATACAGGGTTGTGGCGCATCTTTCGCGCAGACGGAGCAACGATGGCAGGACTGTGAAACTAGACCTGCCAGATGAGCCTATCGAGACACCACTTTGTGACTTCAGTCCAACAACGAACACTGCAGCAGCTGAGGTGCCATGGGCTGATAGACAGCCCATGCAAGATGCCTCTACGCTCACGAGTCCTCCTGATTATGAGGACATATGCCAGACTTTGCGTCAGTCTAGAGACCCAACGGATGCCGGTAAAGCGTCTGGAGGCAATTTTAAACCCAACGATGCAGAGCAACTTCAAGATCTCAGTGGTGAATCAGAGGAGGAGTGCCCTATTTGTAAAAGAGAACTTGAGAATCAGATGAGACAGGGCCCATTGCCTCCACTTCATGAGGAGAACAGCTCGGACAGCTCGGCTAATCAAAATGGCAGTCCACCACGATGCGTTGCATTAGAAAGTCCAGCAGAGGATACAAAAACAGAGGAGCCAAATGACTCAAGTTTGAATCGGTCAGGGTCTGACCTGTGTGCTGAAACAAAGCAGCAGGATTCTTTGACACAGGAAAATGAGGGAGGGGGTGAAATAACAGACAATGCTCAGGCAGAAAATTTGGACAATTTGTGCGCACTTAATCCTGCTGAGAGCATACCAGCGACTGGAGCTACAGAGCTGAGTGCATCCACAACATTAGCAAATGATGTGCCTGCAGACCCCCAAGTCACAGAGGAACAGAGTGTCAGTGAAACAGTAACTAAGGAAGTAGAATTAGGAGGGAAGGAAGTCATTACAGGAGAAACACCAAGAGGTAGTGAAGACAGACAGACAGCTGAAGTGAAAAGTGAGTGTGAGGGACAAGACAATACAATGCCTGATGACAAGCAGCAGCAAGACAAGAAGCCATTTGCTGTCCCAGAACATAGACTTGGTCTACGGACTCATCTGGGGCGAGACCACCCAGGGTTACCAGAGTTTCCACCAGATAGACTGCCACTTTCAGTTCCCCCAAACCTAGACCGCAGGCTGTCTCTTAGCTTGGAGGGGGAGAGGAGGAGCAGGCCCCCCCCCAACCGAATGGAAGCATTGCAGAACAAGCTGGCTATTTCTCCAGGTCGGGTGGCAGTAGAGCGTCTGGCCCGGATGAGGGAGGTGGACGTTATGTATCGTATGAGGCGCCTCAGCATCAGGAGCACTGACTCCGGGGAAGGGGAGGCAGAGGGGGAGGGGGAGGGAGAGGGCAAGGATGAACAAGCAGAGGAGCCCCTTCCTGGTCTTCAGACAGACAAGGAGAATGATCAAGAGGTCACCCATTCACAGCAGGTCTCTGAGGAGACAGTGTTGCAAGATGAAGAGGAGTCATCTCGCTCAGGTAAGAGAAGAACCTTAGAGGAAATTAAACAGTCCTGAAACCAATACAAATCCCGCCACATTTTGAAGTTATCAAGGGTAAAAGCAGTAAAAGTAAAAGATTTATTTACCCTGTGATCCTTGGTCCACACAGCTTCAGTCTATTAAATCAAAAAGGAAATACCAATATTTAAATATTTAAAATATTTGTTATACATCATACAATTTCACTGTCCCTATGTGCAGATTTATTATGCATGCTTCAGAAAGACTGCAGACAGAACTGTAAATTAATGTGATAATTCCATTTAAATGCTGAAAGGTGTGTGGGTAAAACTAACTACTTGCTTGCTTTTATAATCACAATGTTTGTAGGTATTGATAGGAAATTATAAGCATATGTCTATTAAAGAGAAAAGAAAAGAGAGCCATTGTGTGATTTAGGTGATTGTGCTTTAAGTTTCATTCTGTAACGGTGACTTCAAAACTGTATTAAGACAGACGACTGAAACCATATTAATAAACCGTTTTTATACTTTATGGGCCATTTTCCCCAACAAACTAAAAAAATAGAAGAAAATGTATAGTATCTATAGTAGGTAAGAGAGCATACGTGTGCTTAAAATCATGCATTGTTCATCTCTGGAGGTATTCAGCATTCAAAATGTTACAAAAATTGAGACTGTTAAGGAGCACTGCAGTTAAGGACAAGATGGTGTTAGTACCCAAAGATGCAAATCTACTACACTTCACAGAGATTTCCATCCAAACACACGAGTGACATTTATGCCAATGGAATAAATAGAATAAATGCCTGGCATACCAAAATGCACACATTTTACTTTCCTGTCAAAAGGGAATTATTTATTGCACTTTGGTTAATTCTTTTGTACTTTGCACAATATGTGTCTTTGGTTTAAATCATTTAGATGAATAATATAGTACAATAGCAGATAAAGATAAAAATACACTTTTTCTGAATGGATATTTTTCTTCTTTGCGTCCCAGAGCCCCATGATCCCAGCCGAGTGGAGACAGTGTAGAAAGACTGCGTCCATCATCGCCATCTGAGGTTTTTAGCTCAACACTGTGACCTGGCTGCCTACTAGAATGCCTTCATCTCATCTTGACACTGAAATGGCCTTCTTGTCCGACAAGAGCATTGTGTACACCCTCACCCTCGGCGCTGCGTTGATTACTAAGAGTGCTGTTCCACTGCCAAAGGGAGGTGCCCCTTAAACTTGTGGGGCAACTTCCACCCTGAATCCCTCCCCAGCCTTCCCAAACTGACTTCCCACTACCCATCTGTCCTCCATCCCCAAACCCATCCTCTTATAGGGTTTATACTAGTTAGTCTTCTTGTAGCGGCTTGTCCTTTCTATTCTATCCTCTCTATGCTTTTCTCATTGGCAGACATTATGCAATTCTGTCGTGCATACTAGAACTTCTAAAATGTCCATAGTGAATACAGTTGAGACATTTTCCGCATACTGAACGAATCTGTTTGTTTACGGATGAGCTGTTAAGGATATGAATGTAAGCATTTATGTTTAACCTAACGTAGACATAGAAGGGTTCTTGTCACAAACCTGTTCTGTTGCATTTAAACTACACCAAATGAAACTGCGCATCTGATTGTCGTGGTGAGGCGACAGCTGTTTTAGAACTGGACATCACTGTCTCTGGCTCAAGAACTGTTTTGATTTTCAGATGAGATCAATCAGCCTTTCTTTTTTAAAAAATTTTATGACATTGTGCCCTTTCTCATTGCTTTTGTACACACTGCAACCATGACCCATAGAGCTCTTCAGTGAAGAGTGACTCTGCACCACACAACATGATAGATCAGTGACTTACTATACGATACAGTGGTTCTACATGGAACGGGAGAGTTGCCTTCTTTAAACAGATGTGTGTTAGTCCCCTGATCAATCCGATGTATAGCTCCCATTTCCAGGTAATTTCAGGAAGCAATAAAGGCACGGATTGAGTTGAAGTGGTGGTCGGCAACTTTGATTAAAATTAATGATGGATGTAGGGATTTAGAACAAAAAAAAAAAAAAAGATGCGTAGAGCAATATTGTTGTACTAAGAGCTCAGTGGTGTAGTGGAGCGACCTGTAGGAACCATTGTCAGGAGTTTTAATGTGAACGTGTCATTCAAATCATATTACAGGGATATGGAATCGTGTCAGGGTATATGGGCGCATAACAGGGGGTGGGTGCTTTACTTCATGGTATTTATCTATGTTCATACATCTGTATCGCAAAGAGACGACATTTCACGAAATATTTATTTTTGTTATCATCGAATTGTTAATCAGTTTGCATAATGTACAAAATAAAGTATATTTTAAATATTTTAAGAGATATTTTGTATTTAACCATGAAATTTTATTTCTCCACGCTTATATCAAGCTGAAAGTATCATATGTCTGTATAGTATCATATTGAGAGTATACATAATTTTCTAGTGCTTTAAAATCTAACAGAGTGATATAGGAAAGGATGGCCCTGCGGTGTGCCTTGATCACACGATTTGGTTTCAGTGAGCGATAGGGTTCATCATTGCCAGTGTTGATGTGTTGGAAACATTTTGATTGTGCCATGATTTCCTATTTGATAGTGCTTTTTCATACGCTTACACAGTCAATGTTTTGGACGCTCCTTGTGATATTTGATACATCAATCCATCTCAGCTGTATTTCCTGTGTTGGTGGTCTGAAATGACCTGTCTTATTTCTGTCTTTGTATGTCTTCCAATTAAAACCATGTATTGTTCTGTTGTTGGTTCCGCGAAACATGTTTAGAAATAAAATTGGGAAATTCTTTTCTTTTCCTTCCTTCCACCCTTCCTGTCTTCTTTCCCTCTTCCTCCTAAATCCCTCCTTTCTTTGTTTCTTTTATTCCACAGCGTGTCCATTTTGTGTAAATTGTTCTTGCTGTCTCTAATACTTATTGCACTAAGGGATACAATGCAGTATGTTATTTTTGGCTTTGTAAACCACGTATTTGCAAAAGGTGTGTGAAAAAAGTATTAAAACAAAAAAAATACAGGGGTTTTTGATAGATTCAAAATCATAACATAAAAAAAAAAAAAAAGACAAGAAAATCTTCTCGTGGAGAAAAACAAGTTTGCAGTTACGTGGTTTTTTTTCAACAACAGCAGCACTGCATTGGTGTAACGTATCAACACCAGATTTGTAGGGATCCATCACTGTTAAATCACTCATTAAGTATCACTCAATTGTTATGTAGCATTTTACAGCTGTAGCATTTTATCAACTCAGAACGTTGTCTTAGTATTTCAGACATTTCTTGTAAATTTGGAATAATCATGTCGCCTTATTATGTGTGCATTACATTATACTCCAGGCAATGCCAAATACTAACGTACTAAGCACTGTTTCATACCTTAGGTACAACTTACTGTTCTGCCATGCCTCTGGCTGGAGAGGTACAGTAGCATTGTGGATAGTTTCTGCTCTTCATGCTGTTTATCTGTAGGAACATTGAATCAAAACTGTGAACTTCAAATAATACAAAAAGCATAATTTCAAAAAGTACAGGATGAGATTCAGTGTTTCAGAACAAGCCCATAGTCAGCATCACAGGGAGGACAAGCTGACACGCCCATAGCTACTTACACATCTCATTTTCAATTCATTTTGGAGACTGAAAGGCCTTGCCTTGGTCTTGTGTGTAAACTGCCCCTGACGACATTTAAAAAGCTACTTCAGTACATACGCCCCCAAATAATTGGCATGTCAGGTACACTTGAACATAGTGTCATTTGACTTTTTGTACTGCAGGTTATGTGCAACATGAAGTAATTATGCACACTTGTAATATTTTCTATTTTCATATGAGATTTAAGTGCTTTTTGTACTCACTGACATCTTTTTTTCTTCCTTGCATGAAATGCAAGAGAGAGGAGGAAAAAAAATGTTTTTCATAAAGTATATTTGCATTTGGTACTCCAATAGTAAAACCAGTGGGCAAAACCTTATGTTTCATAATTTAATTTACAAAACTATGCCAAGTATTTCAAAGCTATTTTTAGAGTAAATCAAAAGAGAACTCATTCATTTCTTTTCCTTTAAGACATGCCTTTACCTTTGTATCTATAAATATGAGCATAATCCATAGTCATATGATTGTGCTACTGTTGTATGATACTGCAGTCTGATTCATAAATAAACTCTTTGCATGAAAGTTACGTGTTTGTGATCAATTGCCAAAGGGGCTATGGGTTTTTTTTCTTATACTGTATGAGATTTGACATGTAAAGTAATAGTTATGTACTTGTAGAATATTTTAGAAATGCACAAATTCCGCTCTCTAAAATGTATATTAATGTATGGGAAGGACACAAGGAAGCAAGACAATTATTAAAGATAGTCCAAAACAAGTTCAACATGAATGCTGTCATAATTAGTCACAAAGCGTTGATCCCTCGTTTTCAAAGGAAACTCTTGTTAGACTTCTATTTTTAAAGTAATATTAAGGCAACAAGAACAAAAAGAGCAAATGTGCACAATTATGTGTGTGTTTTCACACATGTGCACTTGTGTACTGGCAATTCCAGCCCAATTACGCTGCCAGACTGTCACACTGAGCTCCACTTGCTCGATCAAAGCGTTGGCAAAGACAATACTTGAGCTGAACCTTGTAAAAACCTCCCAGCATGCTCTCTAAGGCTTGGATGTCATCCATCCTCTGATGCTGTACAGATTCCTCTGTGTGCCATCTTTTTCTAAAAAGGAGAGTGAGAAGTCTGATTAGCGCTTCCTCTGATGAGATACTTTAATGATCCGTATATAGGTAAGCATTCTTTACACACACATCTGCTGTGCTTTAAGGCACGTTGGCAGGGGAGCTGGGAAGAGGAGAGATTATAGAGGAGTAACAATAGAGGTTGTCACGTATTACACATGCAGCATCTGTCTGTACTGGTGAACATATTTAAGAAGCAATTGTTAGCAAAATTAGGTCCACACAATAACAAAAAACATCATTAAATGTATATTTACCAATAAATTAATAATATCAAACAAATCTAACTGCACAAAAAGGCATACTTTTATAATAATGACCATTATTAAAATGGTAATTCATCCTGTTTTTTTTAGTCCTTTAAGACTATTATTTTCATTTTGAAAATATAGATATATAGAACCTTTTTCATCTTTTATGTTTTAACATCACCGTTCAATTCATGAGCCAGGTGTTAGTTAGCTAACTTTAGCATTAAGTCATTTCAAATATGACCTTAATTTGGTGCTGCCAGTCTACCATGAGGGATTAAAAAAATCCCAGACAGTCAGTTTAGAGAGTTTTCTTCAGCATATTACACATTTTTAAAACTTAAAAAGTTTATTGGCTCTCCCATACTACTTAACTGCCACACCTAGCTAACATTAGCTAGCTGTTTAAGCTAGTCTAGCTAACGTTTAGCCCCAAATAGCACAAACTTTTACTTACTCGCAATAACTTTCCAAACAGTACTTCATTGTCATGTGTTACACTCTCACCTTTGTTATTAACCATAATTCATTTTAAAAAAATGAACTTAGTCACGACTGTGAGAGGAAAGTAACTTAGGCTAGCTAAATTAGCGGCCACTCTGGTCTTTTCGGTTAAATGTATGTTAACATTAACCTCCAACATGGCGACTTGTAACCGTCCTCCTCAGGTAAAACTCCACAAAAACACAATATAACTGTTCCATTGTCACTTCTTTTCATATATAATGAAGGAAACAACTTTTCCCACTTTACTCTGTTGTATATGTTTGACCTAAAATACACTGCTGCTTTAATTACTGGTAGTGTTACTATTTTAATTATGTCATCTATTGCTACAGTTAATAACATGCTGCTAACTTACTGTAATTACTACCAGTTTCACTGCTATACTACCACAACTAATAGTAGTGGTACTGCTTCTTAGAATTACTTATTAATACTTGATTAGTTACTATGATACCTGCATTCATTTTGCATCATACACCATTGTGGGCAGTTTAACTGTAAACTCAAATAATGACCATTTTAATATTTCATTTGTCAATGACTGTATTATGATTGTAGTATAGTTGTTGTAGTTATGATATGCAATTGTCTAATCACATGTGAGATTATATAATAGTCTGTGTTTTCAAAATGTCTAATAATATTGTACATTGGATCTTTTTTCATCGTGGATATGTGGCGTCCTTGAAATGAAACAGTCCCACTGCCACTGTTTTTCTCCATTAATCGCCAGCTGTCCCTCCGTTACAGCTGCCTCAGTCTGCAGCCAAGCCAGAGTAAGTAAACTACATATCTGTCATTACTGTACACCTGTCTGGTGCTTGGGGAATAAGTAACTCCATTAATGGCACAGTGACAGTTGTCCTGCGATGTTAGACATAGACTCCATTCTTCACTGCACCACACCCCAGTAGTGGGGATCAAGATTAAACTGAAAGGAGTGGGTTACGTCCTCTTACATTTACATGTGTTTGTCTAAACACCTTTGATGGAAATTAACACACAGTCGACTGCATAAACTGTTGTGCACTCATTATGTCCACAAGATGGAGCCAAACTGTAATAATATAATACCAAGAACTCAAAAGCGACCCTGCTTCTTCTCCACCAGAGGATGTGCAGGCAGAGAAAACATTTACCTCTTTACTGTAGTCCATTTATACAGGATGCATCTTGTCACTTTGACACATACAGTACGTGCACGTTAAGATATCAGGTATGCTCACACCCATGTGAAAATTAGTGTCTGCACTTAAAGCTCACACTATAAAAAGCCAGTTTTTACTTGGAAACTTCTACACCGTGACAATTTTCTCCAAAAATGAAATGCCTGTGTTATTTCATCAAAAAGACTTGAGAGTGGTTTTGATGACTTCATTGCCTTCATCTTAAGTTTCTTTTAATAAGACACATTGGAAAACAAAAATAGAAATTTGTTTTGCTTCTTTTCCATTTTTGGACATGAACAATAGTTCATGCGTAACTTCTCCTAAATATTTACTCTGTGTTGTGAATGTGTTTGTGTAGGTGAGCTCCCTGACATGAACGGTACCGAAGTGCTCGTGTTGTGTGCATGTCACAGCTGTCTTGTAGCGAGTATTTTGGCTCATGAGGATCATGATTATAGCACATTAAATCATATGTGGAGGCTTAACTCTTTAGTTTTGGGTAAGATTTAACATAAAAGTTGTCGCCTTTAATACCTTATAATGTGATGTTTAAAAGCAGAAATTTAAATGTATCCTACAATTGCATACAGGTTTAGTTATTTGGCAAATATTACTCATATACTGGCAATGTGTAATATATAATAAAATATAAATTAAAGTAAAATGAAGTGTATTCCAGCTCTGTAAGTCCCCAGTGCTGCAGCACAGGAGCCCCTGCCGAGCCTGGACCACACTGTGCTGCTGGATTGTAGTTTAACAGCTGATTCGATCCCCCCGTGCTGGGAGCTCGACGCTTTCTGGCTATTTATGGCAGATGCGCCTCTATCGAGGTTGCTCTCTTCAGCCCATACATGGTTGCTGTGGGATGATGTTACCACGCCGAGTTTGGCCCACACTCCACAAGCCCCTTGGAAGCGGTGTTGTGTCACCTCTCTCTGTCAGTCTAAATTATCAGACCAGGGTCCCAAACCTGGGATACAAGAATGGACATTTTAAGATTCACAGTTTTGAGTTTTGGAATAGTTTGAAGAACCACCTATTGAAGTAATATCAGTTAATTTTAGCACCCTTTTTGTGTGTTTTTTCTTCTTCTTTTTTGTTACAGCTTCATCTCTGTCTCCCTGCTTCACCCCTCTTCTGCACACCCCACTCCCTCTCGTTCTCACTCCCTCTCCCTTCTTCTCTTTCTTCTTTGCTCGGCTGTTCTCGGACTGATTTATTTGGCCCGGTGCAGCAGAGTTAGTGGGAAAGCACCAGGCTATATTTGTCGACTGCTGAGGTTGGACTCGCTTCATGGTGGATGACTTTGGATCCTCTGTTTGGGTTTACCTGCTCTCACCTGCGCCTGCTGCCTGCTCAGCATCTGCTTTGCTCTGAATAAGGAACTAGTGAGACACTTTGTATGGTAGTTTCACATCCCTGAATACTACTGTCAGGATAAATGGACTTCACCTGTGCAGCATTTCTCTCAGTCCCTCAGTATTGGAGTTAAAGCGCTGTAAGTATTATTTTATCTTTCCTAGTTTAATCTCATGCATGCAATGATATATATTAGGTCAGCAAGTAGGCAGTAGGTTCTTTTATGACGACTCAAACAACCATTCATCCTTCAGCTTTGTGTTCACATACAACTGTGATCATTGTTTGACCATTAATGTTTGGCTGTTTAATTTGCCTGCCTCACTTGAATGTAAAAATAAATGTATATACATGGTAATAAAATCAAAGTCTACTGAGAGAGATTAAAATGCACAGAATTACGTTGGGAATTTGGCTGATACATTTGCTTTCTGTCAGTCTGTTTTTTTTTACCAGCTTTTTTTTTCTGTATGTAAATTCTGGTGCAAAATTAGGTAACAGAAGGTGAATCTTACAAACCATCAGACCTAGTTTAAACCCCAGTGGATAATATGTGGAAACTTTCTCACAAAGTCGGAATCACTATTTTTTTTTGTATCATGCACAAAAGAGTCATATTTTGCTGGAGAATCATGGACGTATAGTCAGACCAGAACAAGAGAGGATTATTTTCCACCATAGCTTAAGTTTAAACTTCAAGTTTTATAGTGCCTAAAGCTGACGTGTCAAATTGGGAAAGTCATTCATTGTCACTCATTATAATTTCTGCTCAGCAGTAGTTGACTGGTGTCTGGTTTAAATCCCCCCCCATTAAACTGAATGTAGTGTCCCAACCAAGCTTCCCTCTTGTTGCTTTGTGCTGTCTCAAGTATCCACATGGGTATTAGCATTCCAAGCTCCAGATTATGGCTGTATGGTGGTATGTGTGTGCAGCTGATCTATTGGCTATGTGTTGGGTTGGTGTGTTGTTCCAGTGCTGGCCAGGCGTCATTTCTTCACAGTTTTGTTTTTATAGTGTGCGTGCATGAGCGCCTGTGGCTCCATATGGCAGTTGCTTGGTGCTCTGCACCTGCTGCACCCATCAAAGTGAACAGACAGCTTTACTGGCTGGCCCCATGCTTGACCTTCTGCCACTGGATTCTATTCATCTTCATATACAGATCGGTACACATCTACAAGTATTGTCACTGAGCTGTGATTTGTGCATTTATTTGTTGAATGCTTACACTCTTTGTTAAAATAGGTTGAAATACATATAAACAAATGCATATATGCATTGCTACGTCTTTGTGGTTGCACTTCTAAGCTTCTTTGTTGGTCAACAAAGGGACACCAGAACAAAAAGCTTTTATACAAAGTAGTTTCAGCCTCAGAAAACAAGTTCTGATTCTTGCACTTTTTACTCAGTGGTAAAATATACAGTGGGGCAAAAAAGTATTTAGTCAGCCACCAATTGTGCAAGTTCTCCCACTTAAAAAGATGAGAGGCCTGTAATTTTCATCATAGGTACACTTCAACTATGAGAGACAAAATGAGAAAAAAAATCCAGAAAATCACATTGTCTGGTTTTTAAAGAATTTATTTGCAAATTATGGTGGAAAATAAGTATTTGGTCAATAACAAAAGTTCATCTCAATACTTTGTTATATACCCTTTGTTGGCAATGACAGAGGTCAAATGTTTTCTGTAAGTCTTCACAAGGTTTTCACACACTGTTGCTGGTATTTTGGCCCATTCCTCCATGCAGGTCTCCTCTAGAGCAGTGATGTTCTGGGGCTGTCGCTGGGCAACATGGACTTTCAACTCCCTCCAAAGATTTTCTATGGGGTTGAGATCTGGAGACTGGCTAGGCCACTCCAGGACCTTGAAATGCTTCTTACGAAGCCATTCCTTCGTTGCCCGGGCGGTGTGTTTGGGATCATTGTCATTCTGAAAGACCCAACCACGTTTCATCTTCAATGCCCTTGCTGATGGAAGGAGGTTTTCACTCAAAATCTCACGATACATGGCCCCATTCATTCTTTCCTTTACACGGATCAGTCGTCCTGGTCCCTTTGTAGAAAAACAGCCCCAAAGCATGATGTTTCCACCCCCATGCTTCACAGTAGGTATGGTGTTCTTTGGATGCAATTCTTTCTCCTCCAAACACGACAAGTTGAGTTTCTACCAAAAAGTTCTAGTTTGGTTTCATCTGACCATATGACATTCTCCCAATCCTCTTCTGGATCATCCAAATGCTCTCTAGCAAACTTCAGACGGGCCTGGACATGTACTGGCTTAAGCAGGGGGACACGTCTGGCACTGCAGGATTTGAGTCCCTGGCGGCGTAGTGTGTTACTGATGGTAGCCTTTGTTACTTTGGTCCCAGCTCTCTGCAGGTCATTCACTAGGTCCCCCCGTGTGATTCTGGGATTTTTGCTCACCTTTCTTGTGATCATTTTGACCCCATGGGGTGAGATCTTGCGTGGAGCCCCAGATCGAGGGAAATTATCAGTGGTCTTGTATGTCTTCCATTTTCTAATAATTGCTCCCACAGTTGATTTCTTCACACCAAGCTGCTTACCTGTTGCAGATTCAGTCTTCCCAGCCTGGTGCAGGTGAAACATTTTGTTTCTGGTGTCCTTTGACAGCTCTTTGGTCTTGGCCATAGTGGAGTTTGGAGTGTGACTGTTTGAGGTTGTGGACAGGTGTCTTTTATACTGATAACGAGTTCAAACAGGTGCCATTAATACAGGTAACGAGTGGAGGACAGAGGAGCCTCTTAAAGAAGAAGTTACAGGTCTGTGAGAGCCAGAAATCTTGCTTGTTTGTAGGTGACCAAATACTTATTTTACAGAGGAATTTACCAATTAATTCATTAAAAATCCTACAATGTGATTTCCTGGATTCTTTCCCCCCATTCTGTCTCTCATAGTTGAAGTGTACCTATGATGAAAATTACAGGCCTCTCTCATCTTTTTAAGTGGGAGAACTTGCACAATTGGTGGCTGACTAAATACTTTTTTGCCCCACTGTAGCTTCTCTTTTAGCTTATTGTTAGTGTTTGCAGGAGGAGAGTACTGAAATACTGTAGAAGCAGACTGCCAAAGTTATAAGAATGACTTCCTTGTAAAAATCAAAGGCCATATATTCAGTTGTCAGAACAACAAAGTGACCGTGACCTCTAACAAAATTTTGATCAACTTCAACTCTTTGGAACAATCAGCATCATTCTCCTGGTGTGATCAGTTGAATAATCTTCTGCAACAGTTAAAGTGTAGCTTGTACTCAGCAGAATCTCCGATGATTTCCCATTGTTTGCTGTTACTGTCAGCGCTGTCAGCCATGTGCCACCAGGCAGAGAGCTGTCCACAGGCTCCTGCCAACCTGCTAACATGATGACCTCTTTCTGAATATATGACTGCTGTTTGGGTTACATGTGACCTGAGTCAGTGACGGTGGTCTTGACATGCGTGCTCCAAAATGGGTCCTACACTCTAGGATGTTAAATCAGTTTCTGACATGTTTGTGGATCATTATCCGTGTACTTTTAATGAAGTATGTGAACAAGCATTGTGGTAGTGTACAGGTAGTACACAGTAATTGGTAGTAGTGGACTTTCTGCATGTTGCTGAGATAGAGTCAGATCAGGTTTTCATTTGAAAGACAATAGTGTAAAGTATGCAAGTAGAATATAACAATAAAACAATTTACATCATTTTATACATGTTATTTGAAGGAAATTGACTTAAAAGTATACTGTGAGTTACTGTGAGAAAGTTGTAGATGTCATTGCCGTTGCAGCATTATGAAATTGAAAATACTCGTCATAATTATAAATGTAACCGTATGTACAGTAGGCAGTATATACTGAAATTATCCTACCAACCTAGATTTGTAGATGTGCTGAGGAGAAATGTCTAGAGGTATACAGTATTTTTATTGTTTGGACATCAAATATGATGGGAGCTCTACTTTAGCGCTACTGATAAAGAAGCAAGGGTGGATTTACATCGGTCTTTCTGTCAAATCCAGTTACTTTATCATGTTACATAATGTGAAGATGTTCCCGGATGATGTACCTTTAAGAAGTGACAGTCAGATCCTCAAGTAACCATCTCTGGCATGAAATCATCCTCCTCCACTCACTTTCACTCTTTCCACGTCTCTCTTTCCTTTCCTCCCTCTCCCCTGCTCTGTCTCAAGAGTTTCAGAAGTTTCTAAGTGTCTCTCCTCAGCACTGGGCTCTGTGCTCATCGATATCCATATAAGCAGGCAGATTTCTGTGCCGAGCGTCGGGCAGAGTTGATGCAAGGCAGCAGAGAGGAACACAGATCTGGATCTAAAGAATGAACTGCCAGAATAAATGTTTTAAGGAAGAGGGAAGGACTCTGTTGCCTCAGGCTCTCACTCAACCCGTGTATTCGTGTGTGTGTGTGTGTGTGTGTGTGTGTGTGGGTGGGTGTGTGTGTGTGTGTGAGAGAGAGTTTGAATCAAGTACCTCTTCTGCATGTGTATGCATGTGTTTATATTGATGCATGTGTGTCTGTGTCTCAGTGTAGATTAGGGCATTTGTACAAGCTAATGTAAACAGAGGACATTTCTCCTAATAAAGGCAGGGTTGCTGGGATCACAGTGTCCACACAGTATTTGTCATTTTTCAGATAAACAATATCTACCTCGTATATATATATAAACACAAGTGAGCAGTTAGTATGAGCAGCTATATACTAGTATGGCTGAACAGACAGAGAAATAATATGGAAACTACACATTTCATAAATATGTTTTGTAAAATCTAGCTTGAAGCCTGTTTTGGAATATAGACATCCAACACATGAATGAGTGAGATGAGGACTGTCCACTGTTTTTATTGATTACTACTTCCAGCTTTAGTAGCAAAACTGGTGCTATGTGAATAGTTTCTGTGGGGGTGAAGTACAGTAGATATTCGACAAGCAAGTTAAATTCCCAATGCAGCCAGTCTATGCAGCACCTTCCAGTCATGTGTTCTTTCCAAGCAACACATTTACTCTCAAATGAACTGAGCTGAAGTTACGCTGGGCACAATAAAGCTGTAAGCTGTGTATTTCCAGTAGTGTCTGACACTAAGTTCTCAAAAAAAAAGTTTCAATATTATACATCTACACTAAATCAGCTATCTGATCCATTTTCCTCACTGCTGCTGTCAAAATACACTGTTGGTTAGCTGACAGTCTGTTACAAGTGAAGATCATGTAATCATGCAGGAAAGTGCACAGGGTCAATGTGACTCTGCTTTACTGTGCACTAATAAAGTTTACTAATAATTCAATTATCTGGTTAATTTGGGTTAATGATGAAAAATACTTTATCTACCAAACAGTAACATGAATCTGAACCAAATGACTTTTTTTCAATGACCATGTTTCAATAA
This sequence comes from Pempheris klunzingeri, assembly GCF_042242105.1. Taxonomy (NCBI): domain Eukaryota; kingdom Metazoa; phylum Chordata; class Actinopteri; order Acropomatiformes; family Pempheridae; genus Pempheris; species Pempheris klunzingeri. The sequence continues at coordinate 19,637,072 of NC_092026.1, read as the reverse complement.
CGCTGATTACTTGTTTTTGTGAGTTAAAACCATCGTATTGGTTTGGCCTGTTTTAACAGAAGTCAGTGCTGAACTCCAGTCAGCCACAATGTACATCACATAAAGCTTTGAGCTCGGTAAAGCTCAGGCTCAGTGTAAAGCCAGACTGAAACAAAGGAGCATGTGATGTTGGTTTCCATAGGGAAAAGTCCATCCTTAGCTGAAACCCCGTACGACCAGTGTGCTGCTGAGCTTCGCAGCTTAAAGTTTTATTAGCAAAGGGATGCTTTGATGTTGAGTCACACAGGGATTTGTCCTGCGTGTTGAGTTTAGTTGACTGGTTTGTACATCCAGTTTTGTACGATGAAAATTATTGAGCGCAGTTTCACATTTTTATTTGTCTCTGATCCAACCAACAATTGGTAGTCTCATTAGTGTTTTTTTTTTTTTTTTTTTTGAGCTGCTGGTAACATGTCAAGTTCAGAAAACATTTCCTCACCTGACAGCTGAGGTGATGAGTGATAATTGTGAAAATAGCAACGAACAGAATGCAGGTCTTTAGTTACATAAAAAATGTACTTTAAAATGTGAAAAGTAAAGTGGTAGTATTTTTTATTTCAAAGTAATCCTACAGTATATTCTCACGCTGCAGTTTTAATAACTGTTGTTTTCTGTCTTTCCCACAAGAATGGAAATGCAACAAGAGCTTGTTTATTGTATATAAAAAACTTTGCAAAACAGCAGAGAAAGTTACAGATAATGCAAGATATTCAAATGACTTTGAACACATTCAGCCTCAAAACTACAGAGCAAATATCTGTGAACTTGGATAATAAAGGAGGTCTGCAAATCGTTCCCATGTTGTCATCACCTTGCTAAGGCTTTAGATATTACATCCTATGCCAGTGTGGTTTACTTCTAAGAAAAGCTGTGTGAATGACATGTGGCCTGTTTTGAAACTGCAACCGGCGAGACAGAGACTGAGTGGCGGAGGCTGTATCATGTTTGTTGCAGTGTGGGCTGACATGGGAGCTGGCAATGAAGGAGGGGTAAACAGAGCTAAAAAGTAGAGAGAAACAGGCGAAGAGGCGAATAGATTAAGAAATAATACAACAAGAGAAACGCAAAGAATGCATGAAAGATAGAAGAGAGGTGTAGAACTGGAGGGATCTGATAGGAATGAGTAGGGAGGGGCCAGATGAGCGAGAGGGCGAGATGGATGGCAAGAATGACAAATCTGGGGAATATCAGGGAGAAGGAGTGAGATAGCGAAAACAAGGCAGAGCAGAGAGCAGGCGTTGAGACGGTCCCCTGGTAAACACGGCCGGCCGGCTGACAGGGTGACCTCTCCCCAAGGCAGCCACTCACAACACACGTTGCCTTATTAGGGGCGTCTACAGGGAGCAGAGGCAGAGGCAGGGAAGGTGGGGGGAGTTTGTGTGTGAAAGGGTGAGAAAAACCATCAGACAGAGGAGACTAAGACAGAGCCCAAAAGTGTGAGGCAAGAGTTAAAGACTCACAGTTCAGATAGTTCTCTCACCTGTCCAGCGTGTGATTTCTTATATTTATACTAATAAATCTCTGATTTCCACTTAAGATAAGAGAGTCAGCAACCAAGATAAAGAGAGAAAGTGCACTGTGCACTGTGAAGTGCATGACTGTAAAAATGCTCTTAAAAGCACTCTCTTGTTAAGACTGATGCATCTTCTGTCCTCTTAGGAAACAGTACAGCCCACATGCCTGCTCTCAGTGCCACAATAACCGTGCATTTCTTGATTTTTTAGTGTGTAAACATACATTGTTGTGTTAGTGTCTTCCAGCCTCTGCGGGGCATCACATGACAATCTTATTGCAGAATTAAAGACCAGAGAGCAGTCAGAGCCAGAGGTGGAGCCTCAGGGACTTTGTGGTGTGATGATTAGTCACATGACTGTTTGGGTACTGGACACCCGCTGTCACCGTGACTGCCTCCTCGTCTGACTCTAATACTTGCCTCACACTACCTGATATAATGACTTAGATGAGTGGATTTTGTTGTGCTGTAGAGTGCAAGAAGGCAGAGGAAATTAAACTACAACCCCCGGATTAGAATATAGCAGCAAATTATGAATACTGTTCTACAGCATTTGACATCCTAATAAAGTCTTTCATACTGGCCGAACTGGCATAAAGACGGAGCTGTCAGTAAAAGCTTTAAAGACCTAATGACTTAGTAATACACTAAATTTTATGATCTGGTGGACTCCAGCTGTGTGCAAAACCAGAATAAGAACGATTTCACAGCCAAACCATATGACAGCTTGATAATGATATTAATATTAATGCAATTTCTGGCATTAGCTTTGGGGAGCTTTTTGGCACCAGGCCTTCATGGCCGAAGCTTGCGTCGTGTGTGTGCATGTGTGTAAGTGTGTGTGTGTTAAGGATACCATCTGACTTCCAGTAGCCATGGACCCCATACCTCCCACTGCAGCCCTGCTTGAACCCTCCTCCAATCCTGTCCCAGAGTTTTTATCATCAAGGCTAATTTCTGCCTGTAATCTGATTAGGGCTCTGAGCTGCTTTAGCACCCTGCTGTCTCTCTCTCTCAGTTACCTTGCATGCACACACACACACACTGACATGCACACTGACACACGCACACTGTAGGACAGCCAGTCTGTGTTGGCTGTAGCTTGCTGTGTATCCGGGGCAGTCACTCTGCTGTGGCTGTGTGCTTGTCCGTGTGTGTGTGTGGCCGTGACACCACCTCCATCCCTGCCTGTCTGCTTGCCGGTAGCAGCCCGAGCCTCCAGCGCTGCCACGCCTGCTGTCCACCACCGTCACCGCCGTTGTTGGGAAGGGAGTCTAGCAGTGGGGCATCCTTGTGTTCTTCTCCCTAAACATGTTTCGCAACCCATGGATCTCTAATTACCATGTGAACCATGTGCAACCCTGTGGCCAAGGTAAGGCCTTTGGAAGGGGAAGGCTTGGCTATAGGATGGCTCGCTTAACCCACTTGAATACCCTTAACTCCATAGACTGCTTGGGGGACTTGGCTAATGCAATTTACAGTAGCTCCTTATTGAGACAAATGGCCATGTTTGGTTCCTGCCAGTGATACAATAAGCAGGGGACTTTGGCTTGGCAAGACCGGCTGAGAGGCGGTGAGGTTTCTTGGTTGACTCCTTACTTTGCATTTTTTTTCTTGGTTGGATCAGATGAAAAGAGGATTCACAGCATGTGTAAGAGGGACTCATCCCTGTCTCAGGCGTTTAAGGATTTTGGGATATTATGAGTAAATGCAGACGATTTGCACGTTTATCTATAACCGTGGGTATGAATGCTAGCATTAAGCTGCTTCGCATTGATGGATTCATGATTGAGCAGTGAAACTCATTTTGCGCTCCTCATTAAACATGTATGTGGTGCTATGTGCTATCAGTTGTGCTTTTTCCTAATCTCTGATGTTGTATCAGTGCACCCCATCGTTGTCTGCTGTGGTAGAGGAGAGCTGTTCAACTAGCAACCTTTCCAAACAGATTGTGTGCAAGTGAAGGCCGAGTTCACTCAGAGAGTCTATTTTGCACCTGAATATTTATAGAAAATCCCTCTCCTCACCACGCTCACTTTGGGACCGTCAGCAGCATAAGCTGCTCTCTGGCACTGCCAGGGTTGAGCCAAGTGCTTCTTGTTTTGTTGACAACCTACAGGCGTTTCCAAGGAAAGCAAGACTGACTTCTGTACAAGGGACTTTCCAGACAGATGAACAGACAGATACATGTGCACACACCTCCACAAGATTCCCACAGGCCTCAAAGACCTCAAATGTTTGTATGGAGTATGGAAATAAAGCCAAAGTTGTCACAGTACGGCACAATAGTTGTAAAATGAAGACCTCCAGTTAAGATTTCTGGCCTTACTGATGTCAAATACTGATTTACATCACTTCACTACGTCACTTTTGAATTTTTGAATTTCAGCGAATTTCTCTTCACAAAACACTGAGAAACTCTTGAACTTGATGTCTAAGTGAGCATTAGGACATTAGGACTTCCCTGTTGTATTGCCACACAGTCATTGGAGGCCAGAATGAGCCCGAGGTCTTCTGGAAGCGTCTGGAGCGGTAACGTGATCTGTCTCCTATACTGGGATACAACTTTACAACAGGTTGCTGTAGCTGTGACGTGAGAGCCAAAGGGTCAGCTGTCAGCTGGGAACTGGATGTGAACTTTCTGAGTAACCTTTTTTATTTGGACAAGTGACTTAGACTGAGGCTGGAAATTTCCCGTCAGAGTTGAACATTGTGTTTACTCTTAGAGAAAGAACGTGACTTCTTTTAGTTATTTTCGGTTGCATATCAACCATTTATTGTGTCTTTTACCAGCATTGCATGTTTTAATACAATACAGTACAGTTTCTTAGAGGAGTGGTAACATGACAAAAAAGTTGAGTTGATATGATTACAGTGAGTACGGTGAATACAGTGGTTGTAGTGCATTAATGATAATTATGATAAAATAATAGATATTTACACAAACAACCTTTAAAATGTACTTTCAAGGGGTCGTTAGAGTTGTTCCTGTGAGGACGTGTTCCCTCAGATGCCGAAAAGACAATAAAATAAGATTCAGGAGGTCCAGTTTCTGTATCACATCCATCCAAGGCTTATCTGACGCCAAAGCACTGCACCACAGTTTATGATACTATTAGACATGATTTTACATTTCTGACAACAGTCATTTTATATTCTTTTTTGACAGTTTGGGAGTAATTGATTGGACAATACTGTGCCATACCCCAGGCAGTGAGAATTGTGAATGTTAGGCACCTTACAGCTTTATTATTTATTGGTTTGGGAGATTTTCTGGGATTTCATATTTATTGATCTTGTTATTTCCTCATGTTTTATTTCTTTATTTATTTCTAAGTTTAAAGCACTGTGAGAACCAAGGCACATGCATTTCATTGCATTTGAATGCTAATGGAACCTTGAATAAATGGCATGACATTGTGTCATAGCCAAAATTGAGCCAGGTTAGTTTTTTTTTCCTGGGCAATCCTACATTTTTAGCTGGAGCAGGACTCTGCTAAATCAAGAGTCTCAGTGAAATGACAACATAATATGAGTCTTTTTAGATCCAAATGCCAAAAATGGCGACAAAGATAACATGCTCCATACTCCCAATGCCCCCACTAAGATGCTCAGTGTTGACCTGAATGGTAGAGTATAGATTTTTTTGTTATTTAAGTTTGACTGAGTCTTGTTCCTCTTTCTAGGATTTGGATCCAAAGCTCCCACCAAACTTTGCAGCTCAACCTCGCTGCCAACAGAAGCCTTAAGGTGAGGTTTTTTTTTTGCAACCATCACCCGTAGACATCGGTCAAATACTGAACTACCCCTACTGAATGTCACAAGGAACACCAGTTTTATATATTCTGGTTTAAAGGCAAAAAGAGCAGCCACAGAAATTACATCTTCTGTTTTCCAAGAGCATGTACATTTGTGTCTTTTTTGCCTTGTCATCAAGATAGGGATATGTAAGGATATGGGTTTACAGCAGCAGAGCACTTTATCTTATCATGCGCAGTAAGCATTAAAAGCTGGAGACGCCTGGAACAGCTTATCCTCAGACACTTTTTTGTTCACATGGCATTAGAGCCATAATACCTCCTTCAGGAGCACTTTGCACAAAGCCCCCTTTAGCATTAGTTTACAGCGTTTCCTCTGGTTGTTCAGCATTAATGCTTTAGTAAGCAAAATAGCTTCACTTCACTACAAAACAATGTAAGACAAAATTCCCCTGTTTAACTATGTATATTTTTGAATAAGATTTATCCAGACCTATAAATAAAGATTTGATAGGTAAAATCTGATTTTAAAGATAAAAAATCAAAATAATGAGGTTCAAACTTGCCTTAACTTTTGCTCCAAGAGCTTCATGTGCGCTCATAATTGATGTGTAAGGAATTAAGAGGAAATGATAATTAAAGAATTTCAATTTGAGAACTATATGCCTCTTAAAAACAATAACACAAAATTTTGATTAAAAAGGTTCAGCGATTTAAAATCTATTTTATTGCTTCCACTATCAGAACTGCATCCATAGCAATGGTCTGCTATACAGGAACAACAGACCATAAGATGCTTAAATTGACCAATTGATTCGACAAAGCCATTTAATAATACTGATTAAATTATAATAAATCACCTGCTCCTATAAAGAAGGAAGAAATCCTAATCAACTGCTCAGATTACACATGTCTTTGCGTTCAGTAGGCATTCAGGATGTAATACGTTTCTTCTTGTTTGTCCATCAGGTTTCTGACTCTGTCTTCTCTTTCAGTTTTCAGAGTGACTTCTCCTTGGATGACAAGACCAACTTGGTCAAGAGTGTTTCAGATACAGATGCCAAACTTCTGGCTGCCCTTCCCAAGGGTGTGCATTGGTTCTAACCCCACACGAAGACTCAGAATGAAACAAATTGTTTGTTACTTTTGGCATTTTTATGATACTGAATATTTATATCTTCTGTTCTAATGTTCAGTTTCAGAGTTGAAGAAATACTTCGAAACAACTGTCACAAAGGATCTGAGAATGAATAGGTATTTTCACTACAATGTATTTCCACAAAAATATGTCTAATTTCATAAAGACTAACTCAGCTCAACAGGCGTTCACCTTTACCGTCTGCGCTTGGCCTCTGACAGGAAGGACAGGATAGCGCGACGCCTGGAGGGGATTGAAGGTGATGCTCCACCTGCACTGGTGCCAGGCGGTTTGGTAGCCAACAGAATGCTGGAGGAGGATCAACCGCGGTACACCCGCGCTTCAGACCCCTGTGAGCCATGTGTGATGGGTAAGCATGGTACAATGCACTGCAAAAATGTATGATGACAATATATGACACTAATGAATTTGAAAAAGAACCATTAACACACGTATGCCATTCACTATTTGTAAGCCATGTGATTTACAGTGTTGTGATTAAGTACTTCTGGTACCTCCAGTGGAGCTGCACAGTGACCAGTAGCTGATATTTGTGGTTATACTGGGCAGCTGTACTGATGGTTTAATGAATCTCACTGTGTCAGTGAAAATAAAATGCAAACCATTCTGAGCAGTGTCGCATGTTGTTGCATTTTGCAAGAAGTGAATTCAGTAATCGACAGGAATATTTGTGATGTGTTAGAAAAATACCACATTTGTGTCATGTGGGATGGAAGGTGGCGAGTCATTAGAGAGTTAATTATGTGAGATTTAAAAAGTACTATGTCAATTGCACTTCATCCATTCAATTAGTTATCTTAAATTCTGCTCTTCAGCTGGCACGAGCCATCCATATTTATTTCCTTTTTAAAGCATTTCCACATTATTTATCACCAAGTCTGATATATCAGATCAGAAGTACTTTAAATTCTGGAAGATATAGCTGAGCCTTCTGAAAAATATGTCCAGTTGTAATTGTTAGTTAGAGGTTGACATGAACTGTATTACAAGTCAGAACCTGATAATTACAGTAACTCCCACATGACATGAATGGGGCGTAATTCCTCTTTGTGAAGGTTGTCAATAAGTAATGGAGTTTTTTTTTTTATTATTATTTACCATAGTGAGGCGCTACAGTCGTGAGGAGCTGGAGGCACCCCAAAAGCAGCCTTCATCTGTAGACAGATCATCTCAGGTCAGAGGTGGTGTGGGCAGCGGTCGTCCAGAGCCAGTGTTGGTTTATGTTGACCCAGTAACGGTATCCACCTCCTCTACACCCACATCTGGCCCCACAGACCCCACCAGCCTCAGTTCTAAGGCTGAACGTATCGCTCGCTACAAAGCTGAGCGCCGCCGCCAGCTGTCAGAGCGTTATGGCATCCTCTTGGATCAGGAGGCGGACATTGATTACACACCACGCTACCGCTCTCGGCGTGATCCAGACACCTCTGACCAGCAGACGTCTGCCAGGCGAGACAGAAACAGACAGGAAGTAGAAGAACAAGGACGGGAGCCCAGGGTACCATATCGCTCTGGAGTGGGCAGGGTTTACATGAGGACTCAGCCAGATCCTGCATCTGTTTCCACCTCCAGCCCCGCCCACTCAAACCAAGCTCCTCCTCCAACACATGAAAGACCCAGAGGTTTCTCGGAGCGGGAAAGAGTGATGAACATAGAGAACTACCGGCGCGGTGGGGCTCAAGAGCGCTCAGTCACTTCTAGAGCCAGAACCCAGGAGCAGCACCCGCCCCAGCCCCAACAGCAGCAGCACCCCCACCACCACCAGGACGCCACCCACCAGGAGCCGAGCCCCGCCTCCAGCAGGGATTACAGCATTGCAGCGGTGCCCAGTTCACCTCGCACCGCCCGCCGGGCCTCCCTGCCTTCCACTCGTTACGGCATCTCACCTGGGGATTTATTCATAGAGCAGCAGGCCCAGAGCATCCTCAACAGGCAGGGGTGAGTTTATACAAACCCAGGTATAAGATTTAGAAGATACATGAAGTAAGACTGACCACTCCAAGACGTAGGTCTGATACAGTGGATAACTCAAGACATGATAGGACTTGAATAATCTAAAGAAATTAAACTTGCATACCTGATTTTGAGTATTACGTCCTGCAAAAACATTGCATTTACCATTTTAAGTGCACACACATCTACCACATCTTTGTCACCACTTGGATTCTCCAATTTTAACTTTAATTTCACTCTATGCACACACTTTTATTCAAGCATAACAGTAGCTCCAAAATGGCCTAGATCGTTATCACAGACCATTAAATTCATCTCTGAGTATTGCTGCCCATGGATCTTACCATGAAAAGTCTGACATCTACAATGTATTTTTAGACTACATGCAGGCCCAGGGAGTTTAAATGACTCCTGCTTGCCTTACTGGCTGTTAGAAACTTCTTTCAGGTGCATGCGATACATCTTGTTTGTGACCAAATTATTAATTGCTAGACTTGAAACTCTACCAGATTTTTTTTCATGCAGAAATTCAAGTAGGTAAAAACTCTCAAAGAGAAACTGAGCAGGCCAGGCTGTCCACTGGCTGCTGAGCTAGCTAGCCTGCTGATTTTACCACTGTACCAGTACAAGGATCCTTCTCGCTGGTGGGTCCAGCTCTGTCACGCTTGCCCTGCTTCAGTTTCACATAGAAAGGTGCTCTGGGGAGCTCATCAGGCAAAGGTTGTAGGGCAGCAGGGTAGATTGCAGGGTTGGTTTTTGGAGGGGATATGATTTCCCTGCTTGCCCCGAGAGGTAACCCTGATTTAACAGTAGCTTGGTTCATCAGCGAAGAGCTTGTCACTTTCTATTATAAACTTGAATATGTTGCGACAAAAGGCATGAGAGCTGTAATATGTGTCAAGTAAAGTCAATGACAAAGGATTTGATGACGTTGAAGCCGAGACAAGTAGCACACAGCGCTATGAACCAAAAGCTATAAATGATAAAGGAGTGGCATCAGCAAAAAATAGTTCTGCAACATCTGAAAATAGCTGCACTTTGATGACAAACTTTTGATCAACATGTGCAAAGGGACACACACAGGAAATTTCGACCTGATCCTCTAAGCAATAATCAAACTGATCAACATCTACAACATCTGAAAATGTTGTTGATTATGGTTCAGCAGATGAGTGCAGCTCTGATCTTTTAAAGAATGGTCAGAAGTTTCCCTCAGGGTTTGACACTGTCACCACATCATCCTGTAGCCTGGCCGCCCTGTCAAAGAGCGACTGGTCTCTCAACACAGACTCAGAGAGTGACACTCAGACGGTCTCCAGCTGGCCTTCCAGGTACTGTCTGCCTCAGGATGCCATCAGTGTGAAGACCTTACAAAGCCCTGTAGTCCACCGGGTACATGTATCTCAGCTGGCAGCATTCAATTGATGATCAGGGAAGTGCTGATTCATTCTACAGTATATTCATGTAACTACTGAAAAATGTGCTAAAGTGCTCTTTGTCTTGCACACGTGTCTTTCACATTATATGCAAGGGTCCTTAAAGTTATGAAAGTCATTAGATATGTCTTCAAAGCATTGTTATAGGTCTTAAAAAGTTGTTCTATAAATCTATAAATGTTCTGTATTCTGAAATTTGCAGATACTTCGTAATAATAACTGTTGGTAACACAAAACAAAGGAAAATAACAAGATAGTAAGCCAGCACTTTAGGAACATGTCCTCGGTGGACATGCAGCTAACTCATTCAAGGTTCTTTATAACAGTGCAATACTCTATTTCCCTGAGTAATACTTCCCTTAATAACTGGTGTTGTGGTCTTCCATTTAACAAGTGTTTCTAGTTTGTGGATTTTAATTTTTTAACTGACTTTCAACTTTCATCACCTAACTTAGCCTTACAACTTAACATTTATTCACCTAAAGATTTCCTGAGGACATACACAGACTGTCACCTGTTTTTCTTGAGCAGCATTTTTAAAACTCACTTTTCTTTTTTGCCATCATCTTATCAAACAGTTGAAAGAAACAGTGTCACAATAGCAAACTGATTTGGCCTCCATTTCATTAATAGTGGCATAATAAAGAATTCATCCCCTCTACTGCCCAACTGGGTATCAAACTGAGTATTTTCTTGTTTGATCTTGTTGCACTAAATATTAGGCGGAGACACCAGTTGTCCTTTTCGTCAGCTTATAACATCCATTGCTAAAATGAGAGGAATAGCCTCTCCTAACTCAAGACTTTGTCCCTAAAAGACCTTGCACTGAAATCACATGAGCACAGTTCCAAGAAACACAAGTCGGATCATGTTCTGTAAACATACCCAGAACTCTGTAAAACAAACCTTTTTCAGCACAATACAATTTTCTGTGCCGACATCCTTGTTAAATTAGCGTGGCTGTGTGTGGCCTGGGTTTCATGAGCAGTTGAGTGGTGTTAGTGAACTGGAGTTGATGGGGTGACAGCATGAGTCAGCTGGAAGCCCTGACCCAGTTAGTTGCAGACCCACTGACTCAGCACTTGTCAGCTGAGGTTGCACTCACACACACCTCCTCCGATTCTGGCCTGTTAACCCATATGAAATTACATCTGTGTCTTTTACCCTGTTAGTGATTTTGACAATGTTGTTGCATAAGACATGTAACCCCCATCCATCCCCTTCAGAGCTTGCATGAAGTTTTTTTAATCACCTGATATATTTATGTGCTGAGAGGATTAAAAAAAAAACAGATTACCAGAAATCTTTGATGTAACCTGAGTGGTTCTAGAGGATCTGTCATTAAGGTTTTTAGGTCCTTGGATATACATGTATTTCTGGAGCAGACAGTAGCCCAGATATGTGACATAGCTGGCTTGCTGGTAGCCATGAAAGGATGAAGGCTCATGGCCAGCCTTTGAGCTGCATGGACAGGTGAAATTCATAAAGGCATGGCTTACTTGGTCAGACAAACCTCTCTAGAGAGTGTTAGTCTAGTTTTGATTTAATTGAACATTCACATACACAACATCTTCTCTTGTATGTATGCCTCTTGTATGTCTCGAGAGAAAGCATTCTGATAAATATATAAATATAAATCTTTAGTGTGTGTAAATGTCCAATGTATGCTGCTAGCACCTACTATCTTTGAGGTCTTACCAGCTGCTTATGCTAGTTAGTATTAGTGTGTTCTCATGTAGCACAAGCACTGTAGAAGTCCTTCATGCCGTGTCAGATAAAGCAGAGGCCCATCAATTATGTCTGGCTTAGTGGTCTACAATGAGATTAGCGCAACCTTTGGCTACCAGGGGTCAGAAGGTTGTAGATGAAAATAGTTTGGCTTACTTTTTTTGACACGAGGACACCAGAGAGAGAAAGAGAGTTGTTTGAACTGAGACCCAAATTTAAACCCAGGACATGCTGCTACTTGACCTTGCTGCAATTCTGGTGCATGTTTTGGGAGCTCAAGTTTGCTCCATGATAGTCTCATGTCATAACCTTTAGTGCAGGGGTGTCCAAACTTTTTTCACTGAGGGCCACATACAGAAAAACACACAAAGGGCTGGGCCACTCACTAGAAGTGAGCTATATTGCTAACTTTAATCCACTAGAGGTGATGTATATCGCCCCCCCCCCCCCCCCCCCCCCAGCACCAGAGAGGGAAGCTTGAAATAGTCTGTGCTCGAGCCCTGGTGCTCGAATTAACAGTCTTACCTCCACTTTCTTGCCCCTCGGTGGACACCGTAGTTTCCTTTTTTCCTTTGCGTTCGCCTGTCCCAGCTGGAGCCCCATCCGTCGTACCTCCACACAGCTCGTCCCATTTAACTCCCATCATGCCAACTGCATCTGGCACAGCTTCAAAAACATCCTCACCCGTCGTGGTGCTCTTTAGACTGCTAACATCAAGCAGCTCCTCCGTAATGCAAAAGTGATCTTCATTAGTTATTAGCTGTGCTCTCATCGCACACCACGTCTGAAACTTTCTACACTCACTTGCTCTCTTACGTTTCCTTAATTCTGCCATTTTGGGTCACACACAAATTTCTTTTTCTATTACTCATTTTATAGAGAAGCTGCCTCGTTCAAGACAGTTACTCCCCCTAGCGATGAGACTAAGAAGGGCCACAGTTGGCCCATGGGCCGTAGTTTGGACACCCCTGCTTTAGTGCAATGTGTTTCACAATATGCGCTGAGCTCACGCATCATTGATGCTATTCATGATATTCTGGAGTCATTGTTTTTAGTGGGAATTTAATAAAGTGTGTGCAAAGTTAAAATCAGTCAGTCATTTACTAGGTTAATACTAGGGCGTTAGGTTTGTCTGTCCTACTATCTACCTAGGCAAGTAGGCAATCATTGCTTTGGTACACCACTCAAAATATGTAGTTGGATTTTAAATTGTATCGGATTTATTTTATCATTTCGTCGTGTCCCATGGAAAAAAAGTTTGGTATAGGCCCTTTAGATGACCTCTTGTTTGAGTGGACTTTTGAGTTCGAACTGAACTGGAATCTCAGTGTCCCTTATCCGTTCCTTTCCCCAAGAATCCGAGTAAGGGAACGATTGTCCAGAGATGAAAATGCCCAGAGGCCCCCTGACTGGAGTCCAGACAGGCACCAGGCTAACAGACACCATGCACACGGGAGCACTGCTCAGTATACACCACAGCATCAAGAACCCACCCACCAAAGGACTGTTCCCCAGCCCCACCCCAGCCCAGGCCACCATCCTGCCCATGGCCAAACAGCCTACCCTCCCTCCGCTCCTGAGTACCAACACTCTGGCCCTGCTGTGGACTCTCAGCACTATTTGGCCACCCCTGCCCCAGTGGCAACTGCCAAACTTCCTGGACCTCCTGAGGTTCAACCACGAAGGAGAGTGAGTGCCGACCAAATCTATGCCACCCACCGAGAGGCAAGATTGGAGGCCAGGCAGGCTCTGAAAGAAGAGGCCCATACAGAAGGCCTGCTTAAGAGCAGGAAAGCTGTGCTGCCCTCAGAGATCCGTCGAAGGGAAAAGAGTGTCGATGATACTCAAAGGGGTCGGCAAGATGACATGGACTGCCAGAATTACAGCCCAGAATGGAGGAGGATGAACCGAGGCGAGGAAGACTGGGATCGAGACAGACCGAGGGAGAGGGGAAGGGAGAGAAATGTTGAGAGAATCAGAGAAAGAGGAAGAGAGCATCTCTCTATCCATGACAGGCAAGAGGAGAGAGTGTTTAGGTCTCTGCAGCCTTCCCATTCCTCCGTACGCCAGCAACCCAGGCAGCATCAGTCTTCAGAGCCCATGAACCATCAAGAGCCTGAAATTCAGGAGCAAGACCCCCCAATGCAACAACAGCACGAGCCCATAAAGAGACAGCATGTTGTTCAAATTCAACAGCAAGATCCTCAGAGGCAACATCGATACGAACGCGCGAGACAGCCACAAGAGCCTCTAAGACAACAGCAGTCTCAAAGACAGCAGGAGTATGAGCTCCAAAAACAAGAGCCTCCAAGTCAGCTGCAAGACTCCCAAAGAAAGCAACAAGAGCCACAGCAAGATGAAGACTTTGAGGCTCAGAGGAAGCAGCAGCAGCAGGATCCATCAGTGCACCAGAGGTTTGACACAGCTGTCTACCTCCAGCAGGGCTCCTGCTTGCCTCAGGCCAAACAAAGAGGCATGGAGATCGGTGGAGGGCCCAAACCCAAGGTACGAACCCGCTCCATGTCAGATATAGGTGTAAGCCAGCATTCTGCCAAGTACCGTATGGAGAGGGCAGCGGCCAGCAGAGAGACATCGAGGGCTGTCCCCCCATCAGAGATGGATAACGGGGAGATGGGCACTCTGGACACCAGGGTCTCAGTAGCACAACTGCGACACTCTTATCTGGAGAATGCCAACCGGAAACCTGAGTTGTAGGTTCACTGGCATGGGCTCTGTGTTGCACCGCTAAATAACTGTCTAACTCTGCATTAGTGAGCTGTTGCAAATATATTATTCAGTGATCCAAAAGAATGGCATTCTGTGGCATGAACTGTGTCAAGGTGTATCGTCATGGCATCTACCATTATCGTATTTATTGTAGTTTGTTGTTGTTTGTTCGTTTTTAAGAGCTTAACTCACTTGTGCAAGTTAGCATCTGTTTTTGCAAGTTATCCTTTGGAAGTTGTCTGCTGCTGCATGTTAACTTTGGGTAATGGCTCTTCACAGTTAGGTTGTAGTTACATTGTGCTCAGTGTGTGCACCAATGTCAACGTGTGAGACCCTGTTCTTCTAACTCAAGAGCAGTTTCTGGTAAACTGCTAGTGTACTAAAACATAAAAAACAAACATCTTTGATAGTTTTCTTACTTCTACTTTTCCTTTTTGTTGTTCCCGTCTACCTTTCTAAATTTTCCATTGCTTGAAAAGTGAGACCACTAAAGTAGATCTGTCAGCAATGGAGGTAGATCCGGCTAGCGGCAGTGATCGGGACAGGGGTGCCCGGAGGCCTCGACGGTACATCACTCCAGGAGACAGTCGCATGTCGGAGAGGTTTAGGACCCAGCCCATCACCTCTGCAGAGCGGCTGGAGTCAGATAGGTACAGGAGGGGCTCTCTGCAACGATCTGCAGGAATTCTTGAGAATCATTTTATTTACAGTGAACAGCACACTGAATTAGATGGCAGATCATGATAGTATCCAATGGGTCCTCATATTCAAACTTGTGGTCTAAACACTGATGCTTGACATATATTAATGTTTTCTGCAGGTCTCGCCTAAGCCCCTCACAGCTGCAGGATGTTGAAGGTAAGTTCTTTCTGTTGCATATATGATTCATATCAAGGATACTTAAGTGATTTTTTTCCACAAGTTTAAATACAGTTGATGCCATGTAACATTCTTTTTCTATTTTAATTAGATGAAGAAAAACTGGATGATAGAGCCAAGATGAGTGTGGCTGCCAAGAGGTCTCTCTTCAGGGTACACTCCCCTCTTTATGTACATTTGATTAATAAGGGTAGATGATTAATACTGTATATTTTTGAATAGAAATGTTTTATACTCATAATCCTTAAAGCCAAAACCAAAAGGTGCAGCTTTGTTCAGTGGACACTGATGTTGATGTGTAATTCTGGATGTTAACTGGGACATTCAAGTAGATTATAGATTTCTTGTTTTCAAATATAACAACTTTATTACACCAAGTTACTGATGTTTTTCTGACATATTCTTCTAGGAGCTGGAAAGGACATCAGATGGAGGAGTTCCCAAACCGCGCTCTCGAAATGCTGCAGTGGAAAGGCGTCTGAGAAGAGTTCAGGATCGCTCACACACACAACCTGTCACCAACAAGGAGGTGGTCAATGCTTCGAGGTAAATCTTGGATTTTGTTTGAATAGCTGTATTTTGCCTCCTGTTGCTTTCCTGTTTTCCTCTCCTATTCTTTCCTTCTCTTTGCTGCATCTTCAGACCTTTCCGTCCATATCTTTCTTGTATGCCTTTCTTTACAGTGACTGTATTTTTCTTTGCCTTGCACAGTTTTTTCCACCTGTACCTCCTTTTCTCTACTTTTAAGTGATCCTGCCACATCGTCACAACCTCTGGGTGTCTACACTAATGTAACTCGCGTTCCCAGCCCCACTGTAGCCAGCACCAGTGTGACCAGCATCAGGTACAGCTGAGCAGGGAGATTTGTATTTGTGCCTGTGTTATTTACTTATTTAAATGACTTGTATCTATTCTATTTACACCCCTGTAGGATATGTGTGGTTGCATTAAAAACCATCAAAATTTCAATGATTTCCAAGATCATTCAATGAAAACATTACAGGAGATGGAACTATTTGTTTAGAAGTTACCACTGATGTTGTGCAATGGAATTTCATTGAATTTGAATCTGGTATTGAATCCACTTAGTGATAATTAATGTAAATGTGCTCCAGAAACATTTACTCTCTATCTCCCTCTCCTGGTTGCAGTGCGGATCTGTTCATCCAGCTCATCTTACCTTGTTATTTCTGCCCCCTCATGTGCTGCTTCGTAGCAGTGTGCACCTTATAGGGAAAGATAGTCAGTGCTTACACAATACCTCATTCAGTACTTTTCATGCTCAGCTTCCATAAATTCCCTCCTGCAGTGTTTCTCCCTTGCAGGTCACAAATGTCACAGAGGAAGTAGGCTACATATCTTATGGAAAGGTCAGAGGTTGAGCCAGTTAAAGCCCTCTGCATGTCTGGGTTCACGTGTCCTGCAGTTTGTTTACCAACCCTGGTTTAACTTAGCACGCTGCTGGAAGATCACCATAACCCCTGCAAACATCCGAGTGCATTATATGATTATCTGGCATATGTGTGATGATCTACTTATGTCTCTGTTGCTGTGCCTGTAATCTGATACAGTTGTCAGAGTTATTTACCTGCTAGCTGCACATTCAGCTCCGCTTTTGTTACCCTAAGACTGCATGTTTAGGAAGAACTTAGGAAGACTCAGGAGTTTTGTTTGAGTAGAGGCAGGTTACAGTTATTTCATTTAAATCAGTCTTAAATGAGTCAGTTAGTCTTCCTTGTTGCAGGACATCTTAATATACTAAGCCAGTCAATACTAAGGCAACTGGATGTGATTTATACTCTTGATGCAAAGATATCCCCTCATATCTGTCTCTTGTTTAATTTTTAGATTTTTCTTTATTACAATTTCTCCAAATTGAATCTCAAAACCCCAAATTCGAATCTCAGATGCTTCAAAATAGATAGTGCTGAAATAATAAAAATAATAATGTCATATCCATCTATTGACACTTCCCAGTCCGCAAGATGAGCTTGGATTGTAAATCGCAACGTTATTAGAAGACTCACACCCATGTCTCACCCACTTACACCCCCCCTTGTCTCCACTCAGCATCCAGGCCTCCTCCCAGCCAGACTCAGCAGTCCAGGATCAGGAGAGGGAGAATCAGGAGCACCAGAAACCAGCTCAAGCTCCCAGTGCTGAGGCGGAGGGAGACGGCCAGGAGAATGTCTCAGACGAGCCTGACCTGTCTACCCTCAGCCTGGCTGAGAAGATGGCCCTCTTCAACCGCCTCGCTCATGTTACAGGCAAGACTGCCGAGGGGGCCCGAGGAGACACCCGCCAGCGCAGGGCCAACGCCCGGTTTCAGACTCAACCCATTACCCTGGGAGAGGTGCAGCAGGTAAAAAAGGCTTTATGTCATGTTGTGGGTCTCATAAAAACAGTTCACATTTTCATAAATAAAACGTGAGCTACAAGTGTTGAAGTAAATGAACAAATAACTGTTTTGTGAAATAGAAGAAACTTACAACAGTCAGCATTGATAAAGAAAAGTAATGTGGCTTCTCTGACAATATTAATTCACAAGATTTCAGATCACACCATCACAATAGATTTCCTATTCCCCTGTTTTCTTAACTTAAACCCTCTCTCCAATCTTGGTGGCATCTTAATTGCCCCTCAAAATTATGGATAGTTTTCAGGGGAGGAAAAAGTTAAAAAAAAAAAACATTTACAAGCTGGCCAAATGTTTGAGGTGCAGACATCATGAAACATTTGCAATGACAATTAGCATATCAACAGTGGTATAGAGTACCAGAGTAGTGTAGTAGAACAGTGTGCAGAAGACATCTTACAGTAATTGGAATTAACAATACTGCATCTAAGGATTATTTGGATGTGAGATCCTCTTACTGTAAACAAGCCTGAAGGGAAAGACGATTCACTTCCAGGTCACTTACACTGCAGTGAGGGTTTTGCAGTGCATCAGTTTGCATTATGGATGAATGACATCGTCCTCTGTGCAGCTGGATGACTCTCAGATACAAGGAAATGAACACAGGTCACAGAGTTTATTCTGCTTTTATTTTTTTAACACAGTGCCCTCTAGAGTCACAGTCATAAACCAACAATTCACATATGGAAGTACAGAAATACTGTATAGAGGGAAACCATTTTGTCAGTCAATATGCAGAAGTTCCCTGCCAGAATGTTGTCTGTTGTCTGGAGAATTATTCTGCTTCAAGCAACATATTTCATCTCATTTTGTTGCTGATGAGATACTTACTACATTCTTATGATACTACATCTACACCCAATACTGCACCAAAAATATCTCTCTATGTGTCACCACTTTACACAGACATATTGTCCCCTATGCAGAAATTGCATTTGCATACCATAGTTCCATATCCCATAATTCCCATACACTGATGTTTACGAACAGGTCAAGTCCAGTGCAAAAGTAAGATAAGATTTCAGATTCCTTCCTACTCTACGTGCACATAACCCAAACATGTTGTCCGAAGACACACAGTGTGAGATGCTTCGAATAGGTTCACTTCACCTGCACCATCTCCTAAACAGTGAATTATAGTCAATCACTGGTGTCCACACAGGAAGCTGACCTGCTGGAAACCTCTGACGTGTGTAATGGTGACTTAGAGGCCAATCAGGGAGACCATGTAAGACCACTGCTGCCTGTACTGAGCTTCCAATTGGTTGCATCAAATGATCCTGCTAGTGACTGATCTGATAGGCCCTGCTAGTGAATAATATTGTCTGCTTACAATAGCTGAGCCTAATCATGTCTATAAATGCAATACAGTGTGTATTTTTAAGTTTGAAGTATTTTGCCTAAGTGGTAGATGCTGCTTTGTCATGATGAATCGATTTTAAAGTTTAGGGTGCCTTTGCTTGTTTGTGAATGTAAGCAGCTCTTGTGACATGCTTGCCCATTGCATAACAAGCATGGGATTATTTGGCTGCAAATGGCGCATGCTAGTTTACTCAGGCATCCTGCCAACCTGAATAAACTAGCAAAAAAATGCTTATCTGGGAAATACGTTTGCAGATAGATAATGGGTATGGATCTGCCCTTGATATTGACTGTGTGCAGAAAGGTGTGAGGGTCAATACAAGATCTTGCATTGCAACCAAAATCAGCCCTCCTGGAGCTATTGTAAGAAGAGATGGGTTGTATTTCAATATATCATACACTAATATAGATGCATTGTGGTTTTTTTTGGCCTTTGCGGCTGTATTACAGGTAAGCAATATAATTTCCTGAAGTTATTTGAGCCCTCTAGCTGAGATAAATGGACAATGAATACATCAATCCACTTGGCCATCATAAAGAAGTTACTGATTTCTTTCCTTTTCTTGGAGATAACATCATCATTTATGTCGTTTTTGTAGTCACATTATCGGTAGTCACAATGACCACATTTATGGCACAAGGTTGAAATATACAGACCCTTCACTATACACATCAAATGGTAAGTTTGACAACAAGCTGATATGAACACAAATAAAATAGAGGAAAAGTTACTGGACGAGATCCAGACAAGATGAATGCTGTCCGATGTTAAGATTATTTACTAATGCTTGCAAGTGTCAGATAACAACTGCTATAAGGGAGGGTTAGGTCTGTGCTCCCTGCTGCCATTTTGTGAATGGCAGACTTGCTATACAGCTCCAGCTTCATAAGCAAACCTTTAACTACTCAAATTTTTCAAATTTGCTTGATCACTGCTGTCCTCTATGCTTTTTTTTCTGCCTCTCCTCTCCCACTTCATTCTTCCATCGATCCATCTCACATCATACATGCCCTCTGTCACATCCACACACCATACCTCTATCAGTCACTAACTTCTCTGCCTCAGCCACATTTAATCCATCCTTTCTCTATATCAGTTCCTTCTGCTCTCCTGTTGCTATTCTATCCATCCCGACTGTCTGACATGATTCCTGCTGTTCCTGCAGCTCAGAAATGGAGGTGAGATCAAACTGGAGCCCCTGTCAGCCTCCCTGGTCCGCTCCGTGGCAGCAGTCACCTCCCAAGCCTCCGTTACCACAGTAACCATCACACCAGGCAGCAGCGGCATTGCTGATGATGACGGTCTCCGCCCAGGGAAGTCCACCGCTGTCCCTTACATCCCTGCCCAACAACAGGCCTCCAGCAACACAAGCAGCCACCAGGAGAGGGCGTTGAGGTATTTCTCCATGACCCAGAGTGGGGAGCCAGGCCACCCTGAGCCTGAGCTCAACTCCTCCCCTCTCTTCCCTGAGAGCCGAGAGAGAGTGAGGGCTCCACTTGCTCCCACGTCCACTGCTGGTCACAGGCAGCAGGGGGAGGAGGGCTGGAGAGACCGTCAGGAGGAGGAGGTTGGGGGGAGACAGCAGGGAGGAGCCAGAGAAGAGATCCAAGACGGCAGCATTAAAGGACAGCAGCACGCCCCCGATAGGGACAGGGACGGCAGGCAGCAGCATCCCCAGCCTCAACCCTCTGTCGAGCCCTCTTTGTGGAGGGGCGAGTCAGAGCCTCTGCCCAGCTGGAGAGCCGCAGACAGAGACTCCCAGGAGGGTAGGGAGAGAGCAGAGGGAGGAGGAAGAGGAAGAGGAGGCTACCTGAGAGAGGGAGCTCACAGCTCCTCCACACAGGAGCAGGAAAGGCACAGCAGCAGGACCCAGGCGGGCATCTCAGGTAGGAGACTGCTCCTATTACTTACACGGAAAAGAGATGGAGAGGAGTGGGGCAAAGAATAATAAAGAGATATGAATAGCTGAGGGCTGACGGAGGAATGTGACAAGATGAATGACAGTGGAATGGACATAAAGAAAAGAGAAAGGGAGTGACAAAAAAAGAGGAAGCAATGTCTATGGAAGGAGCTGTTCTCATTACCCTCATTGTCTTATGCAGCGTGCTCCCACGCATGATTGCTTAATGCCGGCTACACACACACTTGTCCCAGCTGGGAGTGTTTGATTTGGCTGATACAGAGAGCGAGAGTGTGTGTGAAGAAGAGACAGACGTCTAAGGCTGAATCTAATTAGCATATTTTTCCATGCATTTGCCTCGTGGCTCCCTTTGTCTAGAAAGAGAAAGCCCTTTCCTGACATGCTGTTTGTCAGTTAACAGACGTCAGGGATTTTTAAATCGAACTGTGTGTGCTCACTGTCACGACCTATAAAGGGGCTGTGGTCCCCTCGCACCAAATTACGCCTGTGGGTTGGCCGTGCACATGCTACAGTATAATGGGCCTGACCTGTTTTTATGTGCTAATGCAGACTGTGTCCAGGGGTGGTCTTTTCCCATGCATGCACACCAACAGCACATAGACAGATGAAAGCACTCAGTGAGTGAGTGCAGAACAATTGGGCGGCACTTACATGAAGCAGGTAGAGGACATGAAGGACACAATGGAAGCCTTGTCTGCAGGCTGTACTCATGTTTAGTTCTGCATGGGTAGGTCCTCACTAAAGTGTAGTCTATTATACTATAGCTATATCATGTGGCTAGAAGGACTTGCATTGACTTAGACTAATTCCCTGGGGACTTACCGCTACATGCCCAACAACTCTTACCCTGACCTCAACAAAAGACAAATCTTAAGCCAAAGAGAGATGTAGAGATTTTCCCCCAAATGGGAGTTGACTTCCTACAATGTGACTGCGTGAGATTTTGTCCACACAGTGTAATTAATACAGACAAACACACAAACACAGTATGCATGCATATATTTCAGCGATAAGTACTGATTACACATGCAATTTATGGTAATCAATGGATGTAACAGAAAATAATAGCTCTACTGCATTCAGCTCTCACATTCTTGGGGCAACCCCTGTAGTTTAGGGGTTAAAACACTGACCATGAACCACAATGTCCCCACTTCTAATCCTGCCAGTGATTAAAGGCATAAAATACTCAGTACTCAGAACAGTTCTTGATTGACATTCTTTGACTTTCCTCTCAGTTTTGTTGGAATAACTTGCATGTTTAAAATTTGTCGTAGCAAATTCTTACTATTGCAGTCAATAGTACCCCTCTAACTTTAAGGTGTGTGAGAGTGTGCAAAACTGTTAAAATCTTATACAACTATAACTATAACAACTCACGAAAATAGCCAGCCCTAGTGTCATGCACACCACATTTAGTTTTCGATTTAGCTATATTGAGTTTTATTTCAAAACATGGTTATAAACAAATTATTATTTGTTGCTTAACTGAATAAAAAAAATAAGTTTAACACCTTCTGGCTGGTTGTAAACATTAAAAAAGGAAAGTACGAGTAATGTTGTTGATGTCACATCTCTTTTAAGGCGTAAACGAGTAAGACCAATGAAAGTTGATCTGATGAAAGTTGATGTTGTAACTACATGAAGATATACTTTGAACTTTTCTTTCAGACTTGCCTGGTCATCCTGCACCACTGAGGCCACTTATAGCAAAAGTGTCATCAAGGGCAGTGTCTCACGTTTCAAGCAGCCAGCAGCAGACCAACGTCCAGCCTCCTCAAACGCTTCCTAAATCCTTCACACTGCTGCCTCCTCCAACCCAACCCAAACCTGCGTCTGACATCCAGCCCCAGCCGTATTCCCAGCCCCCCCAGCCTCCACCAACGTATCCCAAACCTTTCACTCACTCCCCACAAACCCAGCCCAAACCTCAGGGATTCATCCAGCCTGTCCCTAAGCCTTACACCCAGCCAGCCCCCCAGCCTCAGCCCAAGCCCCAGCTGCCTCCACAGACACCACCCAAACCCCAGTCCTTCCCCCAGGCGCTGATCAAGTCCCAGTCCCTGCCCCTGGACCACAGTGAGGACTTCAGCAGGCACAGTGTCCATTCTGGAGATCTGCTGTCCCCCACAGAGTCTGGAGACCGACTGTCTGACGACATGTCCTCCAAACAGATGTCCATCAAGGAGAGGTGAGAGGCAGTTTAGGGTTTGAGAGTGATAGATTGCAGGTGTTTGAAAGTGTTGCCACTATTTTTTGAATTTACATGTATTTATTGTCTTTTTATACGAATACAATGATGTCATGAAGAAATGGGATGATTTGACAAAAAGTTTGAATAATAATGATAAGAGTTATAAGTCATTGGCTATTTTTACAGTAAATGCTCTAACTACTCCCCCCACTTCCTGTCATGTCTCCAACAACAATATACTGATTTTTAACAGCGGGACAGTAGGTCAACTCTATGCAGGGTAGCAAACCCCTCATCAAATGTCCTGCACTCAGCAGCAAAATTGATATCGCCCTCTCAGCTTCCTCTGAGTGTTGGGAGGATAAATACAAAGGGAGACAATGCATAAAGCAAAATTTACATTATTTGTGAACAAGCAGATAAACTGGGCATATTAATGGGATGGAGAGAGTAATTACATTTCACAATTGTCCCCACCCCCTCCTCTTACTGGTCTACAGCAACATTGTCAATAGAATAATGGTGCAAAATCAACCTTGATTCCACAAAATCCAGAGCTTGACCCTTTGCAAAGAAAAACTGAGATGTCAGCAAAAAAATCACACCAGATACTGAATTTAATAACTAAATTTGCAGTTTTTGACAGAATCAGGCAGAAGTTGCTGTCTGCCCTTCGTTGCAGTATTTAGGTTTGTTCCACCCTATTACATCTTTGGAGGTGAGAGAGATTCATTTTTAGCAACACTGTGATTCTCCTCCCAGCCAGCCGAGAGCTGTGTGGACTGGAGAAGTCCTCTGAGGTTTAGCAGATTCCTCCCAATGCCCTCATTTCTGCCCTGTCCACACTCAAGCTGCGGAGATGATGACATACTTTCTTTCCCCCCTCAGCCATCCCTTATCAGCGCTTTATAGGCATTTTTAAACAGTCCCGTTTGCTGGCTGTAGAGCAGAAATCTCTGACCTGGATTTTCACCCTTGAAGGATTTTTTTTCTAATGACTTTTATGGAAATAATGGAACCGTTTCTATTCCCTTTGTTTGATTATTTTTTTGATCACATCACAATAACTGTCAGAGCCTTGAATTAACTCCCATGATCACGTTGAAGACATCTAGTCCTGCATACACTATATTATAGGGACAAATCAATTCAAGAGGTCCAAACCCATTACACTAAAATACTATTTGCAGCACATGATTAAAACTCACTACTAAACTACTTTAACTTTATATTATTACTCTGCCTGTTCCTTTTGTATCTTACGACTTAAAAATAAGATATTAAACTAAATTTGAGCACTACTTAGCTCCGTCCTTGATCAGTTTCTTTTTTAATGTGTGAAAGCAGCTTACAAGGCTTATTATTGGCTTTGTTTGCTAATGTTTTTTCTTCTGTCTGGTCTTGGCTGAGGTCAAGATGTACATGGTCGTACATGGTCAAATAGCTCTATGATACAGTTACATGGCTGAGAGAAACATTTTCCACAGACTTCCACCTGTAATTGTAGAGTTGTTGTAAAGTATTGTACAGTTGTGCAGAATGTAAACCTCTTCAAATCCAGCTCCCCCACTTTTACCCCTTTAAGTAGCCTTAAGGTTTGAAAAACATAATTTTTGGCTTAGTTTAGTTATTTAGACACAACGATGATGATGAAGAATATAATGTATAAATCAGGTTGGTTAAACGCCTGTTTTTCATCATGTCAGGTTAGCTTACTTGCCTGCAGCTCTTAAAAAAGCTTTATGTATTCTTTTATGTCAGAGTGGCACTGCTGAAGAAGAGTGGTGAGGAAGACTGGAGGAACAGGATCAACAAGAAACAGGAAGTGGTTAAGGTGGCGTCCACCGAGCAGCAGGCGCAGCTATGGGAGGCGGAGCAGACCTGCCAGCAGAAGGTCAGTCTGATCTGCACACCGGGGGTTAATAATGAACAACTCAAATCATATTCACACCTACAATAACCAGAAGATCACACTGTCATATGCACAATACACATGGTTCAGAAACATTAAGATGTTGGCACACATCTGTGGTATCATAAATAACAGTTATAACATATTCAACACGTGGAATCTTGAAGAGTTATTAGCTTGTACTGTCTGCTCTAATGCACGCCATGGTAAAGCTGGTTATATTTTACCAGAAAAGTGAAAAATTGACCCAGTTTGAAATTAATTTTCTTCTTTTCAGATTGTACTGTTGACCTGCTAATGTGTTATCTTAGTGAGAGCTTATGTTAATATTTTTGCTATTTTTACTCAAAAATGTTACACCTCTGGGTTTAGTGGTTTAACAGCTTTAACAAAGTAACCAGAGTAAAAACAAGTGCCATATTTCACCCCCCCCCACCCATCCTTCATGGTTACCATGCCAGCTCCTGTCTCTGCTCTTGTAGCTAAGTGCTCCTTTCATTTCCTCCTTTTAGTCCATCTGTTGTTTGAGCCCAGTGGTCCAAATCAGTGCAATCATTCAGCCCCTATTGACTGCTAACTAGGAAGCATATGGGACAGTCTGCCTGTAGAATTAACAGTCTGTGGTTTAGGGAATAGATTCTCCTTTTTCACAAAATCAGATTTGAGTAAGCTTCAGGCTAAGTTTCAATAATGACTTGAAAGCTTAGTAGACAGAACGAAATGGTACAAGAATCTCTTATATGTATTTTTATGCAACTCCATTGGTTTAAACAGCAGCTAGAATAAAATTTAAGCTCAAAGGACATCTAATTTCAGGATTTACACTTTTTCCTGCAGCTCATCTACTTCACATTAGTATTCTGCTGGGTGAAACTGCCTGCTTAAACCCTGGATGGTAATCCTCCATGCAGTCTCACCCCTAAACCCATTAGAGCAACAATGGTGCTCCCCCCAACTCCCCCAATCGCCCCCCCTCCCTCTGACCGAGAACTTCCCCTGTGTTTAACCCCTCAGGAGGAAGGAGTGGTTGTTCAAGACTACTCCGCTGTGTCTGTGTCTGAGCAGCTGTGGGTAAGACCCGTTGATTACAGCCGCACACCAGCCCTAAACCAATCAGCTTTGTGTGGCTCTGGCACTGTCCAATCACAGCTTTGTGTGATTGCTTCTGCTGAGTCCACAGGCCTTTGTGGTGCTCTTTACTCGCGGTGTGTAATCCGGCTGCAATGGTGGGACGGTAGTTGGAAAGTTTGCTGGCGCTGGAACTTTTCTAAGCTTTCTACAGCTCTTTGTTGATTCTGTCTTAAAGGAGCATTAAGTAATCAATTGACTTCAAAGTCAACTTGTCTGACCAAAGTTTAATGCAGATCAATTTGTTTTGCCTTTGTTTTGTCCAGTGATATAGATTATATTTTCTCCTGACATTGAACTTTCACAGTCAAAATAACATTAATGGGGTTTTATTAGTGACCAGGGTCAGCAGCATCCATAGTTTTTTGGTAAAAAGGTAATTTTTCTGTAAAGGCTATACATTTTTACAGAAACAGAAACATAGAGAGTGAATACATCAGAATATAGAAATATTTTCAAGCATACTGTTGCTGTTTTTACATTATTTCTTTGGCTTTTAAGTAAAAAAATAAAATGTCAGAAAATACGTAGACAGAGAAAGACAGAGGCCTCCTGCTAATTCAGAGAATCATTGCTAGATTCAGGGTTCGTACAGGTGCTGTTGAAAGTTTTAATGTGGTGTTTTCAAGTTTCGAAAAGCACTTGAACTTTGAATAAAGTGTTTGAAAATGCTTGCAGTTCTAATTGCATTACTATAATAAATCACTATCTGAACGAATAGGTTTCTTTTTAGAAAAATACATAACATAAGTCAGAGAGTCTTATTGATTTCATTATATCATATTTACCACAGCTGGAAGGTGCTGCTGGAAAAGCTTGAAAATGCACTGTGAAAAAGCATGAAAAGTGCTTTCATTTGGTGTAAGGTGTAAGAACCTTGTATATGAAATACCATTGATCACAAAAATCACATTTTGTTGCTTCATAATATGTTGATATTTTTGAAATGTTTATATTTTTAGAGTTTTTATTCACATTAAAGAATGTGAGTCATTATTTCCTTGGTTATAAAATTAGACCTTTGTTTGAAAGAGCTGCAAGCAGAAAAGGTTGGAAACCACTTGATTATATGTATAGATGACATTACATTTTAAGACCAACTATTCCTTAATGCACCTTTAAGCTTTAAGCTGTTGTTTTCACTGCTCTGGTAATCTAATATCTGTGCCTGTGACAAACTGCGCCTGTCTCAATTTACA
The DNA here is from genome assembly GCF_042242105.1 of Pempheris klunzingeri. Lineage (NCBI taxonomy): Eukaryota > Metazoa > Chordata > Actinopteri > Acropomatiformes > Pempheridae > Pempheris > Pempheris klunzingeri. The sequence goes on along the minus strand of NC_092026.1, from coordinate 19,609,747 downwards.
AAGTACCAGAGGAAAAATGGCTTTTGCAGTTGGCTGCTTTGTTTCTAACAGTACAACATTACATTATATTTAGTAGGCTTTAATGGGGATGCATGGTCTTTTAATTCGCAGGCACTCATTCTTACTGCTGAGAGGCTTTTGTAGTTTATCAAAAATAACAAATTGCTATTTACCTTGTGCGTGTGTGTTCCAAAAACGTTTTTTAAGTATAAGTTATCATAAAGCTTTAGATTTTTACACAAAGCATTGTTGTCTACAGAGCTTTTAGATCAGGTCTGGGAGTGGAAGAACAGCGAGACCTTTAACAACAGTCATGTTGCATTCCCAGTTTCTGGCCCTCTCTCTTTTCCGTCCCTCCCTCATCTTCCTTCATCTGCATGCTTGTCGTTTCTCCTTCCATTTCCCTCTCTTCTTTCCTTTCTTTCACTCCATCCTCCTCTGCATCCTCAGGAGCCTGTCTTCTCTTCCACCTTCTCTCCTCCTATCTCCCTTGGCCAAAAGTGTCAGTATATTGACCATCATAGTCAGGTAAGGACATGCACCTGGCACGCTCGAATGCGCTGCATGTACTGGACTCTTATCTTTTTTGCTTGGTGTGCAGCTACTGGTGTGAAGGGTGCATCGGGTGCTGCTGAGTTTTATTTGGTTCTGACTGCATGAGTACAACTCAGGGCATAGCCATCACTCTGAGCGTGGAATAAATTAGATTATACAGCCTAGAAAGGACATGCACCTAACACGGTTGAGTGCATCAAATCTTTTTATATCTGCTCGGTTTGAGACTGTCGCTACGTGAATAATTGCTCCAGACGAAAGTGTGGAGTCACATGAAGTTATAGTGAAGCTGAGTGAGAGGTGATGTAGATATTTTACTCTTGGATAGTAGATCTAGTAGAAGTTCTTTAGTTTGGCTCCAAGGTCAAGTTTTAAGTTTTAATATAGCTCTTAAACTCCAACATTTAAGTCCAACATGACTGAAAATACCCTGAAACCGAAGCTGAGCGTCAGCCACACTGTGCAGAGTTTATTGCTTTGCATGTGAGACATGGCACTTTAACTTAATAATCTTTTCATAATTTGATAATTTGTCCGGTTTCCTCTTGTTCTTGCAGAAGATGGGAGAGGAGATCGATGCTCAGATGACCATTGAAGAGAGAAAACAGATGATTTCCATTCGTGAGGATGCCTGGAAGACAAAGGGCAAAGGAGCAGCCAACGACTCCACCCAGTACACGGTGGCTGCACGTATGGTCAAGAAAGGTCTGTGCACAAACCTGGTATACCATTTGAAAATTCTGATTGTTTTTTGACCATTTAGGCAAGTCAAGACAGCACATTTCAGACACACAGGTGATTCAAAGTGCCTTATATAGGCAAAGAAAAACATTAGAATCACGCTGAAAACACCAACCAATAAAAAGCAATGAAAACAGAAAGGCTAATCAGTTTTTAATGTGCTCCAACCATGGAAGTAATTTATTTATTTTTATCCTGTGCATACTGCCTAGCCCCCTCCTAGGTCTTAGTCTAACTCGATTAATGTGTCCAGCAGTATTAATAAGCTCGTCAGCCTTTGAGCGACTTGTTTTTCATACAGATAATCGTGAATCCAATAACAGTGGCAAGTTGGCTGCTGCTAATGTGTGAAGCTGCTCCCTGCAAGTTCAAAGGAGACATCAATCTGAGAGCTTAATATATGCAGAACATTTAAACAAATTCTTCTGTGTTTTGATGGTAAACTCATTATAACATCACAGTGAATTGAACCACATATTGTTACATTTAAACAATCATAATCATTGAAATATACTGGCACAGACAGCAGGTTATCTCTCTTTATCTTTCCACTGTGTCAGATATTTTGTCTGTGTGTCCACAGGTCTGGCAGCCTCCTCCTCAGTTATCAGTCCCATCCTGTCACCGGTCTCCACCAAACTCAAGAGCAGCATGCCTGCCGTCAGCAAACCACAAGAGGGTGAGACAGATTTGTCTATCACTGCCACCTACGCTAAAGAAATCACAGGCAGAGGATTTAGTCTTTTATGCCACCATTACTGAGATTTAATTATTTCATTTACAGAAATTGAGGCCAGAGCAAACGTGGAATCGGATAAGAAACTAGACAAGTTGGAGAGCTTCTTAGGGCGTCTGAATAGCAAAGGTATGTATTTCTTTACTGCTTTCAGGCTTGTTAAGTGATATTAATATTTAACAATATTTTGTTTCATCGTCACCTTCGGTGGAGTTAACTTAGCACATAGCTGTCCTTAATTACACCTTAACTTCACATTTTATTGTTGTGTAAGGGCCTATTGTAGTTTTTTTTTTGTTTTCCTCTGTTGCTCAGTGGCAGGTCTGCAGGAAACCACCATAACGGTTACTGAGAAGGCAGTGAAGGAGGTGATGAAGCTGGATGATGAAATCTTCTCCAAGTTCTACAGACGCGTTGCTGAATTTCCACGCATGCCCACCAGGATCGAGATCAATGAGGATTTTGACACCATCTTTGGTTCTCAGGGCCCCAAGTACGTTGCAAATGTTGGCGGAGGTTTAAGGCTGCACATAACTCACATACCTCATACACCACCTGCACATATGCTCATACTGTACACATTCTGTTCTCTGTTTCCAGGTTAACTTCGGCCATGGTGCAGCATAAGCGCTCCGTGCGTCCATCCAGGAATGTCCAGTCGTCCAGAAACCCTCTGAAGATGCTGGCAGCCAGAGAGGACATCAGACAGGAGTACACCGAGCAGAGATTGAATGTGGCACAGCTGGAGAGCAAGAGGATGAAGGCTGAGAAGACTCAGTGTAAGAATGGCAGCACATGTTAATGTATGTGTGTGTTTGTTCTCAAAAATCAAAAATCCCTGTGGAAAATGGTTTACAGCCTACAAAATTACATCAATCGCCTTGTTTAGTGGGTAAACAGCACTAATTGGAAAGCAGCCTCATATGACCCACTTCTGCAGCAGTGTTTACAGCAGGGATGTAGTTTCTTTTAAGTTTAATGAAGCATTTATGTTATTTTTCTACTCCCGGTAGGTCTATACTTTCATAAAATGTGTTCTCTTTCTCATTCCAGTGAATAAAACCTCAGAGTACTCTGATGCTGCTCTGGCAGGTCTGGCCAGTAAAGAAAACTTTAGCAGCGTGAGTCTGCGCAGCGTTAACATCTCAGAGCAGATGTCCAACAACAGCGCCGTGCCGTACAAGAATGTCATGCTGATGCAGGTCAAAGGTAGAAACCTTTTTTGGCTGCGCAAAGCCGTATTGTGTGATTGCTTTTGCTTGCTTGAAGCCTGCCACCATATTCCCTGCCACTTTATTTTACTTTCAGGGTTTAGACTGATAATGGGCGTTAAATGAATCCTGGGAGCACTTGCCAGGGAACTCCCAACCAGCACATAACCTCCCATAAAATAGCAAATTGTTGTTTTTAAAATTTTGTTATTGTTAAACATTAAACACAAAAGAAATAATGTGTGAATTAGTGAACTTTAGAGGTGCTGGTTAGCAGATTTAGTGGATCGTCTAATCTAACTCAGAAAGTAAAGCGGTGTAGTATTCTCAAAATGTTGAACTACTTAATTTGTTGTCTTTTTGACACATCAAGTTTATTAAATGCTATAAAGGAAGCAGATTCCTCAGCAGATTAATAACTTTATTCTTTCCAGGTCGTCGTCACGTTCAGACCAGATTAGTGGAGCCGAGAGCGTCATCACTGAACAGCGGCGACTGTTTCCTGATGGTCACCCCAGAGCACTGCTTTGTCTGGATAGGAGAGTTCTCAAACGTCATAGAGAAGGCCAAGGTGAGCACTGCACCTGTATTATTACAGACTGGAGCCTTCGACTCGAGTCTTAGCTTGGACGTCCAGCACAAAGTCGTAATATTGGCTTTTGAACAAAGATGATTCATTGATGCTTCTGCCTCTCCATTCCCTGCACACACACACACACACACACACACACACACACACAGAAACTCAAACACACAGTGGCACATATACCCATCTGTGCTCCTCATCAAACACATGCTTTCAGAGTCTACAGCTCTTCCATTTCCCCAAAGGAGATCTGTCTAGACACTTTGTAATAAACACTTGTTTTTCTACTCCACCTCCTGGTTCAGTGCTGTTTACTCATTTTATTATGATTTTATGCACAGAACCCCCAACATGATTCAGCCAGCTCTCTTCACAGTTACCTTGCTTTGTCTCCCGTTTCTTAAGTTGTTAAGTTGTGTGTTTTCTCAGAATTTGTGTAAAAAATCTGTACATTAAAGAGGTCAGTTTACCATCGCTGGATTAATCAAGAAAAGTCCAATTTCCTTGTTGATCACATCAAAATAAAACATGAGAACATGAGACACTCAGTGCTCACACATCATCCACAGATGTTTGTTTCTTGCTTGTAGGCAGCAGATTTGGCCACCTTCATCCAGACGAAGAAGGACATGGGCTGCAGGGCGAATCAGGTGCAGACCATTGAGGAGGGGGTCAACCCACAGGGGCCAGATACCCAGCAGTTCTGGACTATCTTAGGAGGACAGACTGCTTACCAATGTAAGGCACAAGCCCATACTAATATACTATACTAATATCTAACAATTAGGTTGTTGCTGTCGCTGTTTGGATTGCAGCAAGTATACAGCTACCTTGTTAAAGGTTAACTCTGGTATTTTTAACCCTGGGCCATATTTTAGTGACGGGTAGGTACAAAAACATTTGGAATTGGTCCAGTTGTTCACCTCCGTCAGCAGCCAAGAACGGACTGTGCAGTGTAATCCTTTGGGGCAATTGTGCCAGAGTAGGTCCACTAAAAATGTTTGTTTTTGCCACTGACAGGCTCAGATTGTTATTCGAAGGGTCTGACAACATTATGGACCAGGGACAGACCTGTAAGATCCTTTTTGTTTAACCAGAAACAGCTTTGAGGTGATCTACTGGACCAATTCCAGTTTACCTACCAGTGATGTTGAACCTAAAATATGTAAAAATAGGGCCCCAGGTTTAGTTGTCCTTTATGGATGATTGTTTCTTCGTTGTGTTTTTGGATGCATGCAGACACTCACGCTGATATTGACACTGATATTGTCTAACTGTGCCACAGCGGCAGGCCCACCGGAGGAGGATGAGCAGTTTGAGAATGCCATTGTGGAGACCAACTGTATCTTCAGACTGCTGGATGACAAACTGGTCCCTGATGATGACGAGTGGGGGAAGGTCCCTCGCAGCTCTCTGCTGGATTCCAAAGAGGTCAGTGGGACTTTCTGCGGCTCCACAAAAGCCTCTCAACATCCTTTGCTTTCTCATTTTTACATTTGAATGAAAAGAATGTGCTGTCAGCGATATAGATCAATACAGTTTTATTCTGGTGCCTTTTCACTGCTCAGATTTGCTTTCAGTGGCTCTTTGACTGACTCTGGAAGCAGCATCAAGACAGGAGCTGTTTGATACCTTTCCATCATGTTATAAAATCATTTCATTTGAGAGAATCTGATGGTTGACTTTTCCTTTAAGGCACCAAAGCTCTAAATATCAATATTTCCAACATTTTTTCAAGAGGAGCTCTTTGATTTGAGCCGGTTTTAATTTGTCGCTTAGCAACAGCAGGTGTCATGGCGAGCACCTCCTACATCCATCTGTGCACTGCTGCTGCTGAAAAAAGGATTTGGGTTGAAGACACTGGGGTTCAGACAAATAGTGCACTGCAGCTGATTTTGTGTATAAACGATGGAGCATCTTACAGTCTTACATTTCTTTTCATTGTGATGTGTCTTTATTTTATATGTTACCAATTTAAATTTTTCTGTTTTAGTACTGTTTTTTATTGTATTAATAGTCCAAATTATATAATATACATGTATTTAACTGTAGACCGAAACACAGAACACAAACACAGAAATGACTCACCTTTGCATCTGCATCATTTCTGTTGTGCTGTGGATGCTGCAGGTGTTGGTGTTCGACTTTGGCAGTGAGGTGTATGTGTGGCATGGTAAAGAGGTAACTCTGGCCCAGAGGAAAGTGGCCTTCCAGCTGGCCAAACACCTCTGGAATGGGATGTTTGACTACACCTGCTGTGACATCAACCCACTGGACCCTGGAGGCTGCAACACACTCATACCCAGGTGGGAAACACACACACTTGTTTTATCGCTTGCAGTACATTTTCTGAAGGCTGACCCTCACCTTAACCTCGCTTAACTTCAATTGTTAAATTTTTTCTCTTTTTCTTTATGTGTGTGTGTGTGTCCATTGTCAGGAAGGGCCAGGGCCGTCCTGATTGGGCAATATTCGGCAGGCTGACAGAGCACAACGAGACAATCTTGTTCAAAGAGAAGTTCTTGGACTGGACCGAAGTAAAGTTGTCATCGCCAAAGGAAAGCAGCGAGCTCGTCCCTGAGCTGAAGGTGCAAAGCCAACTCTTGCTCCACAGGGATAATTGCATTATAGGTCACACACATGTGACAGTCTTCATGGGGTTGCAGTGGCTCAGTTCATTGGCAGATCAGCAGTTCGATCCAAGTCCGCATGTCAAAGTGTCCGTAGGCAAGACACCGAACCACATCTTGCTCCTGAAGGACGTAATGTGAAAGCACTTTGAGTAGTCGAAATGACTAGAAAGGTGCTAAACAAATACAGACAATTCACGTGTTAGCGTCCCAAAAGGCCAGTTTCAGCCCGATATATTAGTGCAGGCTGGTAGAAATAATAGGTGGGAGACAGAGATTTAACCTTGGCCTGATGGGAGCACACACACATACTCCCCCTGAGCATGCTCCGAGAGGCAGTCTGTGTAGCGGACGGGTTAGCATCTGCTTCGTCTGTGCCTAAACACGACGAGAAGAGGGGCTGTAGGCTGCTCACCCAATCAGAAGTTATAAACGTTACTGATAGGTTCTATTTTTCCATTGGCTGAACACATTTTTGGGTGGGCAAGATGCATGTTTGGGTGGGCTGAGTTCACATTCAGTCACAGTTAATGCTGCCAGGAACTGTTGGTTACACTCTGGGACCAAAACAAGAATAAGAGAGCATATGCCTTTGAGAGGATGCAGTACAAAGTGTTGTAGAGAATAATATAATATTTACTTTTATCATAAGTCCTATCTGTGATCTTTGTCCCTTTTCTCTCTCAGGAGGCCCCAGGACGAGACTGCCGGCCTTATGATGCCACCCTAATGCTGCCTGTCCTCCAGTCGGCCATTTCCACCATCCTAGACGGAGTAAATGTCGGCCGTGGCCACGGCCCTGTGGACATTGAGGACCATCTGAGGACTCAAGAGATTAACACAGTATCAGTTGACGTCTGGCACATCCTGGAGTTTGACTACAGCCGCCTGCCACGCCAGAGCATCGGCCAGTTCCATGAGGGAGATGCCTACGTCGTCAAGTGGAAGTATACCATCAGCACCTCAGGTTAGTCTGTGTGGACTGGTATGTGTGGTCTGTGTGGTATTTACACTCCATCACCTCTGTTTACCAATAGATGCAAATTACAAACTCAAAAAAACAGAAGAACATACTGAACATTTTGAAGGTTAAGATTTCAGTTTGCACAGGGGGATCTAATCAGGCTGTGCTGCAATCTGAACATTATTTTTTCAGCAGTATTGACCATTCAGAGTGGTTCATTGTCGTTCATTTCTTGTTGTGTGTGTTTGTCCCAGTTGGTCGCAGGCTGAACCCCGAGGCGAGGAGTAGCGGACCGGGGAAGGAGAAATGCTGCTACTTCTTCTGGCAGGGTCGACACTCCACCGTCAGTGACAAAGGAACGTCAGCTCTGATGACGGTGGAGCTGGATGAGGAAAGAGGGGCACAGGTACGGGAAAAATTACATAAGAGAGATCTGGAAGAAGATCCTCTCATGTTGTACACTGAGAGGGAGATGTAGCAACACATTTAATATTCGAGTGATGTTACTTAGCTGACATTTGATGTTACTTAACTGCACAAAGTCTTTCTATAACACAGTGCTGACTGTGAGGAAAAACAAATTATTCTTTGTGGCAATACTGATTTTGTAACCTCGTAAGTTTCCTGATGTTGGTTTCTTGCAATAGCTGCCACTGTATTTGCTGTGTTTAGTCACTGATGTTGTGTTTGCATTAGCAGCATGTTTCATAAGTGGTTTCCTGTGTCTGTGTGTCACAGGTTCAGGTGCAGCAAGAGAAGGAGCCTCCATGTTTCCTGCAGTGCTTCAACGGAGGGATGATTGTCCACGCTGGAAAGAGGGAGGAGGAGGAGGAGAACACTCAGAGTAAACATTTTTACATTTGTGGTTGTTATTCTGGTTATTTATTCCTGTGAGATCCAAGTGATATTTTTGTCTACAAGGCACAGTGGTTGTTCAATGCCTTAATTACTCAGAATAGAAATGATTTTACTAGGTCAGGTTTTACAATAGTTTTTCTTAAACAGAGAGGAATCTGCATAAGATGTCTGCTAGTGTGCCAAAGCGGCTGGCACGGTCAGAATCTACAGTATTTTTCTCAATGTCTTTATTAATATTTATATATTGATAAAGAAATTGTCATTATAAAGTCATTATGAATTGTCAACTGCTGAAGCTTCCCATCTTATAACCTTTGTACCAAAATATTTCAAGTGGCAGTTTATGAAATAGAGAGCAATATACAGTATATTTGGCAATAATTCAATTCTGTATTTGATAGTTAGCAATTTAAGCTGATGTTTCTTTATTTTTTAGAACAAAAGTTTCACTTGTATGAAAGTAAAGGACATAATGGATCAATCTTTTATCATTTTGTGCTTTCTTTGTTAAATTATTTACAGAATAGTTGGGGTTTGTTTTTTGTCATTTTCACATATGCCATGTATGTTTTTGGAGTGAGCGACACTCCACTGATCATATTCTCCCGTGTCCAGGTGAGTGGCGTCTGTACTGCGTACGGGGCGAGGTGCCGCTGGAGGGCCACCTGCTGGAGGTGGCCTGTCACTGCAGCAGCCTGCGCTCCAGGGCCTCCATGATCCTGCTCAACATCAATAAGGCCATCATCTACCTGTGGCATGGCTGCAAGACACAGCTGCACACTCGCAGTGTTGGAAACACGGCCGCACTCAAGATCAAAGAGCAGTGAGTTTTTATACAGATATTTTAGGGTGACTTTCAGGATACTATTCAATAAATCAACACCAATTAAATGGTCGGTGGTGGATGTTGTGAAGGTTTCGGTCACCATGAAACATCATCAAATTTGTCTTGGATGTTGGATTGAATCCTGTTTCCATCTTGTTTCTGTCAGGTGTCCACTGGAGGCGGGTCTCCACAGCAGCAGTAAGGTGACCATCCATGAGTGTGATGAGGGAATGGAGCCTCCAGGCTTCTGGGAGGCACTGGGGAGAAAAGACAGGAAGGCCTACGACTGCATGCTGCAAGGTACGGTCTGTACCCATGTACTTAACACACGTACATGTACTCTCTGCCTCTCAGTCCGACATACAGTAATATCTCAGGCACAGCTAGTAAAGTTCTTTCTGACAGAATTTGCAGGAATATTGTTTTTAGACAATCTATTTTTTGCAAAATAAAGTTTCAGTGGCCAAAGTTCAGTCTTTTGAAAGGCCTTTAGTAGGACCAGATACTGGTGCCAATAGGACACCTAAGATATTGTTCCATCGTGTTAAATTAATAGTTTTGATAGTAGTTCTCAGTAACACAATAGCTTTTTTTACATTTAATGAAAAAAGCCAAAAGTCTCAAATTATGGGTCAGAATAAGACTTAATTTTGCCTAAAAACAACATTGAAATAAAAAGATTAATTATTTAAATCAGATAATAGTTGATCAACAAATAAATAAACAAGACCAAGACCGTTTATTGATTCTTTGGAGTCTTGGGCTGCTGTGCACAGCTCCAAACATTGGTGCTACACTGACCTGTGAATGTTGACTAAACTTGGGGGAAGGATTTATGTTGGTTTCTGATTTTCCTTTTCAGATCCAGGTAAATTCAACTTCACGCCACGGCTTTTCCAGCTGAGCAGCACATCTGGAGAGTTTGTGGCGAATGAGTTCTTCCACCCGTCCAGAGCTCCAGACCTGGTCAGCTCCCTGCCCTTCCTGCAGGAAGACCTGTACAACGCACCACAGCCTGGTGAGGCCTGGACACTAACTTATTGCAGGCCTACACCTTTACAGCTTGTGTGGTGGGTAAAAGTATCTTGTACTGACAGATATCATATAGCGATACAATGGTTTCTCTCCGTGACAGCGTTGTTCCTGGTGGATAACTTCCATGAGGTTTACCTGTGGCAAGGCTGGTGGCCTCAGGACAGTGAGTGCACCGGCTCGGCTCGTATCCGCTGGGACGCTGACAGAAAGTGTGCGATGGAGACCGTGCTGCAGTACTGCAAAGGTTTGAGCGATGGTCAATAAAGTAAAGAAATACTTCAGCGAGTGACAGGCACTGGTGGAAGAAGTACTCAGATCCTTTACTTAAGTCAAAGTAGAAATACTACAGTCTGAAAGCACTCTGTTAAAACTGAAAGTCCTGAATTCAAAATGTTATTTAAGTAAATGTACAAAAGTATGAAGCAGAAAGCACTTAAAGAATCAAAAGTAAAAGTACTCATTATGCAGAATGGCCCATTTCACAGAATATTATATTATTCTGTGTTTATCACATTTTAATGTTGTACTTCATCATTGTTAGGGTTAGATGCTTCAACATATCATATAAGAATATCATATGTTTTTTAATGGAAAAAGTAACTATAAATGTCATATGTAGTGAATTATTGTGGTGATTTTCTCCTGCAGAGAAGAACGATAAGAAGCCTCAGAAGTCATATCTGATCCACGCCGGTCTGGAGCCGCTCACCTTCACCAACATGTTTCCCAGCTGGGAGCACAGAGAGGACGTGGCTGAGATCACGGAGAGGGTCAGCAACACTCATACACTCACACACACCCTCAAACACACTGCGGAGAGAAGCTGTCAAACTATGCCCTCATTTATATGACAAATAATCAGTAAGCAGTTTGGAGGGTTTTCAGTCAGTCTGCTTACATTCAGAGATTTCCTCATCCAGTTTGTGTCGGCTTCTATCACTTATTTTATCTGTTCATCCAGAGCCTCACTTCTTACACACCAAACCGCTGCTGTTACTATAAATCAGTATCGATCTGTTCATTCTTATGGCTGATTGTTGTTGTTTCTTTTATTTTTTGCATTTTCTTTTACTCTTGTAAAGCACTTTGTGACTAGTGCTATACTAAATGAACTTTACTTACTTACTTACTATAAAGGCCTTCATGCAGTGTCCTGTGTTGTGTCTGCAGGAGGCGGAGGTGTGTAACCAGATCATCCTGGTGGAGGACGTGTTGGCCCAGCTCTGTCAGAACACCTTCCCTCTGGCTCAGCTGCAGGCCCGGCCACTCCCAGAGGGAGTCGACCCGCTGCGCCTGGAGATCTACCTGTCCGACCAGGACTTCGAGGTCAGCAAAAACCCACAAACGTTGCTGCACAAACCCTGATTTTATTTTATTTTTTTAGTAGTTCATGTTTCCCTCCATTGATCAGAATATTTTGTCATTTTAAGAGGTAATTTTAACTAAAATATGACAGCATGATGAATTCCTCATCACAGAAAAAGAGCAAGTAATTGCATCTGCTTGAAATATCTACTATATTTCCCCCGAAAAGTGACCGGGGTCTTTATTTACCTCAACTGCAGAGGGCATTCATTTGGCTTATATTAGAGGCAGGTCCCTCTGTCTGATTATTATATTTGGTCATATTTTAGTATGAATCCTGTTCAGTTTTATTACTTCATTATGCTGTTTTTACTACAAAACACAGTTTGGCTGGGGTAGTAACGCCCACAGTGACTGAAATGCAGATCATAACACTTGTTTTTGTTTTTATTCAAAGTGATGGAAATGTACAATATGCTTAACTGGCCTTCACTTTATGTAACAAAAAGCTGGAGTTTATCTCCCCTCTTTATCGCCGGCCTTTATTTGGGGAAAGCCTTTATCTGTTTGTGTCAACCACACCCCAGGCCATTATTAGATATATTAGATTAGAATATTACCCAGCCTTTATTTGACAACAGGCTTTTATTTAAGGAAATATGGTAGTTGAATTTGACAGCTTTATTATAATAAACTATAGTAAACTAAAAAAGTTTACTACTCAGTGACAAATTACTGGGAGGAGCAAAGGACTGGGAGGTTTGTGATAATGGATGAAGGTAATGGATTAGAGTCAGTCTCCCATCCTTGTCCATAAAAGGAAAAATCTACTTTACACAGTGGTATATTTCATTAATAGCAGACTGAACATCGACTGTGATGCTACATCGGAACCTACTCCAGAGCTGGAGAGCAGAATCAACCGTAGGAAAGAAATCTATCATCGATCAGGCAGAGATACATGCGGCTCGATGTAAAGCCAGTACATCAAAACCAGCAGACGACCACAGTTAATCACAGAATACGTTCTGCTCCGTGTTGAAATCAATCATAGTTTATCTATAAAATAATAACACCATTTAAACATCTAAATCTGTAGTAGATCACTAAAACCTTCTCATCCATATCATCCATCCTAAACCCATCTAACTCTCGCTTTACAGACCAAGTTGTAGGTGGATTCAGGTAAGACGGGCCTCTCGTGTGATTACTCAGCATTTTGCGACCTCTCCAGCTCGTCGGCACTGTGTTTTTCTTTAACTCTGCGTCACCTCCCGTTTCACTCCCGTCTCCTGTGTGCGGTGCTGGTTGAGGAGGAGAGTTTTGAGCTTGGCTGCACGATTACGTCAGAAAACGTCATCCTGATTATTTGGTTTGACATTACAGTCGAGTCCTTTTTATTAGCTGCAGTCACAAAGCATTTAGCACTCAGGCTTCTTCACACAGAAGATCACAAATATGAAAGGACTCGTGACCCAAACTGTCCAGTCCTGTTCCTGCCAGAAAAAAAAGAAAGCGATGACTTAAGTGAGTCAACATAAAAGATAAGTATTTATATACTAGTTTTAATGTATGTAATATTATGTAGTGCGTTAAACTTATAAATGTCAAAATTGTCACTGTAGCATTAAATTAGTGTGCGTTTCTCACAAAGTATCTCACAGATCTGAAACTATTAGTTTATTAACTCAGTACTCATTTGACTTATTTGATCAATCAACATCTATTTTGATAATCAATTCATTGTCATTCATTTTATATTGTTTGTAATGTAAGAATGTGCTGCTTTTTTCCGTTTTTGTATCATTTGAAATCAAATTAGACCAGTGGTCGGTCAAACAGAGAGACTTTTATAGACATCACTCTTTAAAAGTCTGATTTGGAAATAATAGTCACACTATCATGTGACATTTTAGTGATTAATTGAGAAAATAATTGCCAGATTAATCGATAAAGGTGTCCTTTCAGTTACTAAAGAGAATTTTTTTTTTTTTTTCTAGCAGGAATTGGCAAAACAGTTTTTAACACATTTCCTTAATAAGAACAACTGAGGTTGTAAATCAGGTGTTTAAACACTGATTTACACACAAATCTGAACTCTTGCCATAATTGAGACGCTAAATTGTGCAGCCACTCTTCCTCTCTTCTCCTCTTAACTCAACACCTTCGACTACAACTCTGCTGCTGCTCCTCTTCTCTTCACACGCACACACACACACACACACCTGAGACACTTTCCTCTCAGATCAAATAAATTTATGATTCACCGTCAGCTACACTGCAGTCTGACTCACTGTCTGTCTGTGGAGCACAAAATGGAGGCATGAAAACACTGAAGCAACTAAACTGTCCTTTTTTGGTTTTGTTCCACAGTAACAACCCACAGAGCACCGGATGCGTTACTAACATGACGTCAACATTGCCCGGTACTGACAGGTGTAAATGTTAAAAATATGTACCAGATAAGTCCAGAAAGATCTCCAAAAAGCTTTGCTTTATTTTCTGATTCACTAGCAAGGACCACGTCATCAACAACATACGTTTGACAACTTATTGAAGGAAATATGATCGATGTGTGAGCCTTGAACTCTGTTGTAGTTCCTCCGGTTTGTTGACTGTAGCCGTAGCACCCGGCCACAACGAACCGCCACAGGACCCTATGGAGAGGAGGAAGAGAGAGGAAGAGAGTAACAGGGTTGGAGGGGGGGGGGCACAGAACAGGTGATGCAGTTGAGGTGTGGTCCTGTTGCCAAAACTCTGCTAGATACATCCAATAAAAACTTCTTTAACTGTGAAAGAACCACAAAATCACTTTCACTGACCTTCTTTAACTTGTTTCAGGTAATAAAATCAGGTTAACTTGCCTTCGTCAGGTAATATTATTATTTGTTGATCCAACATACCTGAAATTAAGACTTTCTGGTGTAGAAAAACTTTTTATTTTTTTAAATTTAAATTCTTGACATGTAGAAACACTCAGACATGTTTTAGCATACAAATCTGAAAAATTGCAGCTTCTTTGAAGTACAACAAAATCCCTTTTTACAGATCATAAAATTGCATTCGTTCATTTTGGTCTTTTTCTTTAGTGGCCACAATGAAAACTGGCTGATGGCTCCACATCTATCATCAGTTCCAGGAAAAACACCAAAGCTGATTGACTAACTGCATGTGTCTCTATTTCTAATTGCAGAAAGCTTTGGAAATGAAGAGAGAGGAATACGAACGTTTACTAGGGTGGAAGCAAGTGAACTTAAAGAAGGCCAAAGGACTGTTTTAAGGGACGTTTTGAACTGAAGGTGGCGTGCGAAGCGGATGAAAAAGCAGATCGAGAGAGAGATGGAGACACAAGAAATGTCACATAAACCTGTTTTGGTGGGACATCGGAGAGAAATTTTAAAATGTCTTGAAGAAAAAGTTCATGTAGGAAGAGTCCTGGAGATGCACTCGCCTTGCTTATAGTCATATTTTACCTTTCAACATTGTCATTACATAACAAAATTAAATTCAAACGGTTTAAGAGAAGGTTAAAAAAAACGACTCGCTTTGATTCGTACATGGTGTTTGTGTGTATTTGGAGTCTCCGCCAAGCACTAAAGTCAGCGCTCATGGACTTGCGGAAGAAAATGTGCACACTAGGACGCTTGGTGTCAGAGTGCCATGCTGTGGTTGTGTATGTGTGCGTGTGCGCGATTGTATATAATGTTTGTGTGTAATGTTTATTTGTGGAAATGTGTGTGTAGGTGCATTTGTGACTTTGTATCTATGTAAAAACAAATCCTGTCATGTCAGATGTTGTGGGGAAAGTTTATTTTTGGTTTGATTTTTTTTTTTTTTTTTTTTGTCCGGCCACGTAGGTGACTCATGTTGCTCGACTGTGTTTTAAACTGCTGAAGTGACTCCTGAGGGCAGAGATGCAAGAGTTGTAATTTTAAGGTCCGACTTTTATGAGAAAGAGAAACAGCAGCTTGATGAATATGAATGTATAGTGCCTTGCTTTTTGTGTACAGTTTATATACAGAAATTCTAGTCTGCATTTTTAAAGACTTTCTTTGTGATATAAGACATAGTAAATTAAATCACAATAATGCTCAACTCAAACCATGTGTCTCTCTGTGTCTCCTGCATCATTTTCAACAAACCTTTACACTATTTTAAAAAGTCACTATCACAGAACACACCTAGTTAACTTAATTTAACGTGCACAAACACCAAAGTGCCCAAGAGCTACAGTGCTGATGTAGGACAAGCTTGTGAATTTAAACGTTACAGCAATACAATTAAATCAACTTACAACTTTTTAATACCTGTCAGAATGACTGAAAACACTCCAACAACCTTTCGACAGTTGTAGGTGTATTTTAAGGCTTCTTCCTAACTGAGGGTGAGGGTGTTGTATTATCCATAATGGTATCAAGTGAAAATGTGACCTCAGAGAACATCACAATAGTGCCTTATTCATTTATACTTCACTTCAGCTTTTTTATTTAACGGCGTACAATTGTGCTCATGTTTTTACTGGTTTCACTGAATGACTTTTATTATTTCTTATTTATCCATCTACCATCCATCCTCTGTTAAAGTCTGGCTGGGTTTGAGTGGGACCTGAGTGTGCAGATGCAGGACAATAAACTAGTTTCTGTTGATGTAAAAATCACACTTCCTGTCTTTGCTTCATAAATGAAGTTTTCTGCTATTCCCGCCGTGGGGCTTTTATTGTGAAGGAGCTGCAGCTACCTGTTACCTTGGTTACCTGCGTGCGATACGTCCATTGATTGACTACTTCCGTCAACGTAAAGGGGTTCGCAGTGACGCGCCGCTCAGTGTAATTAAATATCCGTGGAAAGGAGCCAGTTCTGCACATTTTCGACTAGTTTGAGCGCAACAGAGACAAAGAAAACAGAGGCAGCATCAAAGTAAGTGTTGTTAGTGCCGCTGTATCTCTGTGTGTACTGTTAACATCACATTAACTTACAGCAAGTGGAGGAAACGACTTTATTATTTATTCAACTGCTCTTAAACTACAAAATCCCAGTTTTTGATATTTTGCCAACCAACATATTAGAAGTTCGTCTCAGAAAATCCAGTTTTCCTGCGCTCCTTGAAGCTCAGGCTGAACTTCAGCTTTTTAGAGAACTAGTACGTGTGGGTTAAAGCCAGCTAAGGCTGTAAATATGTAGCTAACTAAATGTTTTAAAGTTGAAATGTGGTACAGAATGTCCCTGTTAATGTTTCATCTTGAGACACTCACATATTTCCTTTAACCCTCAAATCAAATTACGTGGACAAAGACAAGGAATTTGACAGCGATACAATTAACAGGAAGAGAATAAGATTATACACACACACACACACACACACACATATATATGTATATATTTGTAGGTACACCTCTCTGTACAATTTAATCTGTCTACAGGTATACACATGCTCTTTATATGGTGTTAAATTAACATTTTATGACAAACTTCTCAGTCAATCAGATAAGGAATATCATAATGTTGTGTACTTTCAGAGCAAAGTCTAAACGTGTGCAGGATCCTCAGCTTTAGAAGAGATGACATCCCAGGTCAGACTGATGCTGCTCCCAAGTGCCCGATGTCTGTTTGACGAGCCTGTTCATGTGAAGGTGGCCGGGCTGAGGTCCAGACAGGTGGTCACCATGAGAGCCAGATCCACTGACGAGAAGGGAGTGACGTTCAGGTCCTCGGCCAGCTACAGGGCCGATGGGAGCGGGGAGATCGACCTGCAGAGAGACCCCTCTCTCAGTGGGAGCTACGTCGGGGTGGAACCCATGGGTCTGCTGTGGTCGATGAGGGCAGACACTCTGCACAAAAGGTTTCAAAAGACCAATTCGTTAAAGCCCCATGTGGTGAAGTTCTCTGTGCACGAGGAGGAGGGGGGAGGAAGGATGCTGGCAGAGGCGACCAATGAGAGACTCCTGATCGGAGATGGTGTCAGCCGGCTCCCCCTCAAAGAGGGGAATATCAGGGGAGTCCTGTTTACTCCCCCAGGTCGGTGCTTTTCTGTATTCATAATTTAATTTCAGCCTAATAGTGTGTTGTAATCTTGACATTTTTTCAATAAAAAAAAAATCCTTACAAGTGTTAAAGCTGCATCGTGTAGAAATTGGCCTCCTGCTCCAAAAAAATAGGCGGCACACATAGAACACACTGTATATTGTAGGTAATTAAATTGAAACTAGAATAGGATCAAATATTAAGTAAAAACACAATATGTACAGTTATTTATATACATATACTGCCCTACATACATCGGGGAAATGATCCTGCATTGATAACGATGATGACACGGTCTTCATCTTCACATTCAAAGTTCAACATCTGGGAAAAATCCATCATCCATCAACTTTGACTGCATTTTAGCACTAAGTATCATTGATGTGAACACAGACTCCGCCTCCGTCTGCCTCCCCATCTTTAGCAGAGTCCTCTGCTCCGTCTGCTTGAAAGATCTCTGTAAAGATGTGGACAGAAAACAAGCTGGCCAAGCAATGAGAAATCACAGACAAAGTCCCGTTTTGTTCTCTCCACCAGTGGCTCACTCGTGAACGTACAGGCCGGGGTTAGCTGGCTAGCGTGCTAACTTCAGTAGATCTCTGCAACACAGCACATAGATGCCTTCGACATAATGTCAGCACTGATAGTTGTACACGTTCTGGTGCTTTTTCACTTAAATTTTGAACGTTTTAAACTCAAACTCTGGCTTTATCTTACACGTGGCTCGTTTTAAGTGTGTAGTTTAGCTATTTTTCAAACACTTCATATTCAGCTAAACCCCATGTGTGTTCACCTCAATAATAGCTGGTTTTCATTTGGTTAATTAAAGGTAATGAATAAGGATGCACACTATGTTAGATACTGGACTCCCATATTATGCTAAATGCACCCGGTGAGCTGAGAGCTTGCCAAACTATGAAAAGAGACCATCGTCTCTCTTTAGCTCCAGCTCCATCTTTCAGGAAATAGGTGTGAAAGCACTCGTCTAGACTTATGATGTCTTAAGCAGATTTGTTAGACATGTGACCTCCTCTGGCCCTTCAGGAGGAAGAGTGCTCCCGCCCTCTGAAAACCTCCTGAAACCACCTCGCTCTCCCCCCTTTTTTTTCCTCGCTAATGTCAACACAGCATGCACAAATGAGTGAAAACAGCTGATATGAGAAATATAATGCAAACCTGTTCTAGTAGGACCTTCAAATACAAATATAAACTTGAAAAGGAGCTAAATATGGGACCTTTAATGTGATTTGATACTAACGCATATGTCTTGTGCTCTAGGAGAAGGTCCGTTCTCTGCTATTTTGGATCTGGGCACCTTTCTGTCTGAGAAAAGAGCCTGTCTCCTGGCCAACAAAGGGTATGTGGTTCTGGCAGTAGCTGTGTTCAATGACAAGTCTGCTAACCTCAAAGAGATGCATCTTGACTACTATGAAGAAGCAGCTGAGATTTTAAGACAACATCCGAAGGTGAGTTGTCAGACTGGCCCTTTAAAATTATTTTATTTTTAATTTGCAGACTAGAGACTAGAGCTTTCTGAACAGGTGGGCAGTAAAGGAATAGTTATAGAATCAAGGAAGAAGATATTGCACTTTTACTTTGCTGCTCTAAGCTTGATAGCTACAGTCGCTGGCGTTATTATCATCAGCCGTGGTAGCTAGCTAGCTACTAAGCTAAGGATGAGTGAAGTTTGGGGACATCTTGATGCCCTCTCCTCCACCCTAGAGATGTATAACAATTCTGTGCTAATCTCTGCCTTTAGTGTCTGACCTTAAAATAGTTGTCCTGCATATCACAAGGTATTTAATGTCATACTGCAACTTCATAGCTATTACAATAAATGGTGACCCAACATACAATGAAGTGCTGTGGATGTTCATCTTCAGAAGAGAGAAGCTGTGTTGTGTTGTTCTGGATAAATGATGGATTCTGTGTTTTTTTCCCCACAGGTGGGCAGTAAAGGAATTGGTGTGATATCACTCTCAAAAAGTGGAGATCTTGCTCTATCAATAGCCTCTTACCTGCCAGGTGTTGAGGCCACAGTGTGGATCAATGGTTGCTGTGCCAATACCGCTCTCCCCCTCTTCTACAAGAAGAGCCAGATCCTTCCAGCGTTAATGTTTGACATCAGCAAGGTGATTCCCACTGAGTCAGGGGCCGCCATCAGCAAGTATGCTGTAAATGATCCGCAGGCAGAGGAGAACAAAGGCAGCCTGGTCCCCATCGAGAGAGCAGAGGGACGTTTCCTCTTTGTGGCCGCAGAGGACGACATGAACTGGGACAGCAAGGCTTACATGGAGATGATGGAGGAGAGACTGAAGCATCATGGGAAGGACAACTTTGAGACTGTGTGTTACCCTGGAGCGGGACATGTGCTGGAGCCCCCTTACGGAGCGTACTGCCCCTCCAGCCGTCATGGGATCGTGGACAGCAAAGTCCTGTGGGGGGGTGAGCCCAGGTCCCACGCAGCAGCCGAAGTCCACCTGTGGAAGAAGATCCAGGAGTTCTTCAGGACTCACCTGAGCTGTGATGCTACACAGACTAAAGCTAGACTATAGATACAATTACAGTCATACAAACTGAAAATTATAAAAACATGTCATTTTGTGATTAGGGCAGCTAAATAATGATTCTTCAAGTTGATTTGTTTGTTTTTACAGTTACAAATCATTCACGTGAATAATGTTGGAGTTGAACTGGAAGTGAGAGTGGCACAGAGCAGCCTACGGCGCCGAGCACAGGCAGCTCAGACAGGAACATTTAAAGACAAACCACACTGTCATTATGTCATAAGAACAATTAGAATTTTGCACTTTTCTGAAAGTTTTTTTTACTTTGTTCTCTGCATGTTGTGACCGTTAGATTGTCAGCAGGCCATACTACCCATGTAGTAAATCCTGCTTTTTAATTATTAATCATTAAATAGCTGTTTTATATTTTTATAGTATCTCTGAGTATTGAACATCTCTTAAAGAATGTCAGAAACTATGTATTATTCATGTGTTATTCTTCCAATCACTGCAACACATTGCACATTAAATCATCATAACATTGACCTCGAACCAACAATTTACTTAATTTGTTATACCAATACCACACTGTAAAAATACTCCATTACAAGTGAAAGTCATGCATTGAAATGTTTAGTTAAATAAAAGTACAGAAGTATCAGCTGTGAAAAGTACTTGAAGACTAAAAAGTGAAAATACTCACTTTGCATAATGAGTGTTATTGTATTACTGGATTTATAATATAGATGCATCAGCAGTTTAACAGGTCGAAGTGGAGCTAATTGTAACTTCTTAATATACCATTGAGGAGTTTAATTATTAACAATAGATATTTTATAAGTCAGTCATACATCCTGAATGTAAAAGATTCATCTTCATAGTGACTGTAGCTGTCAAAGAAATGCTATGGCATAAAAAAAAAAGTAGGAACATTTCCCTGTAAAGTAGCATATGATGGAAATACTCACCTATTAATACCTTAAAATTGAGCCTAAGTACCATATTTGAGTAAGTAAATGTAGTTTCCACCACTGGTGTTATGTAACTCTCAGCTGTTTTAGCGCCCCCCGCTGGTCAAAGTGTGGAGCTGCACAAAGCTTCATTCAAAAACAGCCGCTGTTTGCAACAGTTTGTTACCGGGACAGAGCGAAGGTCGCGCTACAGGTTAGTAAAGCTGCTGTTGTCATATCAAATTGATTTAGTACCCTGGCAACGATTTGGCACAAATCTAGTTAGTCAATAAACTGCTGCTGATGATTATATTTAGATCTGGTGTTTGTGTGATCACATACTGTAGATCTATTCATCAGGACGGAACAGCTTCACTTCCTTTGTAAAACTTAGATTTAACACTGACACACACTGCTGAATGTTTAGAGACATATTAATAAACGTTGCTGTAAGAAGTTAAACAGCAGAAACTTGTTGAGGTTTGTTTCCGTTTTGACTTCGTTGACAAATATGTGAGAAAAACCTGATCTGTCTGTTCATTAGTTCAGACTGACTCAGTCTGAGTTAGTGGGTCACCTCGATGCAGAATGAACCAGAAAAACACAACGACTCATTATATTCAGGGCCCGAGCACCGAGAGTGTAACACTAAGTGTGGAACCTTTTGTAACTCTTTATTCATCTTATTTGTAGGAAACGAGGTGCATATTCAAAAAGTCATGAAAACTTGCAAACACGTCAGGGCCGGTGATAAATTAGATATTTTATGGGCCAGCAGAAATGCCTCGATGGCTTGATTTTGTCTTAACCCTCCTGTTGTCCTCGGGTCAAAATGACCCGCCACTGTGTTAAAAACCAAAAAAAATTCCCTTAAACGATATTTTTTCAACTTGAAATTTGATGACTTTTCCTAGATTGACCCCAACATTAGAAAAAGTGAATTGTTGCCTTTATTCACATTTCCATGTAAGCTGTACAAAAAAAGGTACAAAGATCATCTTCGGGTCAAAATGACCCGACAGTCAAATTGAGTTGAAATCACAGTCACAGAGTTAGTTACACACCACAGAATGTGAGAAGGTTTTAGTTCTGTCTCAGATCAATCAGTAGCAGACCTAAACAAGACAAGACAGGTGGTCTTCTTGCAGACTGCACTGCCTTTGATCTGACCCAAATGGAACAATATTGCCCCTTTGTCTGTGGATTCCCAGAGGCTATAAAGGTGCTGCAGATGACAGTACCCCGAATTATCTCTGTGCTGAAGCCATGAGTGCGCGTCATAACGTCGAACAGGCTCTAGAGCTGATTTTTTCAGATGTCCAGCAAGACAATTCAGAAGAGGAAGTGGAGGATGTATCAGAAGAAGAAGATGGGGAGGAATACCCTATAATACCCATAATCTTAGCAGGTGTATACAGTCATGTGACTGCAGCTAGTCTATGGGATGCAGAGAGTGGAAGGCCAATTTTCTGAGGCACAATGCCACTCAAACTCTTTCACACCTACTCAAGACTGCTACGATTTGATAACCGGGAGTCAAGACAACAAGAAACAATAATACAATTGACAGTGTCACAGCAATGAGTGGTGTCTTGAATAAATGCAGTCTTTCTGCCAGGTGAAGAGGGAAAACTCAGGTATTCACACAATTTGTGGTGAATGACAAGTTGTTTCTTCAAGCAAAATAAGATTTGGTGTTTCAAATTCAATTAAGTTGCTTATATTGGGGGTTTAACGAAGATGGGTCATTTTGACCCGGAGGACACGGGGTGTATACAGAATATGAGGACAACAGGAGGGTTAAAAAGATGAAATTTAATGATCATGGTCATCACCTCCAGACCTAAAGGCACAGGAAGTCTGGTATTTTGCATAATCTGTCAAAATCAGGTGCATTTTGGGCCATTGTTTGGGGTCATAAACAGCTGAACTAGTCTGAGGCTGTTCGATCCACCTGGCAATCTTGTAGCTGAAGACTTAATAATGAAAAGTTATAAAACTTGTGTACAAAAGTCTAAAGGTGTGGCGGTGGCAGGGCCTAAAAGTTCAGTGGGGGCTATAACTCTTATCATGTTTGATGAGTCTGGCCCTGAACAGATCTTTGACAATATTCACTCACAATACAAAGTGAGCGAACAGAAGAAGAATCTAAATCAAATCAATATTTGGTGTGACCACCCTTTGCCTTCAAAAACAGCATTAATTCTTCCAGGTACACTTGCACAAAGTTTTTGCAGGAACTCGGCAGGTAGGCTGTTCCAAACATCTCGGAGAACTAAGCACAGATCTTCTGCAGATGCAGGCTTCAGATCCTTCTGTCGCTTCATGTGATCCCAGACAGACTGGATGATGTTGAGATCAGGGCCACACTGTCACTTCCGGGACTCCTTGTTCTTCTTCACGCTAATGATAGCTCCTGGTGACATTGGCTGTATGTTTAAATTTGGGGCCAATCAGACGCCTTCCTGATGGTGTTGCATGATGGATAAGTGTCTGCCTGTGTTTCTCAGCACTGAGGACACCATTCATCCTGACCAAGTCCTCAAATCCATTTGCAGAAATGCAGCCCCAAACTTGCAGGGAACCTCCACCAGCTTCACTGTTGCCTGAAGACACTCGTTATTGTACCGCTCTCCACTCCTTTGGTGAACAAACTGACTTCTGCTACAGCTAAATATTTAAGAGTCCAGTCCAGAGCACCTGCTGCCATTTTTCTGCACCTCACTTCTTCTGTTTTTGTGCATAGTTGAGTCGCTTGTCCATGTTTCTGCATCTGAGGTTTGGCTTTTTGGTCGCAATTCTTCCATGAAAACCACTTCTGGCCAGACTTCTCTGGACAGTAGATGGTGAACCAGGGTCCCACTAGTTTCTGCTAGTTCTGAGCTGATGGCACTGCTGGACATCTTCTGATGTCGAAGGGAAGGAAGCATAATGAAGGTCTGTGTGAATGCTACAGTCGCCCATGTTGGTGTTATGCGATTTTGGTTTAGCACCACCAACATAAACTCTTCCTCCTTGCAAAGACTAAACGCTCACGCACTTCCTTTGGTTCTCAAATCAAAAATATGTTGACAAACAAAAGGAATTTGTTCCTGTTTTTTCCTCCCACACGCTGTGGGAGGCGAAAAAAGATGAGCAGCAGAAAACAATGTACAATTTAATGTGTTTCTACGTATACACACACTCTTTACATGGTGTGATAAACTGTTTGAATGTTATTATGCTGTTTGCTGTCTTGCAGAACAAACGCTAAACGTGCAAACAAAGGAGTTTCAGAAGAGATGACATCCCTTGTCAGACTGATGCTGCTGCCAAGTGCCCGATGTCTGTTTGACGAGCCTGTTCATGTGAAGGTGGCCGGGCTGAGGTCCAGACAGGTGGTCACCATGAGAGCCAGATCCACTGACGAGAAGGGAGTGACGTTCAGGTCCTCGGCCAGCTACAGGGCCGATGGGAGCGGGGAGATCGACCTGCAGAGAGACCCCTCTCTCAGTGGGAGCTACGTCGGGGTGGAACCCATGGGTCTGCTGTGGTCGATGAGGGCAGACACTCTGCACAAAAGGTTTCAAAAGACCAATTCGTTAATCCCCCATGTGGTGAAGTTCTCTGTGCACGAGGAAGAGGGGGGAGGAAGGATGCTGGCAGAGGCGACCAATGAGAGACTCCTGATCGGAGATGGTGTCAGCCGGCTCCCCATCAGAGAGGGGATTATCAGGGGAGTCCTGTTTACTCCCCCAGGTCCGTATAAGTCTCTGTCATGTTTTAATTTCAGTTTGTGTCAGGTTAAAACTAAATTCTGCCATAAATTTATCTTTACAAAGCACTTGAAGTGACCAGAGCAACAATGAATTTGTCCTACTGATAAGTATTGTGTGGCCACAGCCTGATCAAAGTTATTCTTTATGCCAGACAGAGGATCTCTGATGAATGATTCTTTACTTTGGGGTGTTAAACTATGTGAGTCAGACAACTAATAATTCAGTGTCACAACCTGGCCCATAAGGCCATGACAAAGCAGCAGGGTGGACTGTTTTAATCAAAGTCATTCATCTAACAAACTGAGATGAACTAAACACATAACAAAACAACATGGAGCGTGAAGGTCAGTAGAATCAGTAGTGGTGGGTGTGTGTGAGAGCACTTTATAGACTGGGGATCACAAGGCCCAGGTGTTTCCATTTGGTGCTGATGATCCCCTGCCCCCACCCACCAGGTATCTGAAAAGAAGGGGTTGTCACATCAGCTGATAATTTTCTGTTGCTCTGGGCCTCCGTAGTTAAACATACAGCTGTAGTTGTTGTTGTGCTACTTTGCTTTGCTCGACTTCAGTTATTTTTGATTTCCTGTGTGATGATTTTACTGTAATTTCCTTCACCCACCTTGATGAGATATTTAATTTACCTTTTATTAGTCCCACGACGGGGAAATGTGATGATATTTTGTGTTCTCTGGTGTCCTCTGATCCAGGACCAGGTCCCTTCCCTGCTGTGCTGGATCTGTACACTTTTGGTGGAGGTTTGTCGGAGAAAAGGGCCTCTCTGCTGGCCAGTCGAGGATTTGTGGTTCTGACTGTAGCGCTGTACGGCCACGATGACATGCCGAGGAACATCACAGAGGTCCATCTGGATTATTTTGAGAAAGCAATAGAGTTTTTAAAAAAACAACACAAGGTGAGCGGTCCTGATCTCCCTTTTAATGGTGCGCCTGTCTGCCACAGTGCAATTTTATCATACCATCACTAGGGGGCACTACAGTCTGAAAATATTCCAGTTCATTTATGTTTATTTACAAAAGAGCCCACTTGTGTGATATTGCAAGAACTGGCAAAAAACAGCTAATAGTTGCAATGTAATTTTTTCTTCAATTTGCATGTTTTTCCCCACAGGTGGGCAGTAAAGGAATTGGTGTGATATCACTCTCAAAAAGTGGAGATCTTGCTCTATCAATAGCCTCTTACCTGCCAGGTGTTGAGGCCACAGTGTGGATCAATGGCTGCTGTGCCAATACCGCTCTCCCCCTCTTCTACAAGAAGAGCCAAATCCTTCCAGCGTTAATGTTTGACATCAGCAAGGTGATTCCCACTGAGTCAGGGGCCGAAATCAGCAAGTATGCTGTAAATGATCCGCAGGCAGAGGAGAACAAAGGCAGCCTGGTCCCCATCGAGAGAGCAGAGGGACGTTTCCTCTTTGTGGCCGCAGAGGACGACCTGAACTGGGACAGCAAGGCTTACATGGAGATAATGGAGGAGAGACTGAAGCATCATGGGAAGGACAACTTTGAGACTGTGTGTTACCCTGGAGCGGGACATTACCTGGAGCCGCCTTATGGCCCCTACTGCCCCTCCAGCTATCATGGGATTACAAGAAAGCCAGTCCTGTGGGGGGGTGAGCCCAGGTCCCACGCAGCAGCCGAAGTCCACCTGTGGAAGAAGATCCAGGAGTTCTTCAGGACTCACCTGAGCTGTGATGCTACACAGACTAAAGCTAGACTATAGATACAAATATCAATCGGTCTTCATCTATATAGCACCAACTCAAATATTATCTCACAACCAAATTCTTTAATTAAGAGAGACTCAATGACTCAAAAATTCTAAATTAAGGATTCAAGAATCCCCACATGAGGAAGCATCAGGCGACAATGGCGAGGAAAAACTCCCCTTTAATGGGAAGAAACCTAAGAGGTGGACGGCTTTCTGAGGAAAGTGATCTCTTCACACAAGCTTGAGTGATTTTTACAGTTTCTGTTTGTTGTTGTTCAAACAATCCTAAAAGCAGAAGGATTGCTGGACTCCTGCTGAGGTCAAGTGGCCTCAGTCCTAAATGACTCTGGGTAAACTTGAGCCTGCCTTAATCACTTTGGTGGCACTGAATTGATGTGGGCCCGGTCCATCGACCACACACCTGGGAGGCACACTGACGCAGCAACAACACAGATTTAGCTCTGGCAGAAATACTTACGGCAGTACATGTTTACATGTTTGATGCTATATTGCAAACCTGAGCCACCGAGAGTGATCACCACTAACAGAATCACTGGGAACCTCTGAATGTTTTTATACTTGCAAAATGTACCTTTGACCACATTCAATACTTGAAAGTACTACATGTATCCCTATATAACTGGCCGAGGGTAGATGGGAGAGATACATGCAGTTACCACCAGCTAATCCACCTCACTCAGCATTAGACACTTTAAAACACGAGTGCCTTACTTTACTACTTTACCAGGGAATGCAGAGCCTCCTCACACTTCTCAGGCAGTGTTTGTGACTTTTGTGTTGTTCTTTAAAATCCTCGGGACCAGACAACCCAGAAGCCTTCCCATTCAAAGTTTCAGCTCAGTATTTATAGCTAAGCCTGAAGCATTAATCTTTAGCCACAGTCTGCAGACAAATTCAATCTCCCTGTTGTTCTTTAGTTGGACACGTTTAGTTAGATTGATTTGTATGTTGACTTTGCTATGTTTGAATAAATGGTTCAGTACACATGCTGCCAGCCTCTAGTCTGAAATCCTTCAACTAGCTATCAATACGGTAATTCTGCTTGTAGTTATTCAATTCATTATTGATAATGATTCCGAATTTATGAATTATTGTATTTAATGAGACTGAATCAGTTAAACTGGCTTTTTCATTTTCAAAGTGGTGCCTCCTCCCAAGGTGGACAATCCCATTAATCAACATAATAATGATAATAATGATTCATTATCCATGATAATGATGAATTCATTCTAATTATCAAATTACCCCAGAAATGGTACAAACCACAACACTGGCACAGAACAATATGATCAGTGTCCTGGACAAAAAGCAATAGTTATTTTGCAAACTCCTGATGACCTTATAGAAAGTGACGTCGATGTATTGTGTCACTATGATTCAGTTTTACATCCAACACTTGAAATGTTCTCATATAACATACACCTGTAGTCTGTGGTGATATATAACAGTTGAAAACGCTGTAGGCTACGTCTGGAAATGCCCCTCTGAAGCTATCGTGGCCGTCATGAGAAGCATCACATGGTCATCCATCACTCATCACAACACACTCCTCACTTTCCCATTTCCAGAACTTTACAATCATCTTTCCAGACACCGGCCATCTTTGCACGTCCATGCACCTGCCCAGTGCCAAAACAAGCTACATGAGGAAGCTCATGTGTCGCAGTTCAATATTAGATGTCACGATCTTTCGTTTCCAAGTTTGTTTTCTAAAAAAGTACATTTTTAAAGATATTTTTAGATTAGGCTCACACTGTGTACGAAAGTCTTAAAATGCAGCGTGGTGAGCTCTCCGTTCCTTTGAATGCCTGGTTCTGCCCTCAGTTAAACAAATGTGGGTTGAATTTTCAACTCCAGCTGCAGTTTAATGTTGTCAAGTTGTATTTCTTTATTTCCATATTAACACGTAGCAGCAGGACAATGAGGCCTGCTGTATTTAAAAACAGCTGCATGGCATAGTTGCCACCATTTATTAGTAGGCCTATGTGAATTGAATGGAGATGTTTTGTTGTGAGATGTTTTATATTAAGTTTCTGCCTCTTTATTGTAATATGTCACACCGTAATACTGCAGCTGCTTCCATTTTTGCTCTATTTTGAGTACTTGATATAACAAATGTTAATAAAGAAATTCGCTGACAAAATGGCAAAAATCCAAGAAAAAATGCAATTTTTTGATATATTTGAATGCTAGAAGATCAAAATTATTATGACTACTACCCAGGAAAACTATATAGTTTCTAAATAACATTTGTTGTTTTACTTTGGAACCAACAGAGGTCCAGGGAATAGAGTATCAGGGACATACTGTAGTCTATATTTATATATAGTCTATATTTAGGAGACCTACTCACAGTTTGGGACACAACATTGTTCAGGTTAAGGTTTGTGTGGACTGAAACTGCTGTTCATTGTTGTTATGGAGCACAGAAAGCAGAAAAGATTTTTTTTGACAGGGCTGTTGTAGAAGGAGAGTTCACAGCATAAATGTCACTACACTACAGTCACTGAAAAACTTTATTGAGGGTCATTGCGTTATATAAAAATAAAATACAGTATGTTATCTTCAATATTTTATAGCGTAAAATATTTCAACTTGTATCCAGAATGGACTTAGGGCCAAAACAACAGGCAACATACAAAACAAGTTTAATGATGTAAGTGACTGAATACAAAAATGACAGCAGTTCTAAACAGTGAATCTTTCAAAATGAGAACACGGACACTTTACCGCTGCATTCTGGGAAAGTGTCCATGCATACATGGAACATACACATGCATACACAGAAAAGAAAATGGATGGATGTATAAACACATGGTGCAGGGTTTAGCATCTAAGTTAAACCAATACAGACGGGGTAATTTAACTTTCCTGCTTCAGGCAGCACTTCCTAATTTCCAAAAGACAACTCCTTATTTTGCATATTGTTCTTCTGTGTGTCTACATAATCCTACTTCATATTGTAAGTTCTAAAAGAAAAATGTGCAATGAAAGAGCTCTTGTTTTTAATCTGAGCTGCAGACAATTTCCTATTAAGTTGGTTAAAGTTGAATGTCTTTTGAAAAAACTCAAAGGTGATTGAATGGTGAGCAGTCCAGAGTGTACCCCACCTCTCACCCAGTGCCAGCTGGGATTGGCTCCAGCCTTAAGGATAAACAATGTGGATGATGAATGATTAATGAATGTTTCAGTATTGTTGTTTTTCCTTTATTCAAGTCAGGCTCTTTAATTTCACTCTTATTTCACAAACTACCTTTTCATGATATCAGCTTCATGCCATCTCTCATTTCTATTTCATTTTAACATTTTAACATTAAACATTGGAGATTATCTCTAGCGATGCACCATGTTACCCTTTACTCTTTTAGATGCTGTTAGTCTGCACCATGTTTTGATTGATCGTAACTTTATCTTACATGATACAATCAGCCATCAAACATTGCAAAACCTTCGACTGTGTGATTACACTAGGCTACAGTTGATTGGCAGCCATGACGTCATGATCTGTTCTTATGTCTTTCCTACATCCTAATTGTGTCTATAGTCTAGCTTTAGTCTGTGTAGCATCACAGCTCAGGTGAGTCCTGAGGAACTCCTGGATCTTCTTCCACAGGTGGACTTCGGCTGCTGCGTGGGACCTGGGCTCACCCCCCCACAGCATGGGAAAGCTAAGGAGCCCGTGTAAAGCCGACGGGCAGTACGGTCCGTATGGTGGCTCCAGTAAGTGTCCCGCTCCAGGGTAACACACAGTCTCAAAGTTGTCCTTCCCATGATGCTTCAGTCTCTCCACCATCATCTCCATGTAAGCCTTGCTGTCCCAGTTCAGGTCGTCCTCTGAGGCCACAAAGAGCAAACGTCCCTCTGCTTTTTCGATGGGGATCAGGCTGCCTTTGTTCTCCTCTGCCAGCGGATCATTTACAACATACTTGCCGATGACGGCCCCTGACTCAGTGGGAATCACCTTGCTGGTGTCAAACAGTAATGGTGAGAGGATGTGGCGTTTTCTGTAGTATAAAGGAATGGCCACATTGGCGCTGCAGCCGTTGATCCACACGACGGCCTTAACAGCTGGTACAAAAGCAGCAAGTGAAAGTGCAACATCTCCTCCCTTTGATCGTGATATTATGCCGACTCCTTTACTGCCCACCTGAGAAGAACCAAAAGACCAAAATGTATTTTCATTAAAGTTTCTTGTAAGTAACAGGACAGTCAGCGAGAGCTTTCTCATCTCTTACTTTGTAAAGTCACAAAATAAAAGCAATAGTTTCTTACCAAATGTGTTCAAATCAAAGGTTTGTAACTGCATGCTGCTGTGTTTAAAAGACACAACTCACTTTAGGCTGTTGTTGTAAGAAATTCACTGCTTCTTCAAAGTAGTCCAGGTGCATCTCTTTGACGTTGGCGGACTTATCACTGATCACCGCTACAGCCAGAACCACAAACCCCCTGTTGGCCAGCAGACAGGCTCTCTTCTCCGACATAAAGGTGCACAGATCCAACACAGCAGGAAACGGACCTTCTCCTGGAACGTGTGAGCAAATGTCAACAGCAGATCAGAGAAAATCCTGGAACTTACATAATGTGCATCCTTTTGATGCAGTGGCAATAAACTGATGTCACTCCTACAACCACAGCTATAACCACAGGTTCATAACTATTTGATGGAACAAAGTATAATACAGTTTAAGACAGAAAACAGAAGAGCAGTCGATACCCATAGGTCAGCTTGACTTCATGTGTGTGTGTTTTCTTTCTATGACGAATCAAAATGTCAGCTGTGAAAAAGGCCTGTTGTGGTAGTGACGTGTGGCAGAATAAATACTGTTGTTCTACATTTATAGCAACAGAGAGCACTGACCTGGGGGAGTAAACAGGACTCCCCGGATATTCCCCTCTTTGATGGGGAGCCGGCTGACGCCGCATCCAAGCAGAAACCTCTCATTGATCACTTCCACCAGCATCCTGCCCTCCTCCTCCTCCTCCTCCTCCTCCTCCTCGTGCACAGAGATCTTCACCACGTGGGGGTCTAACGCTTTGTTCTTG
The DNA here is from genome assembly GCF_042242105.1 of Pempheris klunzingeri. Taxonomy (NCBI): domain Eukaryota; kingdom Metazoa; phylum Chordata; class Actinopteri; order Acropomatiformes; family Pempheridae; genus Pempheris; species Pempheris klunzingeri. The sequence goes on along the minus strand of NC_092026.1, from coordinate 19,578,277 downwards.
TAAAAGTATTTGTGCAGAGTGTCTGCCCTCATCGACCACAGCAGACCCATGGGTTCCACCCCGACGTAGCTCCCACTGAGAGAGGGGTCTCTCTGCAGGTCGATCTCCCCGCTCCCATCGGCCCTGTAGCTGGCCGAGGACCTGAACGTCACTCCCCTCTCGTCAGTGGATCTGGCTCTCATGGTGACCACCTGTCTGGACCTCAGCCCGGCCACCTTCACATGAACAGGCTCGTCAAACAGACATCGGGCACTTGGCAGCAGCATCAGTCTGACCTGGGATGTCATCTCTTCTGAAAGTTAGAATCTGTTGATCCTTTGACTGCAACAAAATACACAAAGTGACTAAATATCTATCAGTGTCAGCATTAACACTGTGGTGCAGTTTCACTGTCCTGGATGTAAAATATAATTCAGCAGGTCTGTTGGAAACACCTGTTCTCACTCAGTGCTCCTCCTCATTTATAGAACTTACACATAAACCTCATACAGTCGGTTTAAATTGTATTTAACAGTGTACAAATGTTACATTTTGTTAATGCATGCATGCATATACAACAACATGTGATACTTGCGCCTGTATTTGAGGACATTTAATTGTTTTAATGTTTTAATATTATTATGATATTTTAATCAGTGTTTTAATATGCATGCTGCCAACCTATAATCTGAAATCCTTCAACTTGCCATCAATATGGCAACTCTGCTTCGAGTTATTAAATGAATGATTAATAATAATTCTGAATTGATTAATTATTGTATCTAATGGGACTGAATCAGCTAAACTGGCTTTTTCTTCATTCTGATAGTTAAATTACCCCAGAAATGGTACAAACCACAACACTGGCACAGAACAATATGATCAGTGTCCTGGACAAAAAGCAATAGTTATTTTGCAAACTCCTGATGACCTTATAGAAAGTGACGTCGATGTATTGTGTCACTATGATTAAGTTTTACATCCAACACTTGAAATGTTCTCATGTTTTTGCCTCTTTTTAAAGACGCCTGTCTGTCGTTGTTACTGGTCACCTTGCACAGCTCAGAAGCGCTACAATGAATGACTGAGTGGCGTCTCAGTTTACAGAATAAAAGCGAGAACAGACTCACATCAGAACAAGCTGTTTACAATAGAAGCCATAAAATGTCTCCATACCTGTTGAAGAAAAGACCTGCTTCTGCTCTCAGAGAACAGAAATGTGGGTTGAAGTGTCGAGTCAGGGTGCAGCTTCACGTTGTCGGGTTGTTTTCCTTTATTTCCACAGTTTGTCACTGAAGAGACTCCTTTTACACACTAGAGACAGAAGGGTTAGTTTAGAAAGAATAAAGTGTCTTGTTTTTCTGTTGCTTCCTCCACCTTCCAGAGGAAACGTCAGAAATGAAGAGGTCAGAAAATGTGACTTGATGTGATGCTGAATTAATGAAAATGATTAACTCTGTGTTCCCCTTTGCTTCACGGACCTTTGATACTGTTGAATATTTTATCTGCAGGAACACAGTGTTCTGTTTATCTGTAAGCCCTGAAATGGGAGTATCTGAGTAAAAGATGAACAGGCTCAAACTTTCCTTAGATCATGCGTGTAATTCACAAGGCAGCCACATGGTATGAATACAAATGCAAGTACAAATCTTACAATGTGCACAACAACTGACATGTAACATACACCTGTAGTCTGTGGTGATATATAACAGTTGAAAACGCTGTAGGCTACGTCTGGAAACGCCCCTCTGAAGCTATCGTGGCCGTCATGAGAAGCATCACATGGTCATCCATCACTCATCACAACACACTCCTCACTTTCCCATTTCCAGAACTTTACAATCATCTTTCCAGACACCGGCCATCTTTGTACGTCCATGCACCTGCCCAGTGCCAAAACAAGCTGCATGAGGAAGCTCATGTGTCGCAGTTCAATATTAGATGTCACGATCTTTCGTTTCCAAGTTTGTTTTCTAAAAAAGTACATTTTTAAAGATATTTTTAGATTAGGCTCACACTGTGTACAGACCTGGTTCTGCCCTCAGTTAAACAAATGTGGGTTGAATTTTCAACTCCAGCTGCAGTTTAATGTTGTCAAGTTGTATTTCTTTATTTCCATATTAACACGTAGCAGCAGGACAATGAGGCCTGCTGTATTTAAAAACAGCTGCATGGCATATCTGCCACCATTTATTAGTAGGCCTATGTGAATTGAATGGAGATGTTTTGTTGTGAGATGTTTTATATTAAGTTTCTGCCTCTTTATTGTGATATGTCACACCGTGATACTAACCAATATAGATGCGCTAATTTAAAGTTCCTGCTTCAGGCGGCACTTCCTAATTTCCAAAAAGACCACTTTTTATTTTGCATGTTGTTTTCCTGTGCTGAGCACCAGACAATTTCTTATCAACTTGGTTAAAGTTGAACGTTTTTTGAAAAACTCAAAGGTTTCTTCAACTTTTGAAATTTTCTGAAGGTGTTTTCCCCTTTTCTGTTCACATTTTTAATGACATCTTTATTTCATTTGAGAATTTCCATTTTCATTTGTTTGGTAATTTTATGTTTTCTGTATTTGAACTTGCCAGCCAGGTGGAGCCTGTCTGTGTGGAGTCTGCATGTTCTCCCCGTGGGTTTTCTCCGGTTCTCCACCTTCCTCCCACAGTCCAGAGACATGCAGGTTAACTGAAGGTTAAAAGGTATCCTGTATTCAAGTCAGGCTTTTTAATTTCACTCTTCTATAGTCTAGGTTTAGTCTGTGTAGCATCACAGCTCAGGTGAAACCTGAGGAACTCCTGGATCTTCTTCCACAGGTGGACTTCGGCTGCTGCGTGGGCGCTGGGCTCACCCCCCCACAGGACAGGAAAGTTAAGGAGCCCGTGTAAAGCCGACGGGCAGTACGGTCCGTATGGTGGCTCCAGTAAGTGTCCCACTCTGGGGTAACACACAGTCTCAAAGTTGTCCTTCCCATGATGCTTAAGTCTCTCCACCATCATCTCCATGTAAGCCTTGCTGTCCCAGTTGAGGTCGTCCTCTGAGGCCACAAAGAGGAAACGTCCCTCTGCTTTTTCGATGGGGATCAGGCTGCCTTTGTTCTCCTCTGCCAGCGGATCATTTACAGCATACTTGATAATGACGGCCCCTGACTCAGTGGGAATCACCTTGCTGATGTCAACCAGTAATGGTGAGAGGATGTGGCGTTTTCTGTAGTATAAAGGAATGGCCACATTGGCGCTGCAGCCGTTGATCCACACGACGGCCTTAACAGCTGGTACAAAAGCAGCAAGTGAAAGTGCAACATCTCCTCCCTTTGATCGTGATATTATGCCGACTCCTTTACTGCCCACCTGAGAAGAACCAAAAGACCAAAATGTATTTTCATTAAAGTTTCTTGTAAGTAACAGGACAGTCAGCGAGAGCTTTCTCATCTCTTACTTTGTAAAGTCTTACTTTGAAAATCAAAGGTTTGTAACTGCATGCTGCCGTGTTTAAAAGACACAACTCACTTTAGGCTGTTGTTGTAAGAAATTCACTGCTTCTTCAAAGTAGTCCAGGTGCATCTCATTGACGTTGTCGGACTTATCACTGATCACCGCTACAGCCAGAACCACAAACCCCCTGTTGGCCAGCAGACAGGCTCTCTTCTCCGACATAAAGGTGCACAGATCCAACACAGCAGGAAACGGACCTTCTCCTGGAACGTGTGAGCAAATGTCAACAGCAGATCAGAGAAAATCCTGGAACTTACATAATGTGCATCCTTTTGATGCAGTGCCAATAAACTGATGTCACTCCTACAACCACAGCTATAACCACAGGTTCATAACTATTTGATGGAACAAAGTATAATACAGTTTAAGACAGAAAACAGAAGAGCAGCCGATACCCATAGGTCGGCTTGACTTCATGTGTGTGTGTTTTCTTTCTATGACGAATCAAAATGTCAGCTGTGAAAAAGGCCTGTTGTGGTAGTGACGTGTGGCAGAATAAATACTGTTGTTCTACATTTATAGCAACAGAGAGCACTGACCTGGGGGAGTAAACAGGACTCCCTGGATATTCCCCTCTTTGATGGGGAGCCGGCTGACGCCGCCTCCAAGCAGAAACCTCTCATTGATCACTTCTACCAGCATCCTGCCCTCCTCCTCCTCCTCCTCCTCCTCCTCGTGCACAGAGATCTTCACCACGTGGGGGTCTAACGCTTTGTTCTTGTAAAAGTATTTGTGCAGAGTGTCTGCCCTCATCGACCACAGCAGACCCATGGGTTCCACCCCGACGTAGCTCCCACTGAGAGAGGGGTCTCTCTGCAGGTCGATCTCCCCGCTCCCATCAGCCCTGTAGCTGGCCGAGGACCTGAACGTCACTCCCCTCTCGTCAGTGGATCTGGCTCTCATGGTGACCACCTGTCTGGACCTCAGCCCGGCCACCTTCACATGAACAGGCTCGTCAAACAGACATCGGGCACTTGGCAGCAGCATCAGTCTGACCTGGGATGTCATCTCTTCTGAAAGTTAGAATCTGTTGATCCTTTGACTGCAACAAAATACACAAAGTGACTAAATATCTATCAGTGTCAGCATTAACACTGTGGTGCAGTTTCACTGTCCAGGATGTAAAATATAATTCAGCAGGTCTGTTGGAAACACCTGTTCTCACTCAGTGCTCCTCCTCATTTATAGAACTTACACATAAACCTCATACAGTCGGTTTAAATTGTATTTAACAGTGTACAAATGTTACATTTTGTTAATGCATGCATGCATATACAACAACATGTGATACTTGTGCCTCAAAACTGGGAGAACTCCCTTGTCGGCGGTGAGACTGGGCTTTAACTACGGTGGCCGGGAGATGCAAAACAATTTTACAATACGAGAAACACTTTTACAAAGCTGGAGACAAATTTACATACTTATTTACGTACTTAACGCCAAATTCCATTCAAACTTTGACAGTTTAAACTTGCTTTACAAGCAGGCGACGAAATAGCCACAACTTCGCAGTCCGATTACACACGATAAATTGTTGGGTCCTTTCAGTAAATTCGGCAATAAAATGACCCACCAAATAAACAGGTCACAACAGAGAAACCGGTGCACCAAGGACGGAGCGACTTATTCTAGGCTAAAGGTTAACGACGTAGAAAAGGAAATCGCAGCTCATGTTTCTGATATTAAAGTTTGTAGAAAGACACGATGACATTATGTTACAATAAAGTTGCAAAATGTATCAATATTAAAAAAAAAAAACACGTTTTAGAGAGAAGGTAAAGCTGAAACTCCTCGATGACAAAACTGAGTGGAATATAATACATACATAGAATCATAATCCAAGTCAGAGGTTTGTGCTGAGCAGGATATGTGCCGAATTGTAGACATTTGTACTGAGATTTTCTCGGATGGATAAAAAAACAAGCAGACAACACTGCTACTGACCTGCATGTGAGTCTGGAAATGTCCTGCTATAAAACTGGTGTAAACAGCAGTTCGTGTTTGTGAATGAAGCTTTGTGCAATTGGACACTTCGGCCGGCAGAGGGCGCTCACCAACCTGTGACAGAGACACACCACCAGTGAAAATAAGTCCATTCACTTACTTCAGTATGGTACTGAAACATAATCATACATGATTATATAATATGTATGATACAGTACAGCTACAGTCACTTTGAGGATTAAGCTTTAACAGTCATTATGTATGACCTGCTTATGAAATATGATGATGAATTATTAATTAGTAAACTTCCCAAAAGTATATAGAGAAGTTACAATTAGCTCCACCTCAACTTATTACAATATTAAAATGCAGCTTTCGTGTTAATGGACCTATATTATAAATCTGATATTACAATAATAAAACGCTCTGTAAAATGTAATTGCAATTTCTACTTAACCCTGTAATGCCAAGTGTGTTTGATACATGAGTTTTTGAGACCTCTAGCTGCAGAACAGAAATTAAAAGAATTAAGAGTTTGTACCTGATCTGTGGTGTGATATTTTTTTTTCCTGAAAAAACCTGGTGTATACAATCAGACACATGCAGTGCAGGGATCAGTAATTCATGCACCAGTGACATCCAATATATATATGCAAATTGATATTTAATTTTTTATTTATTTGTCAGAAGGTTCAATAAACACTCCAGTTTCAAACTTTGCAGGGTTAAGTAAAGGATAGAAGGACTTCTTCCAGCGTGTTGGTGTGAGGTCTGTTTTTATAATCTGATAATTAATAAATGTAAAATGCGAAAGTGAAGTGACACTAGATGGAAGAAGGACATAAATGACTTTGAGAGACATCAAATACTCAGTGATACTTATTAAAAATGATCAAAACAGCTGTTTTAATATTGATAACTAAAACGCAGGAAATGAGGGCTTGCTGACATTCATACTGTCAAAACATGCAGAATATAAAGGATTCAAAAAGTCCTGAAAAAGTCAGAATTGTTGAAAGAAAGATTTGAACATTTCATAGGATGTCACACCACTTTTTTTTTTTTTTGTTGAATTTATCAGGGACACAAACAAGAGTAAAGCTTCATTTGAAACCACTTTCACTTAATCTGCTGCAAAATTCCTTTTGTTTCTATTTCTGCCAGTTTCCTGTTATTTCATCCCTGTTTTCATATCATTCTGCTATTAATTTCAGATGTAGGATGTTTCCAGCTCCCATCAGCCCTTCAGGTGGCCGAGGAGCTGAACATCAGTTTTCAAAATTCAAATCAAATATCAAAATAATACTGTTGCTTCATAAAGACCTGGTGGTTTAGGGCCACAATACATTTCCACACCACCCAGACCTGCTTTCTTTCTCCAGAGTCCAAACTAAACCTGGAGAGGCGGCGTTCCATTTTTATCCACCGCAGATCAGGTTTAAACTCTTAATTCTTTTAATTTCTGTTCTGCTGCTGCCTGTCACTATCAAATATCATCATGTCATCACTATCAAAAAGTCTTATTCTATTTTTTGGTTGTTTTTTTTTATCTTATTGTATTTAAATGTTCTTTTATAACGCGTTTCTGTTGCACTTCTTCACAGTGCTTTTAATGTTTTACGCAAAGCATTTGTTGTTGAAACGTGCCATGCAAATGAACTCACTCTGCCTGACTTTTTCTTAACAAGTTTGGACTTTTGGACAAATTAAAAATGACCCCTAATGACATTTCACATTTGTTCCACAACATGTCAAAGAGAGCACTTGTCATGTTTAATATTTGCTCGCTTTCCTCTCTGGAAGTGTTAAGACAGTGAAGGCAATTCACTGTGAATATGATTATGTTGCAGGTTTTAAAGTATTTAAAGCTTTACTGTGCCAGCTGGGGAAATCTATTTTCACTCATATATAAACCTACATGCATGTTTCTCCAAAAGCAACCCAATGAAATAAAGTAGTGTTGGTAAAAAGTTAAACTTTCTTCATGAAGACTGCTTCCATGGCAGTGCAATGGTTAAGACTCACTGTGGACAACTGTTACATACATACTACTGAATTAGGGGCGTGGATTATGCTGTGGGACTTGTCTCTCTGCAGATGTCTGGATGTCGGGCAGCAGCTCAGCTATTATCGGTTAATCTGCTGGTTGTTTGTTGGAGTTGAAAAGTTTATAAAACTGGTTTGGTGCGATCGACTGGACGTGGAGCTTTGCCAGCATCAACACAAACAGATGGCAGACACAGAACTGTTTGTTCTACGGTGAATCATTATTTTTTTGTTAGTATAAAAGAGACACTTCCTCTTGCTGCTCACAATCAAAAGCTTTTTAGTCTTTTTCTCAGTGATATTCTAGTAGATTTAAGTGTCACTGGAAGTGAAAATAATCAACTTTAGTGGCACTGAAGGTGGTTTGTAGGAGCATCAAACTCATCATCACTCTGAGGTAAGAGACTTTTTTCTTAAATATCTCTACCTTACCAACATTTGACTTACTTATGTGGGAATACTTTATGGAAATAAATGTAAAGATAATTTACACCTAAAGCAAATACTTTCCAGACTCTTTCATATATTCAAACTAACTTTATTGGCTTGTCAGATCAGAAACCCATATTGCCAAAGCAGAACATAAAATTTTTTATAAATTAAATCTTATTTAAAGGTGCCTTTCCTGGCACTCAAAGTTACCTCACACCACAAGAGAACAGTGATAAAAACATGAACAACAAAGCACCAGTATAAACAGAGCGGTACAGTCAGCATATACAATACTATACAAATATCTACAATCATATCACATAATGCAGTATAATCCAAAATACAATACAATGAAATGAACATTAACATTACATTCAACTTAATATGCATTATATATATACACAGTATATACAGTGGGGCAAAAAAGTATTTAGTCAGCCACCAATTGTGCAAGTTCTCCCACTTAAAAAGATGAGAGAGGCCTGTAATTTTCATCATAGGTACACTTCAACTATGAGAGACAGGATGGGGGAAAGAATCCAGGAAATCACATTGACTGATTTTTAAAGAATTTATTTGCAAATTATGGTGGAAAATAAGTATTTGGTCAATAACAAAAGTTCATCTCAATACTTTGTTATATACCCTTTGTTGGCAATGACAGAGGTCAAACGTTCTCTGTAAGTCTTCACAAGGTTTTCACACACTGTTGCTGGTATTTTGGCTGTCTGAGGTTGTGGACAGGTGTCTTTCATACTGATAACGAGTTCAAACAGGTGCCATTAATACAGGTAACGAGTGGAGGACAGAGGAACCTCTTAAAGAAGAAGTTACAGGTCTGTGAGAGCCAGAAATCTTGCTTGTTTGTAGGTGACCAAATACTTATTTTACCGAGGAATTTACCAATTAATTCATTAAAAATCCTACAATGTGATTTCCTGGATTCTTTCCCCCCATCCTGTCTCTCATAGTTGAAGTGTACTTATGATGAAAATTACAGGCCTCTCTCAGCCTCTCTCAAAATATGTATATATAGTATGTTAAGCAGTGTCCAATAAGGTTTGAACCACAGCGCTGTCAGGTATTCAGTTATTGGGAAACCAACAAACTAACAAAACAGTCGTCTCCAGTCTCTCTTTAGCTCTCATTTAATCAGTATCAACAATCATATCAAATAATACTAATAATAATAATAATACTAATACAATCCAAAGTACAATATAACCATCACAGTTTAATCATCACAACTAAATGCCTAACCCTTAACCTTAGCCTAGTCTGACCTTAAAACCAAGTTTTAACCCTCAGACTTCCTCTTGAAGTTGCAATGATCAAGCTAATTGTCCTCACAATGCAAGAATGTCCTCACAACCCACACAAACACACACACACACACACACACACCCTTACAGTTGTAACCTCAACCTTAAAATCTAGTCTGAACCATCAAACAGCCTTTTGAATGTCTATCAGACAGTGAGGACCACCCAAAATTGTCTTACTCACCAACAATGTCCTCGCTCCCAAGGTCTAAAACTGAAAACAGTGGCTAAGATAACTGTACAAGTACACACACACACACACACACACACACACTGGAGATATAGACAGAACGTTTTGTTCCGGCAGATAAAATTATCTAACAGATGAGAAACATCAGAAGGCCTAATTTTGAGTCCTCGACTAACCAAAAACCCATTACAGTCACTTTCCTTCCCGCTCCTTGTGTATTTGCTTGCACATTTTCCAAGCTCTCTTCTGATTTGTGGCTCTACGGTTATCTCTCGCTTTGTCATCTTCTGTCAAAGGGGATAAATGCACAAGTCTTAAAGGAGACACAGAGAGGAGAAAAAAATACTTTTTTTTGTTATTTTGTGTCTGAGAGATATTACTGATCAAGGACAGTGGGCATATTTATGGAGACTGTGGAGTTTTTGATATTCAAAGGTCAAAAACATAACTTATGTCACTGCTGCCGTAATAAATTTTAATGTGTGTTCAAGAGGGACATTTAACTAACAGGCAGCGATGGTAGAGTCGCCTGTTTTGGGGTATAGAAAAAAGAAATGAGGAGACACTAGGCCAACACTAAAGACAAACAAGTCCCCTGACATAATGTGACTATCAAATGTACTCTTTTACAGTCGAGCCTTGCTGAGACGGCGTCGAAGAGAAAAATATTTGTGGAGTCCTGTTTCCTCCCCCAGGTTGCTTGCTTTATTGTTATCGTTGTCAGACATGAATAAATTATTAGTTTAAACAGTAATGCTTGCGTTATTTGTGGTTTGTATTAAAATTTGTGTACTAAAGGAACAAAAAAACAGCAATGAATCAGTTGAATAGCTTTGTAGCCACAAGTTTACACACCTTAAGATTTGTACCAAGTCCAGCATCCAAAACATTAAGTAAAGCTGAGATATCGTCACTCTCAGTCCATAGTATGAGTGAACCTCCTTGACTTTCCACAATGCAACTCAAAGTTGTCTTTGCCTGTCTGGTAAAGGCCCTTCTCTTTCAGACTCCACAACGTCAGGGTTTAAAGGTGTAAAAACTGTGTATTGTCAGGGTCATCTCCACAAACCCCCCCCCTGTCATGATCACTGATGTGTCTCTGTCTCTTTGTTGTGTCTCCGTGTTCCCCACACCTGTGCCTGCTTCCTCGGTTCTTCTGTGGGTGTTGGTGTGTCTTCTTTGTCTCTTTCCCTCCACACCTGCCATGCATCGCCTGTGAAAGCCTTGTCCTGTTCCCTCTGTTTCTTCAGCCTCTCGGCTCCTTTGCTCATCAAGACGTGTTTCCCTGCTCCCTCGTTAGTTCAGTTTGTATTTTGTATCTTGTATCCTGGTTTTCAGATCATTGTGTTTTGATCATTTTGCATTCCCGTATGTCTTCTAATCCCTTCCGTGTTGGGTTTGTACATTTTGGGAGGAGGTTTGTCAGAGAAAAATTCTGACTGTGGTGGCGTTTGGATATGATGACATGCTGGAGAAGATGAAAGAGGTCCATCTGGATTTTTCTGAGGAAGCGATAAAGAAACAAGATAAGGTGGGTTCTCTGAATCATTTTGGTTGGGTCTGAGCGCTGAGTGCTACCAGGCTAAGTGGGGTAGGTCGTCTCCCAGGTCACATCCTGCCGTTCTTACCGGTGTATCCAGAGGCTTTTCCTGGCCTGATGGGAGACTCAGTCCCTGTAGCATCCCCTGCTGTAGTACATGGTCTCCTCCCAGGTCAATGCTCCTGGAATACCTCCAGAAAGGGTACATCCTAGTCAGATGTTTCCTCTACAGGCACCTTTTGTCACCTTTTCATTCTTGGAACGGTTGCTCTGTTTCAAAGACTCTGATCCATATTAGACTTAGATGTAGTGCAACATCTGCATGACATTACAATTACCGAACAATATGGTGAAAAAGCACTAATATCTGTAGTGTGTTTGTTCCACATGTAATTGACAATTTGTTTTTTCTGCAGGTGGGCAGTAAAGGTGTAATATCACTTTCAAAAAACTGCAGATGTGCTACTTTCACTGGCCTCTTACCTGCCAGATGTTGAGGCCACAGTGTGGTGGTAGTACAGCTTACTACTCCCTCTACTACAAGAAGAGCCAAATCCTTCCAGCGTTAATGTTTGACAAGTATGTTGTAAAAGAGACTGTAAAAGAGACTAAAGCCAAGTTAAAGACACAAATATAGTTAGACAAACTACATCAGAGTTAAACTGAGGTTGGTTTGAGTTTGAAAGTGTTTTTTGAGTCTCGACTGTATTCAAGATCACATCCTACTAACTACTCACTCACTTTGGTTATGATAGATTTACACATTGTACTGTAGGGAGAAAACTTTTCTCAGCAATCTCTGTGGGTTCTAAACATTTAACACAAACATTTTCTATCGACTCATCAGATTCTTTAGCTATTTCCTAAAGCAAGAGTGTGACAGTGACTTGCCTCAAGTTTTTAGTCGTACGATTAAGTAGTATAAGTTGTATACTTAGGGTTTAAAAACAAAGTGCACCAAAAACTCCTAAATTAGTATATATTTCAATTCAAAAATGTCTGAAATATATTGATTTTGTAAACCTGAGACAAATAATAGATAATAATGACCACGTTGTTTAAGGAAACAATAAATGTCAAAATATGGAATCACTGTATTTTCCAAAATACAAGAAATACATGAAATTATTTCACATTGAATGTAAAAAATAAAAAACCTAATTTAAATGCTTCTCTGCAGCTTTTAGTTAAATGTGTTGAATATGTCACATAACCACTAAAACAGAGACACTGTTCATCTCTTCACTACTATTCAGATACTTTAACCCAGATATATTTCCTGGCTACATGTATGAAAAAGGTGTTTTGTTTGTACAATGAAGACTGCTTACTTGGGGGTTTTCCTTCAGACTCACCACACAACACTCAGCAGATCGTCACCTGGAAACCTTGGCAAGACACAAAAGACGAGAACTGAAAAGGAAATGAGAGGCAGGGAAAAAACACGACTTGGTGGTAACTATCTCACCCTGATCTTTCCATCCCACTCGCTCTTGAGAGACGAGTGATAACGTGCCATTGTACCTAGCAGGCTCGCTACAGCGCAAGTTCATCAAGATAGCAGAGCCACAACCTTGATCTGCCTCCTCGATTTATTAAGCAGCATTGCTGAAAAGCTCTTTCCCTGCCTTTCTTCTAGTCTTTGTGCTCGTGTATCTGACTGCTCCCTTTCTGTCATTTCAGTTCCACGGAGCTCCCATCAGCCCCTGGCTTTTGAGAGGCAGGGAATTATTTACCTGCACTGAGAGAGTGTACAAGCATCAGAAACTCGAGGTTGAGGACGTATTTGAGCTCCTGTGCTCCTCAGTGAAAGTGGATTTCTGCTTGTGTGTCAGGGCTCGGTGAGCTTGCAGTGCTTGTGTTTTCTCCAGCAAATGGAAAGAATGGAAACAAGATTACTTCGGGGTATATAATTTGAGCAAAAAAGTAGCACGATTCAATCAGAAACACTATATATTTGCACCCAGAGGCTTAAAAGGACAAGACACGTGGGCCTAAAAGTCCCTCCAGCAGCTTCTGGTGGTCATGCATTTTGTTTCTGCTCCTCACTCCTTTATTTTCTTCTTTTTTAAGCCAGTATTCTAAACTGTTGTTGACCTACATAATGCACATAATACTGTCTCTGTATCTATGCTACCATAGATACAGAGACCAATGTTACCACTGTTTTTTTTTAATTTAGCTCCATGATTGCTGCTCTTTGTCAGCTGAGAAGCAGAGTTAAACACTTGTATCTTTGAGCACATCTGTGCAATAAACTTAATCCTAATTTCAAACACTGTCAATGTGAGCACCTCATTTTTTCCAAAAAGATACAACAGTTGCTAAACAGTGGGTTTGACAGCTGCTCCTCCCATGCGGCTCTGACAGCTCATGCGATATGAAAGTTGCTGAGTGATAAATGTGTGCGATGCTCGTTTCCCTTCTACGCCCACATTTGAACTTTTGAACTTCACGAGTTTCCCGTCTTTAACTCACTTCCTCCACATCTCCTCGCTGTGTTTGATCATGACTTTTGCCAGAGACGGAAGAGTGGAGGGGAGGTTTAGGAAAATTTAAACACATCCAGTGTTTTTTTTCTGGTGCTCTGCTGTAGCTGTAGCAGACATAATACACCTGCGGCGTTAATCTCGCCGCTCCAACAGTCACAGAAGCAGCAGAAACAGGAACAAAGAAGCTGTACCCTCATACCATTAACGCTCCGTTGTTGTTTTGCAGTTTTCATTCATTTAAGCTTACAGGCACCTGCCATTGCTTTTCTGATTCTTGAGTACAAGTGCCGGTCCTAATCTGACAGGATATCCATCATGACGCCGTGTTTTGTGATTGTGGCTGCGGGCACCTTGTGTACACAATCTATATGTGCTGTATGTATAATGAGTATTCATGACAGATGAAGGATGCTGAAAGAGAAGCACAATCAAAGAGCAAACATCCTGATACTGCACCAAGGTTTGCTGAAGTCATATGGACGTTGAAATGACCTTTGAACCTCAGTCAAGTCTTAGCAGCTCAGCGCTTGTTGTCGCAATTTATTACATTCAAACTGAAACTGTAGATTGTGATTCACCTCATTATGAGCCACGAGCTGAACTTCTGAGTTTAGTTGCTCTGGTTGCAGTCAGTCATTCAGCTATTAAACAAAAACCATCCTATAGATAGATATTATAGATTTAAAAAGTAGTAGCACAGTGTGGTGGGAGCACCAGCCCGCTGCCGCTTCACCAAAAACACGAGTTATAACACCATGACTAGGATAATTTCCCACTCCATATCAATTAGGATTGATTGTGATTTGAATTACGGCTAATTAAGAGTCTTTCCAGCTGTTTTGAACTCATTTTTTAATCAGGGCTTTGTGGTAAGCATGTAAATGATGGCTGCCTAGATACACTTGGTTGATGGTGGGAGTTTTAAAGTAAATAACGTGACAATATTTAGGATATGTTTAGTAATAGAATCAACAAATGAAGAACTTATAGCTGTGACATTGGATAATAATGCGGGGGATTGCTTTTTAACTCTTCATACTCGCCTTTTAAATGTTGTCTCGCTCAGAGTTTAATGAACAAAGAGACAGACGACATCTCAGAGACACAGATTTTAGATTTATTACCTTCACTGCTGAGCTTACTATCAGTGAATATACACAATAAATAAAACATCACACAGACTTTTGCATGTGTTTTTACTTCATCAAGAAGCAGGCTTACTGGGCTATGGTGTCACCTCTGTGTATTTATTGTTAGGCTGTGCACATGTTGTCTGCACTATGTAGGGCAATGAGAGCCAGAATCTCTGTTACCACCTGATAGAGATTTTTTGTATTTACCAGTGTCACTGTGTGTGATACAGAGACATTATTGTGAGTGTTTCTATCTATCCTGTATTTATGATTACGCCGTGGATGACCAGAACCAGTCTATAGGTGGTGCTAGCATCAAAGGACGGGACAGTGCGACATAAAAGGAACCCACAGTGCTTTAAATTCAAACAGCTGTAACTTTTGAAAAGCCTCCACTCTTCTAACTAAAACTTAAGAAGAATCTCTTGCACTTTGCTCAATAATGCATCACACGTCAGCCTCCTTTTCTTCAGCATTTCAAGCTGCTTTAAAGAAAGCCTTTCATTTCCAGCATCTGTTATCTTGATTACTACCCAAGGGGAGATCCCACAGACAGAGCTGGTTACTTCAGTCCAACTGAATGTCGTCATTAGAATCCACACAGACTTTTTAAACCTTTGATTTAGGTTCATCATGCTCATAAAAAAGATATAATGCACACTTTTGGTTTAGTTTACAACATTATAATCACTCAAACTCAGTCAGTCACAAGCTTGTCTCTAATAAGCTTAGGCATCAACATTATGTGAGGACAGATAGAAACTGGTGCTGATTATGATATTACATCGTCACCATGTCTTATTTTATTCACCATTTCACTTGCAAAAGGTCACATTTTAACATCAGACTGTTTAACAGTGTTACATAAATCTCCAAAGACAATATCACAGCCACTACCTGCACTTAATCACCACTCATTTTGATACTTGCAATACCCTGTGCTGTGCAATACATACATATATTTTACACTTTTTCTCCTATTTCTATATTTTTTGTTTTTATATTTTGTTATATCTCTTGTTTTACACTAATTCTGTTACTGACACTTTTTCTGTCTCCTCTGTTGCTGTAATCCCTGTTGTGGGATATCTTGTCTTATATTTAGTCTGAAATTACTGGTATCAGCCTTTAAAATATAGACCATCTACACTGAGGTTGCTAAAAACCTCAGTTCCTTGGTGTCTGACCACAGTGTCCACTACTGTGGCCCTGTATGAAATTTGATTTTTTTTTCTTTGTCTAATTTGAAAATAAATCTTTCATGGTCATGTGAGCGACCGTAATGACCCATTAAGAAAGTCCCTGTTGTATCCTTTGAATTCATAAATAAATGGGCATCAGTGGGAAATAGGGCATTCAAATCAGATCCACTGTTTTCATCCAGTGACATTAATTGCTATTTAGTTTACATAACCAAGAGCAACTCTAAACCTTTTTTTTTTATCTGTAGTCTTTGTTTGTTTCTCTGCATTATACATCCAAGACAAGCAGGGACACCGTATCATCTCCTTTTAATTCATTTAACAAGGACACAAGGAAGTGTGATTCCAGAAACATTTATTCAAATCCCCCGGCAGTTCAGTGGCCCGTGTGTTTGGCAGCGCTCCTCAGGCCTCCGCCAAGATGCAGTCGACAAACCCTGTGAGCCAGGCTTTGAAAACAGTGGATCAAAGACTTCCATGTTTCTGGTAAAGGCATAAAAAATCCTTATTCGTCCCATGGGTTCGGTTGTTTAAACTGATCCCAGTGAGGCCTGCAAAGGTTCACTGAGACTCAAGAAAGATTTCCATGTGCCAGAGCTGCATGGAAGTGTGCATATTTATAGTTTTCTGAGTCATGTCTGCTAATACCATGCAGATTTATGTATTTATGCAAAAATATGGCAGATAGGTATAATGCACTCACATTTTCTCTTTTTCTGATAGATAGTATAGATGTGATCACGTGTGTCAATTCAGATTTCCGTTAAACTTTCTGCCTTTCAGCAAGTGAGAGACAGATTTATTCTACTACTGTCTTTATCACATGTCATGTCTTGGTGTCTGGTGTAAAAAAAAAAAGTGTCTCGCCTAATAATGTAATCCCTTACACGTCCTCATAGAGGCGCTATAGTTGAACATTTTGAGCTTCAACACAACATCACAGGTGTCACCAGTCCAGTTTGGAGGTTTGATGCATCTTGCTGGACTTGAATTACACAAATTAGGTACAAAAGCAGCTCCCTGACACTCCAGCAATATGACTCCTGCCCTTCCCTGCTTTCTAGGAATAAAGATTGAAGAGTTCAGCCTTCACAAAATGTATTTTTAGCTTCACATTGGGAATATATCCTGAAACAGCACACAGTGGGTTTAAATCAAACCCATACTTACGCCCTTAAAGACCTACATACCCTTCCTCACTTAATTTCTCTTCTAACTAAAGAAAACAGAATAAATAACATAGGCTTCCCACCGAAGTGTCTCATTTGTAATGTTGAGCATATGTCAGTGTGGCATATCACACATCAGCGGGCTGATGGTTTCAAGGAGGATCTGAAAGAACTGCCTACAACCTGCTTATATCTTCTGAGGCTGCCACGAAGGAGCCAATAGCTGACGAGCACTCACATCGACCAATCATAGCATAGCATTGATCATCAGACAGACACACAAGCTCACGACAGGTCAGTAAGAAGAGAGGAGAGAAAGCATCATGATAAAAATCGTACATAATACTCCCATACAACCCTGGGACAATCTGAAATAGATATCTTCATCTATCTATTTAGACGATCTTTTCAAAAAGAATTCTCATAGGTAAAGTTATTCTCCTGGTTTATATGCTTACAGCAGTCAGATTAAAAAAACTGAGCTTTGCACATATTTCACTTGCATCTTTTTTTTCAAATCTCAGGTGACAGTCAGTGCAGGTGCGTGTTCACATCCGTCTTGGTCCTACTGCTGCGCAACAGGAGACATGAGTCTGACTCCCAGTGAGCTGCTGGTGGGTCTTTAAATGGCACCGCAAGCTTCCCTCCTCCATTTTTTCTGGAAACATTACTACAAATGATGACCTTAGATGAAATACAGTGAAGCAGCGAAGAGTCGCTTTGCCTCATAAACAGGACGAGTTCTGTGAGAGAGACAAAGGCTCAAATAGAGGTGTGTGTGTGTGTGTGTGTGTGTGTGTGTGTGAAATATAGAGAAGCCTCAAATGCACCTCTGGCCTCATTTTAAGAGCTTGTGACAGCTAAGAGACAAGAGTTCAGAAGAGACTGGGAGTGCTGTGGTTACATAATGAATCCTATAAGAATAAAAGGAGAAGACAGACGAGGAGGCGTCAAGAGGGAAAACGTTCATTATATAACGTGATCATGAGCGATGACAATGGCTGTGACACTTTCAAAATGACTGGGTCGCTCTCACAGCTTGAAGATAAAAGTGTAAAGTTATTCACATGTCACTTGTGGGATTTTGTGTCTGTGAACAAATTAGGTGAAGGATAAAACCATCAAAGGCAGCAAAGCAGCAGCGAGTCCCTCAGCGGTTGTTATTGTTGTGTCCACGAGCACAGTCAGACTCCACGCTGTAGGGAAGCCTGTTATAGACAGACAGGACGTCCACAGTCTTCATCAACTGGATGTCAACAGAGAATTTGGCATAAAACCCCAACAAAAGAAAATTCACAAAATGATAATATGGTGTGGTAGTCAATTGTGAGTGAAGTGAAGTAAATCTTCATCTTTCCAGCTCCTACAGCACAAATGCACGAGCCTTAAGGCAGGTGTGGACTGTTTTCACAAAACAAACTGTTGGGAACCAGATCAGTCACATTAAAACAAGAGTTATTAATCATTTGATCTTAATTACTAACTTAGAACAGAGCAGAGGGATTTTTTGATCAATGCAGAGCTGAAACTCTTCCTGAACACTGATGCCTTCAGTCACCCTCAGCCTCTTTGCCCCCTAGTGGTCATGACAGTCTGTGGGGGAAACTTAGCAAAATATGTAACCAAGTTCATTTTCCTGCCACTTTCTACCTGCATTTTACTTCAATTTGGAGGGAAATAATTTGCCTTTTTACTTCACTACAATTATCTGACAGCTTTAGTTTCTAGTTCTGTTTCACATTAAGATCTTCGCATACAAAACATATGAACATCTTACAAAATATGACTTTTGCTGTAAATGAAATTACCCAACACTTTGTACAAGTACAGCTGAAATGTAATGGTTCCAGCTTCACAGATGTGAGGATTTGCTGCTTTTTCTTTTCATTATTTTAGAAAATTTGAACTATTTTTTTTAATACTTTTGAGATTTGGACTGTTGGCTGGACAAAACATATATTGGGAAGGTGTCACTCAGTGAAAAATGGTGTCACTGAGCAAGAATAATCTAATAATATGATATATAAATGTACAGCAGTCACAGGAGACATTATTCTGCATTGAGAGTGTTTCATTTTAGTACATTTTCATGGTTATACTTACACACTTTTACTTTAAAGTGGCATCAATTTCAGTGCAGGACTTGGAGCAGAGTATTTTTTGTTAGAATCAGAACCAGATTTATTGCCAAGAAAATTTCCACATACATGATGGATTAATAATAATCATAGAGAAAATTAGAAAGTAGAGGTAAAAAAACAAGTTAGCAAAAAGTAGAAAGAAGAAAATATTAAAAAATACATGCACTATATGTGTTTTTGGAATAAAAGGACTCTACAGTTTGTGCAGAAAGGTGCAAAATATTGATGTATTAATGTACAAAGGTTAACAGTGTGATGTGGTGACTGTATGTTAATGTAACATGTAGTGTGTGTGTGGGGGAGGGGGATTGAGGGTCCGTGTCAGTGGGGGTCCCCGGCCTTGTTGATGAGGACAGCTGCAGACGTGAAGTAACTGTTTTTGTGGCGTGAGGTTTTTGTCCCGATGGACTGCAGCCTCCAACCAGAGGAGAGTGTTTCAAAAGGTTTGTGTCCCGTTTGGGAAGGGGGGGGGGGGCACAATCTCTCCAGCTCGCCTCAGGGTCCTGACGGGGTACAGGTCCTGGAGAGATGTCATTAACACTTTCCCTCAAGTTAAGGATCTGGATACTTCTTTTATCTATGAATATAACAATATAAAACTGTGCATGTGTGGTACAAAATGCCCATTTTAATTTAAGCAGCTGCATGTGAGGGTTAAAGATAAACTGTATGGACGTATGAACACATAATGTACATGAACACACACACACACGTTCATATTCAAATTGACTCAGTGATGGTCGACCCGCTGCATATGAAACACTTCAAAGGCACAATTTTGGTCCTGCTGGCAGCTGTCTGACCATCCTCTGTTTATCCTGACATTGTTAGCACAAAGCTAGCACACACACACACACACACACACACACACTCACTCACTCACTCACACACACACTTTTAAATCCTGTCACCTCTCTTTCAACTTTTTCCTGTGAAATCAGGAATGGAGCAGCAGGCAGTGGGCCCAAATTTCAAACTTGTTTCTGCTGCGGTGATGTGTCTTTGATTCTGATGTTAGCATGAAGACAGCAGGAATCACTGACAACATATTTGTCCTATCTACCATTCCACAAACCAGAGTTCACGCACTGATGTGTTTTTAGGGTAAAGAGAATAAAATGCATCAACACAGAGACACGGATTATATCGCAAAATATGAAGCCTGACAAAAACATCAGGAGGGGTTAGACTGACTCGTTTTACTAATAAGCATAAAAACTAAAGGATTAAATAACAAATTGAAGATTGGAAGATCTTACAATTAAGTACATGAAGAAAAATAAAAGCACAAATTGCCTCTATAGGATGAGGTTGATGTTGTTCTATATTTGTCTTATTGTCAACAAATCCCATTAAAAAATTAAAACCAACACTCAATACTTTCTCCCCTACTGTGTCTGTGGCGTAATTCTGAAGATATACTGAAGTATATAGCTTCATTTTTCCATAAAAAACTGTCTAAATAACTTTAATTCTGAAACAGCTGGGATATGTAGTTTTTAACAAACATCACTCAAACAGGAGTAAATAGTGTACTTGTCAGGGACTATTTTCAGCTGCGGATTAATCCACATTTCATGCTGTTTTGAGTATTCCCAGCAGCAGGACGATGTGCATGCTGCATCTTGAACTTGAGTATTCATGTATTCATAAAGGAAGATGTCACCGAGCACTACATAATGCAGATTTTTACTCAAATCATTAGTGAGCTTTATGGAAAAAAAAGTGCCCCTTTTCTTGTTTCAGTGTCCAGCACCACTCCTATGTTCATTTGCTATGATAGAGACATACCAATTATTTGAATGTGTTTGACATTTACAGTGTTTTCTGAGAGAGCAGCTAATTACCTGAATGAAATGATGAATTATTGATGGGTGGATACCCGTGCCATTAGGGAATTTGTCTTGATATGACGCTTCTGAGCAGGAAAGATAATAAGCCTGCAGTGTTCGCTGCCAAAATCGCAGCTCCTCGAAGCCATTTAACATATTTTTTTTGTCGTGTTATGTTTATCAAACCTCCATTTTGTGCTTTGGTGGCATTCATTCTCTGCTGCTGCTACTGCTGCTGCTCCTGCAACCTAATTTCCCCACTGAGATCATTAATGTTTCATCTAATGTTATTGCTCGACGCACACAGTCCTAGAATTGGCTGATGATAGCTATTCAGATGCATTTTATAATTTCAAAAATCGACAGGTATTCAGGAGATATGAGTCAACAATTATATGAAAATGTGTTGCTGAGTATGCGCCCCTGCTGCTGGAAGCCACTTTGGTTAAAGGCTGATTTTCTCCATATTGCAGACGCGCAGCCATAAATCAGCATCTGCACGGTAACATTATGTGTGAGCGTGCTGGAGTGTTTCCTCAGGTGTTTGGAGGAGTCAGGTTGGGTAAGTGAATCTCACACCTCACTGCTCAGAGCTCTCCACACAGGGGAGGCCAGAAGATGGACATAATCTAATCACTGCTAGCACACACGTCCATGGTCTGTCCTGCACACCCTCTGGTTACTCTGGAGCTACACACACTATGAAGGAAGACATTCTCTCAACAAAATATTGAAGATATTCTCCTGATATTGCATCCTTGAGACCCTTTTGTAAAAGACCAGACCAGTTCAACATGTTTAAGCCAATTTACCATGAATCATGTATGCTTTACATCATCGCTAACCATTTTTTAAACTATACTACACTGATATATTTTTTACTTGAAACTTGCACAACTTGTGAAATCCATCACCTGAAAAACGCGTCTTTCCCCTTTTATTTTCCCTTTAACTTGCTTTGAGATTGGAATCTGACTCCACACAGTCTGACAGTTTCATACATATTCTGTAGCAGCTTTTTATGATGTTTACAGTGAGTGAAATGTTTAAACCTGAGGCTGCACTGTTCAATCTAGCTGGAATATCCTAGACGTCTTGTGCATCATTTTACATGTATTTCAGGCAAAGTTCAGCCTGAACTTACTTCCTATTTTTGGAAACTTTGTGATTTTTAACTGGGTTAAAGTTACCTTGACAAAAACATTGTTGTTTTGAGGTGGCACACTTTGCTTGCAACTGCATTACCCAGTATAGTTATTAAGATTATACTGATACTGTCATGAGTAGTTTTTTTAAGAAACTAATGAAAAAATGTGAGTGAGAGGGTGAGAAAATGTATCCAAAAATCCAAAAAGCATGCGTTTGAAAATAGACAGAAAAATATAATGCATGCATGTGTTGTGTAGGAGCTAAAATTTGAAAACACTGAAACGGCTCTTTAAAAACCTTTTACTTTCTCAAGCTTCTGTTCTGTGATTAGTGATGATTTTATAAGGGAAATCAATAAAGGATAGAAAAGAGGAAGAGAACTGAAGTTTTCTATATTCCTCGATCATACAGTATGTGCATACATATGCGCTGAAACAAACACACACATATGCTCAAGCAATCAAGCGTACAGAAAACAAAACCTGTGTACCATCACACAGTCATACACACACAGACAGTCACGCCCTTGCCTGACTTTAAGACCAGCAGGAAGGCCTGTAAACACAACACTGGTATTTTTTTTTTTTTATCAGCTGTGTGTGTGTGTGTGTGTGTGTGTGTGTGTTTGCATGTAGACTGAAAGGTCTGGAAATAATTAAGATAAAGGCTTGAGGGTGCAGTTAAGGGGGAGGGAGGCTGACAGACATGCATCTCCTGGCTATATTTAGCTGAGTGAGGCAGGTCAATTCCTCTGTTGCTGCAGAGGTTTTTTTTCCCCCCTTGTGTGTGTCAAACAATCGTACCTGAGAGTCTTTCGTACATTTTCCACAAAACTAAATGTAAAAAAAAAAAAAAAAACAGATTGTATGAAGAACTGGGAAGCAGGAGTGGAAAACAAGAACTCCTCTACACCTCCTGGCTTTGATGATATCAGACTATCAGAGAGCAGCAGCGGTGTTTACACATTCACAGGATTCTGCACTGCGCTGTGTTTGTGTTAGTGGTACTAGTGATGGCAGGGGTAGTGATAACCACAGCAGTCACCACAGCAGTAGAGGATGTAGTGATATTAGCAGCAACATTGACAGAAGTGGTTATAATATAATAATAATATAGTAAAAATAGCAGAAGTAGTGGTAGCAGAACGAGCAGTACCACAAGTGGCAGTAGTGGCAGTGGTAGCTGTCAAAGTAATAGTAGAAGAAATAGTGATAATTACTATTAATGTAGCCATAGTAGTTATTAATACTCATTGTGCCAAAGTAGTAAGAGTAGCATTATTCGTGTTTCAGTTTAATAGTTACCATAATAGTAACAGTAGAAGAAGTACTTTTAGAAGAATTAGAAATAGTACTGGTGGCACTGCTAGTAGCAGTAATGACAGCAATAGCAGTAAAAGCAGTCATAATCACATTATTAGTAGTACTAGTAGTAGTGATGACAATTACAGTAAACAATAGCAATAACAGTAGTAGAAGTAGTAGTACAAATAGTGATGGAGTTCATGATGTAGCATGGTGGTACTACAGTAGTAATACTAGCAGTAATAATAATTTTCAATAGTAGTAGAAGAAGTAGAAGTAGTAGTAGTAGTAGTAGAAGAAGTAGTAGAGGTTTCAGTTGCAGTAGAAGAGGTTGTGGTAGAAATAGCATTTATTGTGCATTAGTGGTAATAATTGCCATAATAGCAGAAGCACTGGTGGCAGAGTTGGTGATAGAGCTGATACTACAAGTAATAGTGATAACAGTAACGGCAGTACTGGTAGCAGCAATGCTAATCACAGTATAAGTAAACTAGTCATTTTCTCTTTTTTAGTAGTAGTAGTAGTAGTAGTGGAATACTTGTAATGTAGTAATGTTGGAATAATAGTTCAATACCCCCAATTTTGTTAAAGCCTGAATACACAGTTTGCAAAGGTTAATTGTGGTTTAAATTTCACTGTGATGTGTTTGGAAGAGTTTGATCAATAAAGTTGAGAAGATATACACTTTATTTATCAAGAATAAATCACATTGTCACAATCATTTCACAAGAAGAGGTAAAAAACATTTTATTCCAACTTTATGGGCAACAGTGTATAATTTTGTTTAAAATAACAACCACTGGAATAACCAGAATATTTAGGCTTGAGTACACTTTTATTCTAGATGTAAACAACAGATTCTGTTTGTTGTGAGATGAGGGGAGCAAACATGTTACTAATGAGCACAGCCTATATATAGTAACGTATTCCATTATAACGCCTTAAGGGCAGTAACAGCATTTATCATTATGTTTTACATCAGCGTGGACAACATGCATTATTTTGTACCCGAAGTAAATCTAAAGCAGAGCTGTGATATTAGAAATAATAAAATATAATTGAAATAACTGACTTCAATGTTTGTGATCAAAGCTGGTTGAAGTAGTTTATTCTGAATATCGGTCTACATTTGTCTGGCTTGAAACTAAACAGTTTACACAATAAATGACTACTAACGTACAAACACATCTTATAATAGTTTCATAATTACTGGCTTTACTCAAGAGGCATAATATTCTCATTTCCAATTAGAAAGGCATAATATTGAACTGTGCCAATGTTGCTGTTATTCTCCCACACATTAAACCCTCAGAAAAGACTCTGGGAGCCTGAAGCAGCTGCACTTGATATCGACACAGCTACTGTAAAGTGTTTAGTTTTATTCGGTGTGAATCATTGGCTCAAACAATGAGTAAAAAGTGTAGTTGCTGAATTTCCAGCCTATTCATCTTCCAAGCATTTTGCTGCAGGCACCTTACATTTTTCTCCTGAGATGGTAGATTTTGTGAGCGTCCTTTATATTAACGCTCTTTCTTTGTGACATGAACACCTCAAACTAAATTGCTGGTATTGTAATGCAGCACTGCCATGGAATATTGTGCTCAGCAAAGCAGGACTGCGTCTGTTTTGAGGAGAGGATCAACACGGAGATGGTGCGCCCCGAGGCATCGTAACTAGCACGTTGTAAAGACAGACGACTCCACCTCAGCAGCATTAAAACTGGAGAGAGGAGTGCATTAACGAAACAGAAAAACAGAGGAGGAGATGGAGGAAAAAGGGAGAGGATAGGGCGACGGCAGGTTGCAGTTACATTTGGAGAGGATAAACCGCAGCTCCAGGCTCCAAATCCATGTACAGTACAGCACGCATTTAGTCTGAATGTTTTATGAATGTTTTCCTTCCCTCCAGACAGACAATAGTCTCCATCTCAGTGGGTCTACAGTATGAAAATCAATATGCACACATTTTAACAGCAATGCACACTCATATCTTTGGTGTAGATGCATTATTGTTCTGTGCTGCACAAGTTTTAACTTTTCTCATTAACTTTAAAGTGAATTCCTGTTATTATAAATGAAGATTTCCAAATAAAAATTCAAGCAGTTAACCAGCATCTGCACATTTTCAGACTGTAGGTCGACTGACATCATGACATATTACACTTGTCTTTTCAAATGATGTTTTGCTGGGAGGTTTATTCAGTTAAAGTAGCGGTACAGATGCAGGAGGATGTAAGATGAAGATGTTACATCTATGTGTGTGTCGGTGTAGAGAGAAAAAAAACTGCAAAAAGTAACTTCTGGAAAAGGACGTGAAAGTAGGAGATTTCTGATTTCCCAGTAAAAACAAGAGTTTGCAGCCACACACTCACCTGGGAGCTGCAGGAAACTGGGAACGGTTCACATCGAGACATCAGCCAACAGCCTGGGGAATACAGCACAGGAAACATGAAACCCAACCCCTTCCTGTCCAACTCAGTGTGTGTGTGCGTGTGTGTGTGAGAGACACAGAGAAAGAGTGAGAGATCATATCATATCACGTTTGTATGATTGTGGGTGTGAATATATGTAACTGTACAGATGTGACGCAGGCTGTTGCTAATAACGACAGCTCATCCTCAGACTGTGATAAAAAAGTGTGTGTAGGCACATTAACGAATGATTATTAACCTAGCTGCTTTTATTATGTCTTCCTCCTCAAATTGTCTAGATTGTCACGTGCATTGCATGCATTTCTGTGCATTTTATAAACCAGTAGAGCTTTAATTTTGTCATCAATTGAACCTGATACGGTTCCACAGTTAAACACCATCTATACCTTCAGCTTAATCAGGTGTTCTTAATCAAAGCAATCCGGGAAATCAGAGCTCATCATGGTGTAAATGAGATCTTTGAGACTCATCTCAATGTAATACTGTTTATTACACCATCTCTACCAAGTGCAGTATTAAGTAAGATAGTATTTACTGAAGGGCTTCTGTGTTGCAATACATCCCACTGACCCCACCTACAAACAGCAACCAAAAAAAAAAAAAACAATAAAAAGAAAAAGAAAACAATCAAAGAAAACAAAGCATGTTACTCCTCATAACGATAGAGCTGTTACATCATATATTTATTATCACTATAACACTGACACAAAGTCTTTTTCTTTCTCCCTGCCACACATGCCATACCTCTTGCGTCGCACGCCAACCAGTCCAGGATCACTAAACACGGACACATGTCACTGACTCTCATGCAAACACCCAAATTTGCACACACAGACATCGCCCATCCCATCTTTTCATATGATCACATACATCATTACTGCTTTATGTTATTGTCTGCATGTCTGTCCGTTGTCTTATTTGTCTTTTTATGTCACTTTTTTGTTATTTCAACAATAAAATGAAATAAAAGAAATCACTGTACATGTACACATTTGCAGTTTGAACACAGTGTAAACCACAAGTTAAAGTGTGAAACTGTCCATGAATTTCTCAAGCGTGTTTGTTCCATTAGAGGCTGTGACTGAGTCTCCACATCTCTGCAATGTAATGACGTGATGATGTTTGTCTAGTTGCAAGTAATGTAATGCAAAGCTGCATGCAATTGTGTATTTTTTCAAATGAAAATGGGAACCAAGGATATTTGATGTTATGAATAATGAATGAATCAAATGATTATGTGTATACAGAAGAAATCATGGTTAAGGATGAATTATAACAACGTTTCCACACAGCTTTACGAAGCGTTTTATTGTCTTTCAGCTCTTCAGTTTAGTAATATGACCTGCACTTTTACTGTTTTGGTTCTGTCTCACCGCTCTCATAGCGTCGTTTTGGCCACAGCAGGCAGCTGTTTTCAGTTTAAAATCTCTAAAAGCTAAACACAACCTTCCCTACACCTACAGTATATCCCCTAAACTGTTGGTTGTGCAATTGGTGCAGACCAAAACAGAGCTAAAATGAGAGGGAATATTGAACTTACAGTCATCAAATGAACACAAACATGACTCCTAATAAATGATAAAGGAGCTCTATAGTTCATTGGCAACTTTGCTAACATGTTCACCGATCACCTTCTTAAAACGTGTTTCTACTGCCCCCAAGTGGCCAAAATATCTGTTAATGCAGCTTTAAAAGTGTGTCATGCTGCAATTTTGTGGAAATGTTTTATACATTTTCAACAGTCATTATAAAATTATAAAACTCTGCAATAACTGCAACAAGTTATTTCATCAGCACTGATGACGATTATTTTTGCCAGATGTTTCATGGTTTGTTGCCAAATAAATACATAAATGCGAATAGTGCACCCAGTCATTTTTTCCATCAATTACCAGTTACCTCACTCCTTCTCTGAGTCATCATATCCATTTAGAAAAATGTTCATGTGGCTGTAAATGTTTCTAAAACCGCTGTGAACCAATTAATCTTTCCCATTGAGTAAAATCGTGACAATCACCAGTGTGGAGTCATGAGGTTTTCACTGTACGACAGCGGTGTGCATGTGTGAGAGCTGCAGGTATGACATGACTGTAGGAAAGAAAAACAGAGACATGTGGCTTTAATGTGGAGCAGGCCTGGAGCAGGGACCTCCATGCAGCCTGGAGACCTTGAAAACACACCTCAGGATGGAAAGCAGCACACACACACACACACACACACACACACACACACACACACACAAACACACATTCCTTCAGCCAGATATCTCAAGTATGTGCTGTGGTTTGACTTCAGCTTTTACCTGCAAGACACCGAGAAATGCAGCTGAAAGCGTGCAGGTTGGGTAATGATTTCAACATGGTTTCAACCCCTCTGTTTGTGTAGATCAGACCGGGGTGAAATCATTTTTGCATACCTTTTAGGGCAATGCAGCAAAGGACAGAAATTCAAACAATGAGAGGAGAATAAACCCCAAAACTTCTGATACACCACACACTTTAAAGTACTATATCCAACCGCTATTTGATGTATTAGTTGTTTATCCTCTGAGGAAAATATTGGATGCATGTTGGGACTTGGGAGAAATGCTCGTCTCTCCTCCCAGAGAGAGACTGCAGTTTTTCCTGTCAGATCAAAGCAACTGAAGTGCGATTTTAGATACGACAGGGCTGAGTGGATGTCTGCGCTATGAAACATACATGACAGGATTACAAGAGAAAGTTCTTGCATGAGTAGAAAGAAATTTTGATGACTAGAACAAAAGGCGGAGGTGGAGAGATGAATTGATAATGCCCAATTTCACTCCAGTAGATTTAGATGAGCTCTAGAAAGTATGAGCCAGATGTAGGGCACATTCCAAACATAAAAGTCACGTTATCCAGTCTTCATGATCTAAAAAATCATTATCATGTTAAGCATTTTTCCATCACAAACAGTACATTAATGTCCAGTATGTCACAGCAGTGTGTGCACTATAATAAAATAATAAGCACGAGTAAGTAGAGCTACACTGAGAAGCAGTTTGGTTAGAAGAAAGAGAAATGTCCTTCTGTATCTTCAGTGAACTGTCTGCTCTCAGTTTGAGAGACTGTTAAAAGTTTAGGATGCCATTACGATAAGGTCACTGTGAGCACCAGTGACTGTGGATTAGCCTATTGCTCATATAAAATTAACAACCTGCATTTAGCTTTTACAGCATGCACTCAATCTTACCTCTTAAGTCGGTTTTTTTTTCTGTCTTAAGAAACTTTTCAGTACTACACAAGTCAAACTGACATTTAGATGCATATTTTTTGTGGTGTAATTATATATATATAATATTATATTATTATATATATATTATATATATATATATACATACATTATATCCTCATTATATACTACAGTTAAATGTTGTAATAATTACAGAAATATTATTAAATCCTTTGCTTTATAGCGTTTCATAAATCTTATCTCCAAGGACTGGCAGATACTGTAGCTAACACTTAGCTTGCCCTTCCAATGGCGAAAAGTGCACCTCATAATGTTATTTTACTGGCTAGAGTGGTAGTTAGTTAGTGAGCTGTAGCACTGTCAACACTGTGCATGTCATGATCAGTCAGTATAGATGCTGTGAACCTTTTTGTTCACACAAGAAAACACTGTGGACACATACAATATGATACACATAACCCTTTAGATTTAGCTTGATACATACTTTTACTTTGCTTACATGGTGAGAATACGTGATAATAAAGTATTACCAGCAGTAAAAGTCACCCTGCGTTCAGATCTCGGTACTTTTGTAGCTTTTACCTGAATCTCTGTGGCTTAGAGTTTAGTTTCACTGTCATGTTCCTGTTTGTACTTTCAGATATCAGCCTAATTTTACTATTTACTTATTTCTTTCTGACACAGTGGAACTGTGTCAAGCTTTTCACTTGTGAACCAATGAGATGCTTTTAATGTGAAGAAGTTACAGGTGCAATGTGACACGATGCATAGCTTGGCCCGAATACCTCCACTCTACGTCTTACAGTGCGTACTTTTACTCAACTTTCTCATTATGGCCCAGCTGATATTACAGTTCAGATTATTTTGCTTTAGAGACCATGCAGGACCAAAAAAAAAAAGAAAAACTCAGGGAGGACCTGGCTCGCTCGACTCAAAGGTCTTTAGAGTGTAATGGGTGTCGGCCCTTAATTCCACAAAATAGCAAATGAAGTTGTCAGCACTTGCGAATAAATCGTAAATGTTAAAACTTTTATTAATGCACAGCAGCATAAGAAAATTGATGAGTTTCAGGCCTAAGCTTTCCTCAGCAACACCGAGGAATTCATTCTCCAAAAGCAAGACAGTTTACAGTAAATCTACCTTATCAGAATTTTTTGAACATTTCCTACTTCCACCTCCTGCCATATGAACACAATATTTCCAGGTTACTTGCCAGCTCTGCTCTGGCTGTTACACAGGGCATGTGTCCGTTATAACATTCTCCAGTGGAGCTCCATGATGGTAGCAGACAATGTTGGCGTGATATTTGTAATGCAGCTACAAAAATATGGTGCTGTCAAATCTCCAAGGTATTTTCTACCTGACAGGGGGAGAGAAAGATCCAGCCGTGTTCATGAAGTCACCTCCGGTTTGATTTTCAAACCTTAACAGTGAAATATTTTCTTCTGCTGGGAAAGTACCACCAGGTGAACACAGAAATTCACATATGTTTAAGTCATCCTCTGACCTCACATAGGTGTAAAGTTTCCCGCTGTTAGAAGAAAACACACACACGCACACACACATGGTGAAGATTTCTCTCCGTCCAGCTGGAGACTATTAGTGTTTCTCCAGCCCACAGGAAGTCAGCCATCATTTCAGGCTGACAGGTACATGGAAGGATCTCACCGGCTCTCTGCTCTGCTGTCCTGTTCAGACATCAGATCTGTAACTCTTTACAGCATCCTGGCATTCACTCCGATCATCTGGGCGATTGGCTGAAGGGAAACAGCTTGCTTTATGGAGTCGTTTTCGACAAGATGAGACGAAGTCCAACTGAGAGGCAACACAGATTTTTTTTTTAAATCCCATATTTATCCTGGCGGTTCACTGACCATCACATTCACATTCGTACATGTGCCAGTAAAACTTAATCTTCTGTTGTCCAGTCACTGAAGCAGTTGGGGGTTAGAACTTTACTTTTCCATAAGTTGCTCAATCATGACGATTGATCTAGCTGGAAATGTCATAAATTAAAGACTAATGACATGCTCTGTCTGGATGGGAAAACTGGAGCGGTGTGCGTGAGTGAGATCACATGCACCAGCTGTGGGGAACGCCACATCATTAAACAAGAGAGCAGACCAGAGCTGGTCGCATGCAGCATCGAGGACAGGTGGAGAAAGATCACTCACCACAGGCCATCTTTGAACAATCACATGAGATAATATCCCTGCCCAACATACCGCCACCACTTGATGTCATGCATTTGAGGTTTTATTCTACAGGTACAGACATTCGTGGTCTCCAGAGGATGGATCCCAGTGACTCTGGTGATACCCTAATTTTTCCCCCAGGACAACATACGGGTCAACGTTTATCCTGTGAAATATGTCAACATCTACTGGACGGATCAATTCAAAAGTTGGCAAAAACATTCTTGGTTCTCAGATGATAATCCCTACTGACTTTGGTGACCCCCTGACCTTTCCTGCAGTGCCACCATTTGGCTGCTATTTGTTGTTGTTTAAGTGATGTGGCATTTGTTACATACACTCATGTTCCCATCAGGATGAATTGTACTACATCTGGTGATACTCTAACTTTTCGTTTAACACCATCATCATCAAAATGATTCCAATACTTTGATTTATGACCAAACACCTGCAAAACTACAGCCTTTCCCATCACCCCCAGCTGTACTTTGTGTTTAGTGCTAATTAGCAAATGTTAACATGCTGAACTATGATGGAGGACATGGTTAACATTATACCTGCTAACACATCTGCATGTTAGCATTCAGCTAATAGACCCAAGGTATCCCTAAGTATAGCCTCACAGAACCGCTAACATGGCTGTAGTCATGTTTTGTCACACTCTTCCAAAAGGTGAAAAGCGAAGTTCCAAAATGCTAAAATACTACTGCACATTATTTTATTAAGATGTACTGTAATGTGATCACCTGAAACCCCCAAATCCAGAACCATTTTTAACACCCTGGCAGAGCTGTATGAGATTTGAACTCAAGGTTCCAGGTTTCAGTTTCAAAAATGTGGACTTTGGACTTGACTGCTGTGAAACTAGACTCCTTAAAGAAAGTCAAAACATTCAAGTCTCAAGTTTTGAACCCTTCTGAAATCCCAGAACAATAAAAGATTAAAGCAACAACGTGGCACTGCAACATATTTTACGTTATTAGTTCAGTGCACTGAAGGGTCTTTGTC
Source organism: Pempheris klunzingeri (assembly GCF_042242105.1). NCBI lineage: Eukaryota > Metazoa > Chordata > Actinopteri > Acropomatiformes > Pempheridae > Pempheris > Pempheris klunzingeri. The sequence continues at coordinate 19,546,064 of NC_092026.1, read as the reverse complement.
TCTGCTATGTAAAAAAACACTGTGTCCTTTTATAGTCATTATTAAGACATGTGAAAGAGTCTCAGTTAACTGGGTGTTTGCTTATGAAGACATGAGACTTGACTTCAGGATCTGAAATAAGCATACAAAACCCGCCAGATGCAGGTAGATTGTTGGCAGTGGGCAGGTAAAATCATCAGGCTGTCTGCTGCTTTGATGGACAGGAAAACAGAACACACACACACACACACACACACATTTAGTGAGGTTAGCTGGACATAGCTTCACGTTTAAAAAGTCACTTACATCTATTACATAAAATCAATGCTATTTGTCATAGAAGCTAATTACTTTTGAGTGAGAGTCAAAGTTTACAATAATAATCAATAGCAAAACACACACACATACACACACACACACATACACACACACACTCATAATGCTTCCTAAAGTCTGAGACATTTTCAGACCTCCTGACTGTCCAGATGAGCTCTCACTCCATCAAGGACTTTAACCCAACCTCTGCCACTGAGCTGTACATCGGCACAACATTCACAAGTGACGAGAGTGGGGGCACATGACCCCCACTCTTTAAAATCCTGTTTTTGTCTCCCCCACTTTTTAATCAGCAAAATGCAGCGCGCCAATATTCTAATGTTGGGTCCATTTGATTAGTCTGCTACCTTGGTGTATACAGCCGGTGTGCTTATTTTAGATTAATTGATGGCAAACTCTGTTCAGCTGATACCACACCACTGTAAGCCAGAGTGGTCATGTAACAGTCTGATGAATGAATGTTTGTCATTGATTAATTGATGTCTTTTACCATCTTAAAGTAAAGCATCTACACATGAAGGTAGACGCCCTAAAATGTAAGACAATGGTGGCCATACAGTGTTTTTCAAGTTTATATCAAAGTCATGTTATTAGACATGTATTAAGGAGAAGGTATTAAAATCGTAATGTACTCCTCTTAATAAAGAGTACTAGAGACTGGACTTAAACAAAAGCTAACACATATTTACAGTGATCTGATAAAACTAATGATAGTGTGACTTACTTTTACTTAAAATATTTCCAGAGGAAATTGCATATTTTGATGCACTTCTTTTATGTTGTGATCAGAGATATTGGAGACATTATCTGTTGACGGTGCCATAAATAATGTGCCGCAGATCAACCAGTCCTATTCTTCAAAGTGCAGCTTATATATCTAATTGAATACCATAGCAGTTGATATTCAGTCTGGCTTAAGACAGCTTTGATGTATACTTACCTATTTAAACAGAATGATTAAACGTAGCATGGCAGGCATCTTAATCACAATGTGTTGCTTTTAAATATGACAAAACCATGTAGAAAGCAACTGGTCAGCGTTCACTGACTCCATGACCATGCATCACGACTGAGGCTCATGTCCGTCTTAGAGTCAGAGGATCTTTAAGTCACATTACACTCATCAAACTCCAGCTACAATGAATTTACTGGACACTTCATGTTTTTTGTGTAAATATATTGAACAGCATTACATACATTGTGTCTAAATGATCTAAATATTATTTCTTCATTTAGTGCACAGAGTAACTGACAAAAAAAAATATATTTGCCTTGTAAAAAACAAAATTTCAGATCCTGTTCAACTTCTCCCAAAAGCTCAAAAAACAAGGTAATTTAAATCAACTTGGATCTTATGCCCATAGTTTTGAGCATCATTTCTGTCATCTGACTGCACGTGTTTCTTTGCCCATCAAACTGCTGCTGATGTGATTTTACTCAAGAGCACCATTAAGTTTATTATTGCAGTTATCATAACTGATGGAGCATGTGACCTTTGAAAATAAAAGCTTTTTAATGATAATATAGAATTATCTTCTTAGATACAGTACAACTCTGCTGGATACTACCTTTGTTATGTAACATATAAAATACACGTTTCCCAACAGCATGTTCACTTTCATCATGTAAATCAATTACATTTGCAACAATAGACACACTGACGCATAATGTTTCTGATGTGTTTTAATTGCCATTGTTCCATAGTCATTAATTTTGTCAACGTCTGCTGTGGCAGTTATATAATTTCACGCCAAGAAAGCACCAACTGAACTGAGCGGAGTTGAAATATATTAAATTGAATTTCGCTGAGCTGTCATAAAGAAAGAGAGATGGAAACATAAGAAATGAAAGTGTGTGTGTGTGTGTGCACGTGTGTATATGCATGTGTGCGTGCCAAACAATGCTCAAAATGTACACTTGTGCTCGTCACACCAGGCTGAGAGTCTTCCAGCATCCTTACAAACATCTGACACCACAGATGGCTGAATTAAACAGCTGGTATGCACAGCACTGTCTCTCTCTTTTTTACTCACACACACACACACACACACACACACACACACACAAACACAACATCCCTCTTCAGGAGGTCACGGCTGTCTCTTTGTATTAATTTGCCGGTAAATGCCAGTGTAGCACACTGATGCTGAAGCAGAAGAAGGAAGAAGAAGAAAGAAAAGAAAAGGAGGTTACTCACCTCATTATAGTATGCTAATGACAAACCAAACCATTTACATGAATTACCTCATTAATCGGCAAAATGGGAACCTCAAGTTGTTTCAGCTCTCATGAGTCGTCAAGTGTGCTCACTTGCTCCTGAGACCCAGATTACCTTCTTTACACTTGTGTGTTCACATGAATCAAAACGTTCAGCTGACCAGCAACTAAAAGCTCAGAGGCAGAAGAGATTACAGATGTCTGCAGGACAGCTGATGCAGAAGGTGGAAGGGTGCTGGGTTTCACCCTTGAGTGGAGTCTTGCAGGATTATTATGTTACATCTATTTTCAGGGCACACTGGCTCTTAGGGTAGCACTATTGTCATGTGTTATATTACAAAGTATAAGTGATGATATTTGAAGGTATCCGGTGGATCTAGGGAAGCAACATCAGCTGGATAGCATCAGTCATCATCTCTGTCACTGCAGTCTTCACCCATAACATTATTGTCAAGACTAAACACAGGGATGAGCGGTGATTAGTGGCTTCACTCTGTAAAGAGCCTCAGACTGGTACTTCAAGCTCAACACTAACCTCTTAAACTCTGTTCAGTTAGTCTGAAGGCCGACAGTATGCAACATATTGAGACTGTTGTAGTCAGATTTATGTAAAAAGAAAGATACATTTGATTATTTCTTATTTGATCTATTAAATTAGTTTGATATAGATTTAGTCATTTAAATTAGAATGTTGAATGTTATTAATATTCATGTTATATAATATTAATATGTATTTGGCAGTCTAATGAAAAGTTTGATTAGAGAGTGAATTGAGGAGTTTACTTCACTTGTTTCTGTTTAAAAGTCTCCATGCTAATGACATAAACTGCCTTAACCATATGTTATTATGCAGCATTGAATGTCATGTGCAGGCAATTACTGAAAAGCATGATTACGGTTTTCTTAAGTTTAGGGGATTAAAACCATTTTGTTAAAGCTGTTAAAGTTGTTATGGTGAATATGTAACAGAAGCATTCATTTAGAGTCTTGTGTTTCAGTAATATTCATTCACCTTTTACCTCTGTTTTGGTCTCCACCACCTATTCAGGGGAAATGTGGCCCTCAAGCTGTTAATGCTCCACTATGTTCATCAGCTAGTAGCTTTTTGCTTTTCTGTGTCACAAAGGTAGCTTACAGAAATAATATTAGTTAGTTAGTTTTTTTCACTGTATAAGCGGTTGATGAGGATGGTAAGTGGGAAGTGAGTTATTTTGCAGGCTCTAAATGACAAACAACGAAGTTAAAAAGCTCAGTAGAACTGAAGGAACCTATAGAGTTGGGTAACTTTTGATATTACTCACAGTCACGTGATCCATTGTTGATATTCAAGCATCGATTGGCTCAAAATATCAGTGCTGACATAGGAAGATTTGTGATGTGAACCTGAGTCAAGAACATCATGTCAAGTGTTGCTCCTGACTGACTTCCACTGACTTTCACCTGAAGTACATGGCAGGAACATCACAGTTCCTAAACTGGAACTAAATGTGGCCAGTTAACATAAATCACTTATGCAAAAGAGATACACATGTATGAAAAGTTGGAACATGTACTACCTGGAAAAAATACATGGAATTCTTGAAAACTGTATGACTTACTAAGATGTCGGCTTTTGCATCGTGTAGCGGATTCCCTTTGAGCGATTGTGCACTTAGTTTGTATTTTTAGAAAATATTCACATTTATGAACCATAACCGTTGGTGAGAGCGGGTTATATTACTGAACGTGCACCATCTTAACCTTTAGCTGTGTGACAAACTGGTTCTACAGTAACTTTTCCAATGTGTTTTTTGCAACGATTGTAGGAGAAGTGACAATATTTGTAATTTCTGTGCAAAAAAGGCAAAGGAGGTAATTTGTTATTGCCCTCCAGAACTACCCCTATGAGCTTTATTCTGTTGTGTCACCCCAATTGGGCGGACAACAAAGTTTATGGGTGTCTTCGAAAAAAACTATTTAAAAAAATTACTTAAATTGCAAGTACTCAGTAAACTGGACACGCAAACATGTACCACTTCTTAGCAACTGGGCAAACTGCTGATCATAATCAACTGATATTTAAAAGCTCCAGAAAAGTTATTCACCTTGAAATTAGATTGTTTTCTCAGTTATAAATAAACAAACAAAAAAAGTTATTTGTGACTATGGTTAGAATTTGGCTACATTTACACAAAAATAATACTTGATACCAAATTATTGATCATAGCCTCCTTAAAATCAAACCCCAAAAATTAGAATCCATGCCTACGCTGGTCCCTGTCAGGTTAACGTGTTTGCAAATTCAAGAAGTTGTAGTTAAATGTTTCATGTTTGTGCATGAAACATTTTTCAGAGACATCGATTTTGTAACAGAAATCAAAAATTCCCATTCCATTCACACACTGGCCGTTTTTCAAATATTTCTTATGACTTTACATTTTTTTGACGTGTGTCAGATTCACTCCACATTCACAAAGGCAATTATGGCAAAAATGTGAAAATTACATTTTATGATGCGCGGCACAGGATGCAGGATTTGACAGGCTGCCAGACTTAAAAAGGTGTAACTGTGCAGTTGTGTTTGTGTGACAAGATAAAGCATTTCTACAAGCACACTGCACAAGTCAAAAAGCTTTTATCTGAGACTCCAGATCTGCTTCCTGCAAATTCTAATTTGTTTTGATACAAAATACAAGTTTGAAAATGGAATGAAAATGAAAAATAATAACAACTCAGCTCCCATGATGATGAAGTCAGGGAGGGTGCTGTCATGAAATGGAGGCAGTGCAAAGGTTTAGTTCCCATTTTTTAAATGGCAGTTTGAAGCTTTAAAATGGCTGACACAGTCCATTCAGGTCAGGTTTTTTTGTACTATTGCTGTTTCTAATCTACCTTGACTTTCTTTAGAGGCTGTAAGGTGACAACAGCTGTATGATTTGCTCATTTCATTAAAAATGGCAGTGTGAGATGAGCCCCTTAAAAGCCCCTACAGTGCAATTATCTGCAAATTAAATATGCTGTCATGCTATTATCACAACCATTTCCTTCTGCCTCACTGGATCTCCATTCATTATTTAATCCTTTATGCACTTCTCCCATTCTAGGTGTTTCCA